>NC_050482.2:0-300000 GCF_012460135.2 Molothrus ater
GATAGACACACCGGGGTCCTCGGTTTTCCCCGCCCTTTGGGCCGCCTTTTTTAGAAGGTCAAACAAACTCCGCCACGCGCCACGCCAAGAGGGCTGCCTGGCGGCGGCGGGCTGCAGTACCGCGCTCTGCCCACAAGGCGGCAGCACTGCCGCCCACCCAGCCGGGGGCGCCGCGCGCCTTGGGCTGCGGGCAGCAAGGCGGCAAAAAAGAACAGGGGCGATTCCCCCCGCAAAAAACTCCTCTAAAAATAAATGCCCAAAACCTGCCTCTTACCAAACAGAACCAAATAAGCCCCCTTTCTTTCAAGCCTTCTTGAAATAAATTTTATAGTTCTAGTTTTCCTAGTTCTATTCACACGCATATTTATACCGGACATTGATGTGTTACGTCGTTTATACAATCTATTATGCCTATTCCTATTATCTGTATTTATTCATATTTTGTGGTTTTATCAATATCATTATATATTGATTTGCATATTTCTATACTTTGATTTAGATTTCTATCATACTTTTATTATTCCAAAAAATCCCATCTCTAACCAAACAAATACCAAAAAAACCCTTCTTTTAAACTATATTGAAATCGTTTTATATTTATAGCTTGCATAATTATATTCTTTTATAGTCACAGTTTATACTGATGCATTCTCTTCATAATTACATATCACATATATATTATTCACATCATATAGATAAATTATTATTTTTATTATGTACCAAATCTACTGCTACAACTTCTTTTTTCTAATATTTTCAATTTTTATATCCATCTTGATGTAGTCATGAGATATTTTTACAAGTAGATTTCTACCTTTCTATCATTTGTATTTGTAGTTTTTATCATAAAACCCTGCTTTTGCCAAGTAAAAAACAAAACCTTCCTTTCTTTTAAACTACTTTTAATAATATTGTTGTATTTACATTTACCATATCTATAATGTTTTAGATATTATATCATAGTGATGTACTAGATTTATGGCTATTTCCTATAATAGATCATAATAAGATATATACAGTATCACTTGTATTACGTGTTGTATGGATTTATGTCACTTTAGATTTACAATCCTTTAATAATTTTATATATATATATCTGCATAGATTCGCAACACATTTCTATATTTAAAATTTCCTTTGAGCTGTGTTTATATTTATCATCTCTATTGATATATCTATAAACATTACAACGCTCTATTAAAAAATACAATATCTTATTGGAATATATCATGACTTATGTTACCTGTTAAATTTTAAATATAGATCGAATAGATCAAAATAAAAGTTTATTCCCATTTCTGCACATCTACTTGTTTTTTTAAAGATAGCTATCCTTAGAATTTTACATTTAAAATCCAATTCCTAAATACAAGGACAAAACAAACAGCATCGAATTCCCACCAATGTCTTCCAAAACCATCAAGATACCTCCACCAGCCAAACAACTGCCAGCGAAAAAAAACACACAACACTCTTTTCACTGACAGTTCTCATCACATCACATCAGAAAAATGGAACCAAACGAAAAGAAAACCCTGGAGAAACACACGCAGCAAATCACAAAAGCCTCTAAAAAAACCCAAACCAACTCGCTCAACTCCAATCAGTGCCACTGACCCTGAACGTCATTTTAAAAACTAACCAAAATTCTACATCTACACTAACTCAAAGAATAAGCAATACTCTGTCAAAAGAACTTTAGAAAGCGAACTAATGAACGAAATAGAAAAAAAAAACCAAAAAATCTCAACCACTAAAAAATAAGAAAATAACTACCCAAATTAAAAAAAAAAAAAAAAAAAAACCAAAACAACAAAAACAAACAACTACTTAAAAAGACCCACCATATAAATACCCACGTTCCCAAAAATAAAACTGATCAACAACCACCAAATACGTCGAAGGACAACAAAAAACGAAAAGAAAAAAAAAAGAAAGGAAAAAACCAAAAGAAAATACATTTGTAAAACAAAAGTCCCCCAAACCAAATCAACTTTAATTACAACAAAAAAATTATTCCCAGCTGAAGAATAAACGCATAGAGCCTCATTCGATCAAAATAAAAATACCACCCAGAAATAAACACAAAGCCTAAAGAGAAACGTAACCATTAACAATATCTCCCAAATGATCCCGTAACAATACAACATACACTACAATCAAACAAACCAAATCAATAAAAGCCCTGGAAGACGATAAACACGAACGCAATTAGAGAGATTTTAAAAACCCCGCTGCTATTAACGACACGACGCCACCTCGAACCCACCGAAACAAACGCTACACGCCCACGCTAATAAAAGCCACCGCGACAGAATTAAAATCCGAGCCGCTGCTTCGCGCAACGACCCGTAGAAACCATTGCACGCCTTTAAAAACAGAATAGCCCGGCAAAAAAAATATCCGACTACAGAACTCGATTCAAACCAAACCTTTATCGTCACCACCTGAACCGAGAACCGTACCGGTCAGGAAGAACGCCAGAGCCCTTAGCGCACAACTGCGACCCACACAAAACCGTGCGATCGATCCCTACAGAGCACCTCCGAACCACGACACCCAAGAACTTGCGGCAGCCGAACCCCGCGCTGCCGGCCCCGGACGGAGCGCGGCTCCCGGCGGCAAAGCGGCTCCTCCGGCGCGCAGGGGCGGCGCCGCCCCGGAGACCCCCCCGCCCCCGCCCGCTCCCCCTGCCCGGGGGACCCCGGCGGCGCCCGAGCCCCGCGCCCGGAGCGGACAGAGCGGCGGGCACCGGCCGGGCCGGCGCAGCAGCGCCCGCGCCGCCTCTGCCGCCCTCGGCCGGCCCGGCGCCAGCCGCCCTCGGCTCCGCACGGCGGCTCGCACCGGCAGAGCGGCTCCGGCCGCTGCCGCGCCAAATTCCCCGTGCGCCTCGGCAACCGCCCGGCCCGGGCCGGCAGCGCTCCCGAGCGGCAACGCTCCGGGCCGGGCCGCGGCCACAAGAAGCGCCCTCAAATGCAGCGGCACAGCCCCGACTGCAGAGCCCTGCAAACGCTGCCAGAGCTGCGGCTTCCCGCAACTGAACCCCGAAACTGACGCCGCGGGCGGCGCTCACCTCGCTTCAACAAGGGCAAAGAAATGGGTTCTCCCCTTCAAGTTCATCCCCTGGGAGAGCAGAAAAGAAGGGGCTTTCCTCCAATGAAATCCTTCAAGCCGTGTGGAAAGGGGGATTTGGACCTCAATTCAAACCCTTGCAAAGGAGGGACACCAGCGCTGTCCCCTCCATTTAAACCTTAGGATGATGAAAATGGGCTGGCTGCCTTCAAATCAAACCCCTCAGATGACAACAATACTTTGCCCATTCCCGTTCAAATGGAACGCAGGGATTCCCTGTCACCCCTGGGATACCCCTAACAGCCGGGAAAAGGCAGGTTTTCCTTCCATCAACACCCTTCGAACCGCAGGTGAAGGCGGATCCCTCCCAGTTCGAACACAGACAATATTAGGAGAGTAGCTGCTTGCCTCTCCTTCTTTTTGTCTTCACAAGCTCCGTTTTTGGTCCTGGGGAACCGGGGAGGGGGGACTGCCAAGATCAAATCGAAAAGGGAAAGGACCAAAGTCCCCGCTCCAAATCCACACGGCGCTCACCCGTTCGGCTGCTGCTTCCCGGCACAAAGATTCGTCCCTCGGCACCTCCTTGAAGCGATGCTCCGCGTCTCCAAGCGCGCATCCAGGTGTTCGCCCAGACGCTGCGAGAAGCTCTCGCAGTCCTTCCATGAGACAGCCCCGGGAGCCCCCCATGAACCCCTCTTCTCAGCAGCTCCATGCAAAAGGGAGCTGAGGCGAAGCCTCCCCCTAAAATTGCCTCCCCCCCCCCCCCCCCCCCCCGGCAGGAGCCGGCCCCTCATCATCCTCACAGCTCACACCTGGGGCTGCTCCGAGCCCCCCATCATCCTCACAGCTCACACCTGGCGCTGATGCCACTCTCCAACAGCGCCTCTCCCCGTCCAGCACACAGCCCGCTTCTCACAGACACAGAGCCAACAGACATCTGCTCCGGGTGCTGGCTGTTCTTAGTCCGTCTGCTTCCACAATTCAGACACGGACGTGCGCTGATGGCACTGAGGGAAAGCATTCCAGTGCACAAAACTGTCATTCTGGTAGCACGCTTTGAGACGCCTTCAGAAAAAGCAGAATCAGCGCCACCTCCTAAGAGCCCTGCTGAGGAACCCCGCCCTCCTTGGGACACCCAATGCAGCAGAGCTCGAAAAACAAAGGGAAAAGTCAAGCTTGGAGTGGAAAAAGACAATAGAAATACAGCAGCCTTTCAAGAAAGCCTTCACACAGTAATAGTGGGACCCGGTCACATTTCTTCTTTCCTTGCTCTCTGGAATGACATCGATACGAAGTACAAAACCCACACGAAACCCAAGGCAGAGCTGGGATTTTACACGTCTTCCTTTTGGCTCTCGGGATGACAAGCGCCTCTTCCGGGACTGCGACACGATTTGGGCGCTGGCAGAGAACGGAGGCAAAAGGTGCCAGAGAGCCCCTTCTACCGCCTTCAGCCCCTGCAGCTGTTCTGAAGGGTTCCAGGGCACAGCTCGGTCCGTTCCTAGATCAAAACCTCACGGCAATATCTTCAGAACTACTACCCATCTCCAGTCGGAAACTTCTACATTCCTGGAAACAAATGAGTGCGTAGAGAGGGTTTCTCCCCAGCTGAGTTTAGAGACCAATTCCTATTCTTTAGCAATACCTAGAAAACCGAACGCCTTGCCAGGTTTTAGCATCCTACACCCACTCACCCCTCCCTCCCTGTGCATTTGGTGGCAGCTTTGGGTCCCTCTGGGGGACGGCACCCAGCGTGACCCCCGCCCCTCGCCCGCCCCCCACCTGCTCCTGCACCGCAGTGGGGCTCCCTCTCCTGGGCACCTTGGGGTGCCCCCAACGGCATCAGAGCCCCGAGTCTTCACCCCCCCCCCCCCCCCCCTTTTCCTGACCCCCAAAGAAGGCTCAGAACGAATCCGACTGCCCTGGACAGCAGCGCAGCGCTTCCCCCAAGCCCTTCCCACACGTGCATGGCCCCAGCAAGGGATTCTGCTGCAACAAGAAAGCGGGGGCAGCCCCCAGAAGGCTTGAGGTTCCTGCCCAGCCTCGCTGTCACGGGCCGGGGGCAGCGAGAGAGGGAGCGGCACAGACGGCGGGGACGGCCCGGCACAGGGCGGGGGCCGCTCTCAGCGCGATGCCGGCAAAGCCGCAGCTCCGGCGCTGTCGGCCGGGCTGCTTGAGCGGCACGGGGGGATCCGCCGAGAGCCTCCGGCCCCGCGCGGGGACTCCTGCAAGGGCCCAGGGCCGCCGGGCTCCGGCCCTCGGGGCTTTATTCTCCGGCAGCCCGAGCCCCGCGGCTGCGGGGCAAAGAAGGAAAGGGGGCACGGGAAGAGAGGAGCGAGAGCAGGGCATGAGAAAGGGCGGCGAGGGAGCTCGGGCTGCGCAGGAAAGCGGGACGGGAAGGGAAAGCCCGGGACGAGGGTACAGGGAGGCTGGGCAGAGGAAGGAGAGAGGGGGAACAGAAGGGAGTAGCGGGCTAGGGACAGGACAGGAAGGAGCCGGGTTTGTGGGGGGAGAGGGAATGGGGGAAAGGGAGCGAGAGAAGGCGAATACGGGGAGAAGGAAGGAGGGCTAGAGAGAGGGACAGGCGGGGAAGCCCCCCAGAGCCCCGGCTGCACCCCGAGCCCGGCCCGGCGCCTCGCCCTGCCCGGGATGCTGCGCTCGGCGGAGCTCGGCTCGCTCCGGAGACGCTCGGCTCGAGTCGGCTCTTGTCGCCTCAACTCGGCTCTTGGCGCCTGCATTCGCCTCTTCGGCAGAGCTCGCCTCGCTTCGGCCCAACTCCCAGCCGCTCGGTGCCTTCGGCGCGCCTCGGCTCCGCTCGCCCCGGTTCGCTCGAGGCCGTCAGGGTCGGCCGCTCTCGCCTTGCTTCGGCCGAGCTCGTGCGATTCCCCCGAAGGCGGCGTCGTTCGGTTGTGTTTTTAGAAATATCTTTCTCTATCGATTGTATCTTTCTATAGTTAGATTTATATTTCTAGAATACTTCTATTAATCCAAATAAAAACCCCATCTCTAACCAAAAAAATACACGAAAACACCTTCTTTTAAACGGTATCGAAATATTTTTATACTTTGTATAGTTATACTCACATTTATATATATGGTTTCTTTTGATGCAATCTATTAATAATTATCTATAATATCTATAAAATTCTAGACATGTATTTAAAGTATTATTTATATTATGTATCGTATCTACTGCTGCAACTGATTTTTTCTTCTAGTTTTAAACTTTATCTGTACGTATTTATGATATATTTCTAGACTTAGATTTCTACCTTCATATTCTTTGTATTTATCATTTTTATCATCAAAACCCTGCCTACTGACAAGTAAAAAAAAACGCTTTCTTTAACGATTTAAAAAATATTTTTATATTTATAATTTTCCTATTTCTATTTATCATTTGCTCTCTAGTACGTGATAACATACCTGCTCCTGCACCGCAGTGGGGCTCCCTCTCCTGGGCACCTCGGGGTGCCCCCAACGGCATCAGAGCCCCGAGTCTTCACCCCCCCTTTTCCTCTAGTTAGAAACTACACTGGAACTTTTTTCTGGAAACAAAGACACGACCTAAATCCTCTCCCCATGTCCTAGACAGATAGATGTTCAGTTCTTAGTTGACTGGGCAGCAGTTTCTTCAATAGAACGAGAAACAATATGGAAACGTTTTAGCTACAAGCAAATAGGCAAATCTGAACAAGGTCCTGGTGGCCAGCCGCTGCAGTTATTTTGAAGCCATTTTTTAAACAATCAAGTACTGATCCCACAAAAAATAAAGCAAAAAGCTGACTACTGGCTAAGAAAGAAGGAAAAATTAACTTTTGACGACAACAACAACATTCCAAGGACACAGGCTTTTTTCCAATCTCATACCTTATTACTACCTCTCTTGGGAATTCTCATCGTGGATCCCAAAAGGAATAAATCCCTCAGCGTGTCCTAAAGCACCAAGGAGCTACCTACAAGTGAAGGTGGCTACTTTCAGTGCAGACACAGCTGATGACACAGCAGTAGGGCAGTTCTATGCTGCCCAGGGATAATACTGTCTCCTCTTCTCCAGCAGCTGACTCTCTCCTGCCATGGTTTCTGTAAATGCATCAGAGCACGACCTTAAACACAAACAGGCAAGAAAACACCATCAGAAGTCTTTCATTGAGCACTACAAGAAGGGTTCCAAGCAGAGACCAACAGAATTTCAAGGAAGCAGTATGCAATTAAACCACCTCAGACTCGTTCAAGTATCCGGCAGGTAGATGGAACCAAAATGGAACCATTCAGAAACGACAAAGAAAACCTCCCCAAGTATTTATACAGGAGTCCTTAACGTCAGAAATGGGATGACAGGTTATGTTCAGATAAGATGAATGTTTATTTGGATGTAGAAATAAACTTCTCTCATGGTCCTTTGCCAAAAAATAGAACCTACAAGGGAACACCTACACCTGCCTAAAAAGACCTAACGAGCCCCTGGCAGCCACCGGCATCAAAGCACAGGGGATGTTTCTAATCCAGGCTAAGGAGAACAATATCAGCTTTTGTTCTCTCCAGTTTGTTTCCTCTGCAGTCCTATTTGCTTCTTATGATTTTTACACTCTCTGTATCTTCTCGGGCAGCGCTGAGTCTGACGACCGGGATACGAGAGTCCTTCCCTGCCCTACGGAGAGAACCAGGAAAAAAAGTTAAAAAAAGAACAGGGCAGTTTGAAGTTAATACTTCCGACGAGAAGCAGCACCTGACAAACAGAGTGAACAAAGCGTGATACCTCCCTGGGGACAGAAGACTTACAAACTCTCCGGGATTTACAATCCTAGTAACCAAGCCCTTCAGCACAGCAGCCAAGTGTCCCATTAGGTGGTGCTGCACCAAAGAATGATCCGAGAGGTTCCAAAGAGTGAAACGCACGTTATTTTCCAAAGACGTAAAATCGTGCAAAATAACAAAACTACAATAGATCTAAACTACAGGGCAAGAGTACAAGTGTTAACTTGAGGAGCTGGAACCATCCAGGTGAGCAACTGCTAACTGGATCCTCAACAGAGTTTGAGGAACCCTCCAGGATACAGAAGGGTTTTCCCCAGCAATGTCACAGGCCGAGTTTTGATAGAAGTACACTTGCCAGATGCTCAGAAATGTCACCCATCCTCCTCCGGGTGTCCTGAGAGAGCTGCGAATGGCTCTCACGTGGTTTGAGCTGGTTCTGTAAGGGCTCAGGGTGAATTTCACCAGATGCAACCAAACTGGGCAACACCCAGTGGGACAGAAGGAACCCAAAGCTTGTTTTACCCAAAGCTTGGGTAAGCAGAGCTCCAGCAAATACTGAGGAAACGGACAGAACAGGGTAACAAATAATAAACATACCTTTTTTTTTTTTTTTTTTTTTTTCAGATGAGCAAAACAATTAAGGAGAAGGTGGAAAACTCACCATGACTGAACATTTCATCACCTGTAAGCTGACCATCCTTAGCATAGAGGATTCCAAATTTAAAATTCACCGATCCCTGGAAAATAAAACCAAATATTATTTGGTAAACAGTCAAACAGAAGACATAACAATTTGGGTCCTCTAATCTTTGCATACATCCTACACATCAGAACATACATTTTATACTATCTCCTACTACACGATAATTTACCTTTAAACTTTGATAGTATAGCATAAAACCATTAACTTAGATGGGTGATCAATTATTATTAAGTTGGTGCTTCAAGTTATTTTTGCTGTCAGGTTCAAAAAAACATTACTTCTTTTTACTGTAACGAGCAATTGATTTAGAAGTCATCAAAAGCCCATCAAAATACAAAGCTGTACTCACCGGACGGGTCTGTGAGCAAGAAGTAGTTAGGCTTGTACTCACCTCTTGCCCTTCAACAACCAATAAATCCTGTCAACAAAAACAGCATCTTTAGCCCCCTCCTATTAAAGATTCTACAAGGATGATGGTTTTATTTGTGTTTAGAAGTTTGGATTTGAAATGGCCAGTTCAATGGATAAAGAGACAGTTTAAGTAGTATTCGATTATTATTATTATTATTATTATTATTATTATTATTATTATTATTATTATTATTATTATTATTAGCTACTGGAAGAAACAAACCAGTAGTATCTATACTTAATTACTTCTATTTCCAGGAAATCATAAAGAAAAAGAACCAAACAAAAAAAAGTCACTTCCTACCTTTTGTATCTCAGGATGAAAAATGTCTCTTGGGCTCTTCTCCAGTTTCTCAAGACTCCTGGCACTGAAATGCAAATGAACGAGTGCTTTAGAGGAGGGCAAGTGCACATTCCAACCCCGAACCACCAACCGATTGCAGTTACAGCGCTTACAAAATGAATCGTTCCCAGAGCCTCTGGGAAATGGAACGGTTGGTGCAACTGCCATTTCTTCCCCAAAATACTAACTTCCAACACTTCCTAAACTTAGTTTGCATTTTAAAAACAGAAATTAGGGAGACTCAGGGTGGAGATCAGGTTGAAATTGATTTCCTTCTAAAGCACAGGGCTCTGTTCCATCACCCTTCACTTTGGCTCCACACAGAATCACGGGGAGCATTTTAGGAGGGCCCAAGAACCAATTCTATTTCTCTCTTTTTTCTAGTTCTCTCTCTTCCTAAATCATTCAAGGCAAGTCAAATGAAAAAGGACAAGTTCAGCATCAAATTCACACTTTTTCCCTTTGTCTGCTCAAGAACAGGCTTTTAAACCACTTCTTGCTGCCTTCAACGATTAAGACTTGCAAAACAGTTTCGCAAGTTTGATAGGTTTATCATAAAAACCACAGAACGCAAGCTCTGAATTACAGGAAAAGGTACACAGGCAAATATCTCAGCTGATGGTGGCTTATTTGTAAACACATACCTTAACGGAGATTGCACTGAGAATGTTTCAGTGGGACTCTAAGGGAAAAGTATTTTCTGAGTACCCTGTAAACAAGAAAAGCTAGGATATATTACAGGACATACCCACTTGTTCTGCATATTCAAATAGGATTATCAATAAAAACATTTAAGAAGGAAGAAAACCAAGGTAATTTTACTCAGCTATATTTGCTGCCGATTTAGAGAAAAAAAAAAAAAAAAAAAAAAAAGTCACGGGTGCTGCAAAGAAAAAAAAAAAAGTGAACCAGAAACGCCTACAGTAGAACTTTAAAACAATTGCTTGGATAAAAGCAGCTCATGGAACATGAAGTAGAAAAAAAGCGAAACCAGTATCAGACCTGCCTATTTTCTTACCATTGCACAAGAAAAATCCGACAAGCGGTATAAAGTCACTGCCTAAAACCGATCCTAGGATGTAACCAAGAACAATTGAGGCATTTGCTAATCTAAACGGAAACCTTTTCCGGACCCTAGTGTCAAATCACACGTTTTGTCTTGCAGCAGCTCGAGGCTGGAGAGCATTTCCCCTGGGGGTCGGGAGGGTAGGGGCACAAGGGGCTGAGTTTGCGGATCGCACCTGTGCCAGCAGAAGGATCCAGCCCGCGCGCTCCTTGCGCTCGCCATTCTCCGGGCCATCGCTGTGTTTTACTGCTCAGCGATGCCGCTCCATCTGTTTGCGTGGAAGAAAGAGCCACGAGCACTGAGGCACTCAGCAGCCGTGTCATTCCAGCCGCTCGTCCGCCCCCGCCCGCAGCAGCGGCAGCAGCCCGAGGGACACGGCTGCAGCTCGGCGGCTCCCGCGCCTCCGCCAGCCGCCGCACAGTGACCGCGGCAGCGCCCGGCGCCGCTCGCCCGGGGCGGCTCCTGCAGCTCCCGGCCCGCGGCAGCAAAGCACCGCCTGGCGCTCCGCCATCGGCGGGCGGCAGCGCGCCCCGCCCGAGCTGAGCCCCCGCCACCGGGACCGCTGAGCGAGGCCGAGGCACCGGGCGGACGCCCCTTCCGCGCCGCTCGGCTCCGTGCGGGCGGCCGGCCGGAGGCTTCGCCCCTCCAGCGTCGCTGCCGCGGCTCCGTCCCGCGCGGGAGAGGCGCCGGGAGCTCCCCGCGCCCGGCGCGCGGCCGCCTCGGCCCGCCAGCCATTCATATGGCGCGTCGGCCGTTGCGTCAGACGCCGCGCTTTACGGCCGCAGGGCCTGCCGGGAGTTGTAGTCTCGGACTGACAGCCACCGCTCCGTTTTCCGCCACCGGGAGCTGCGGTCCCGCCGGGGGATCAAACGGCTCCTTCGCTCCTGGGCGCGGAAGCACCTTAGGCAGCACCGCCCCTCCCGAATGTCCTTTCTTTTCCACTCCAACTCTTTTTTCTTTTTTTCACTCTGTTTTTCACCCCCTTTTCCACTTTCGCTCTTTCTTTTTCACTCTCACCCTTTTCCTTTTTCATTTTTTTTTTCTTCCTTTCTCTTCCTTCTTTTTTTTTTTTCTTCCTTTCCTTTTTCCTTTTCTTTCTTTCTGTCTGTCTTTCTCTCTCTCGTTCTTTCTTTCTCTGGCTCTCTTCCTGTCTCTTTCTTTCTTTCTTTCTTTCTTTCTTTCTTTCTTTCTTTCTTTCTTTCTGTCTGTCTGTCTGTCTGTCTTTTTCTATTTCGTTCTCTCTCTCTTTCTTTCTTTCTCTGGCTCTCTTCCTGTCTCTCTCTTTCTCTCATTCTGTCTGTCTTTCTGTCTTTCTCTCTGTCTCTCCTTCTTTCTCTCTTTCTCTCATTCTGTCTGTCTTTCTGTCTTTCTCTCTGTCTCTCCTTCTTTCTCTCTTTCTCTCATTCTGTCTGTCTTTCTGTCTTTCTCTCTGTCTCTCCTTCTTTCTCTCTTTCTCTCATTCTGTCTGTCTTTCTGTCTTTCTCTCTGTCTCTCCTTCTTTCTCTCTTTCTCTCATTCTGTCTGTCTTTCTGTCTTTCTCTCTGTCTCTCCTTCTTTCTCTCTTTCTCTCATTCTGTCTGTCTTTCTGTCTTTCTCTCTGTCTCTCCTTCTTTCTCTCTTTCTCTCATTCTGTCTGTCTTTCTGTCTTTCTCTCTGTCTCTCCTTCTTTCTCTCTTTCTCTCATTCTGTCTGTCTTTCTGTCTTTCTCTCTTTCTCTCATTCTGTCTGTCTTTCTGTCTTTCTCTCTGTCTCTCCTTCTTTCTCTTTCTCTCATTCTGTCTGTCTTTCTGTCTTTCTCTCTGTCTCTCCTTCTTTCTCTCTTTCTCTCATTCTGTCTGTCTTTCTGTCTTTCTCTCTGTCTCTCCTTCTTTCTCTCTTTCTCTCATTCTGTCTGTCTTTCTGTCTTTCTCTCTGTCTCTCCTTCTTTCTCTCTTTCTCTCATTCTGTCTGTCTTTCTGTCTTTCTCTCTGTCTCTCCTTCTTTCTCTCTTTCTCTCATTCTGTCTGTCTTTCTGTCTTTCTCTCTGTCTCTCCTTCTTTCTTTCTCTCATTCTGTCTGTCTTTCTGTCTTTCTCTCTGTCTCTCTCTCATTCTGTCTCTCTTTCTTTCTCTCTGTCTTTCTGTCTTTCTCTCTGTCTCTCTTTCTCTCATTCTGTCTCTCTTTCTCTCTGTCTTTCTGTCTTTCTCTCTTTCTCTCTTTCTTTCTCTCTGTCTTTCTCCCTGTCTCTCTTTCTTTCTCTCTGTCTTTCTCTCTGTCTCTCTGTCTTTCTCTCTTTATCTCTTTCTTTCTCTCTGTCTTTCTCCCTGTCTCTCTTTCTTTCTCTCTTTATCTCTTTCTTTCTCTCTGTCTTTCTCCCTGTCTCTCTTTCTTTCTCTCTTTCTTTCTCTGTCTCTCTTTCTTTCTCTCTTTCTCTCATTCTGTCTCTCTTTCTTTCTCTCTTTCTCTCTCACTCTTTCTTTCTTTCTCTCTTTTTCTAATCTTGGCTTTCCATTCTAGCTTTAGAATAAAAAAGCAGCAGTAGAAACATTCAGGCTACCGGGGAGTGCAAAAAACCCCAAAACGGTAATGATTTTAGGAAAACTATTTCCTCCATGGGAGCCTGAAATTTTCTACAGCTGCAGGTGACATAGAGCTTTTATTTCTTCTTCTAGATAGTTTATACTTAATACTCTATTGGTACAGCGCCCCCTGCCGCCTGCTTTGGCGCACTGCAGGCACAGCGCCCCCTGCCGCCTGCTTGGGCGCACTGCAGGCACAGCGCCCCCTGCCGTCTGCATGGGCGCACTGCAGGCAGAGTGCCGCCTAATGACGTCACCTCGTCAACACGGCGCCCCGCCCCGGCCACGCCCCCAGCGCCCCTTGAAAAGACCCCAAGGCGTAGGCGTTTTGCCAGCTGCCTGATCAAAATGCCGACACCCACCTCGAGCCCTAGAAACGATTTCCCGCGACGCCGAACCCTGCAGGCGAACCGGAATGCCATCATCGCAATCGAAACGCCACAGAAAATCTCGTCGGGGCCGCGGCGGCGTCGGTGTTCTGTGCAGGCAGTCCGGATAGACACACCGGGGTCCTCCGGTTTCCCGCCCTTTGGGCCGCCATTTTGAGAAGGTCAAACAAACTTCCGCGACATTGGTGACGCGCCACTCCCAACATGGCGGCCGTGGGAGGACCCCCCTCGGCCGAGAGAGGCGGTTACTCAGATGCCGGTCAGAAAACCGCCGAAATACGCCCGCCCGCGGCGCGGCTGACCGCACAGCCCGACTCGAGTACACCTAAAACGCCACAAAAATTCCGCCGGCGCCGCGGCGGCGTCGGTGCTCCGTGCAGGCAGTCCGGATAGACACACCGGGGTCCTCCGGTTTCCCGCCCTTTGGGCCGCCATTTTGAGAAGGTCAAACAAACTCCGCCACGCGCCACGCCCAAGAGGGCTGCCTGGCGGCGGCGGGCTGCAGTACCGCGCTCTGCCCACAAGGCGGCAGCACTGCCGCCCACCCCAGCCGGGGGCGCCACGCGCCTTGGGGCTGCGGGCAGCCAAGGCGGCGAAAAAGAACAGGGGCGATTCCCCCCCGCAAAAAACTCCTCTAAAAATAAATGCCAAAAACCTGCCTCTTACCAAACAAGAACCAAATAAGCCCCCTTTCTTTCAAGCCTTCTTGAAATAAATTTTACAGTTCTAGTTTTCCTAGTTCTATTCACACGCATATTTATACCGGACATTGATGTGTTACGTCGTTTATACAATCTATTATGCCTATTCCTATTATCTGTATTTATTCATATTTTGTGGTTTTATCAATATCATTATATATTGATTGCATATTTCTATACTTTGATTTAGATTTCTATCATACTTTTATTATTCCAAAAAAAATCCCATCTCTAACCAAACAAATACCAAAAAACCCTTCTTTTAAACTATATTGAAATCGTTTTATATTTATAGCTTGCATAATTATATTCACTTTTATAGTCACAGTTTATACTGATGCATTCTCTTCATAATTACATATCACATATATATTATTCACATCATATAGATAAATTATTATTTTTATTATGTACCAAATCTACTGCTACAACTTCTTTTTTCTAATATTTTCAATTTTTATATCCATCTTGATGTAGTCATGAGATATTTTTACAAGTAGATTTCTACCTTTCTATCATTTGTATTTGTAGTTTTTATCATAAAACCCCTGCTTTTGCCAAGTAAAAAACAAAACCTTCCTTTCTTTTAAACTACTTTTAATAATATTGTTGTATTTACATTTACCATATCTATAATGTTTTAGATATTATATCATAGTGATGTACTAGATTTATGGCTATTTCCTATAATAGATCATAATAAGATATATCCAGTATCACTTGTATTACGTGTTGTATGGATTTATGTCACTTTAGATTTACAATCCTTTAATAATTTTATATATATATATCTGCATAGATTCGCAACGCATTTCTATATTTAAAATTTCCTTTGAGCTGTGTTTATATTTATCATCTCTATTGATATATCTATAAACATACACAACGCTCTATTAAAAAATACAATATCTTATTGGAATATATCATGACTTATGTTACCTGTTAAATTTTAAATATAGATCGAATAGATCAAAATAAAAGTTTATTCCCATTTCTGCACATCTACTTGTTTTGTTTAAAGATAGCTATCCTTAGAATTTTACATTTAAAATCCAATTCCTAAATACAAGGACAAAACAAACAGCATCGAATTCCCACCAATGTCTTCCAAAACCATCAAGATACCTCCACCAGCCAAACAACTGCCAGCGAAAAAAACACACAACACTCTTTTCACTGACAGTTCTCATCACATCAGAAAAATGGAACCAAACGAAAAGAAAACCCTGGAGAAACACACGCAGCAAATCACAAAAGCCTCTAAAAAAACCCAAACCAACTCGCTCAACTCCAATCAGTGCCACTGACCCTGAACGTCATTTTAAAAACTAACCAAAATTCTACATCTACACTAACTCAAAGAATAAGCAATACTCTGTCAAAAGAACTTTAGAAAGCGAACTAATGAACGAAATAGAAAAAAAAAAAACCAAAAAATCTCAACCACTAAAACATAAGAAAATAACTACCCAAATTAAAAAAAAAAAAACAAAACAAAACAACAAAACAACAAAAACAAACAACTACTTAAAAAGACCCACCATATAAATACCCACGTTCCCAAAAATAAAACTGATCAACAACCACCAAATACGTCGAAGGACAACAAAAAACGAAAAGAAAAAAAAAAAGAAAGGAAAAAACCAAAAGAAAATACATTTGTAAAACAAAAGTCCCCCAAACCAAATCAACTTTAATTTACAACAAAAAAATTATTCCCAGCTGAAGAATAAACGCATAGATCCTCATTCGATCAAAATAAAAATACCACCCAGAAATAAACACAAAGCCTAAAGAGAAACGTAACCATTAGCAATATCTCCCAAATGATCCCGTAACAATACAACATACACTACAATCAAACAAACCAAATCAATAAAAGCCCTGGAAGACGATAAACACGAACGCAATTAGAGAGATTTTAAAAACCCCGCTGCTATTAACGACACGACGCCACCTCGAACCCACCGAAACAAACGCTACACGCCCACGCTAATAAAAGCCACCGCGACAGAATTAAAATCCGAGCCGCTGCTTCGCGCAACGACCCGTAGAAACCATTGCACGCCTTTAAAAACAGAATAGCCCGGCAAAAAAAATATCCGACTACAGAACTCGATTCAAACCAAACCTTTATCGTCACCACCTGAACCGAGAACCGTACCGGTCAGGAAGAACGCCAGAGCCCTTAGCGCACACCCACTGCGACCCACACAAAACCGTGCGATCGATCCCTACAGAGCACCTCCGAACCACGACACCCAAGAACTTGCGGCAGCCGAACCCCGCGCTGCCGGCCCCGGACGGAGCGCGGCTCCCGGCGGCAAAGCGGCTCCTCCGGCGCGCAGGGGCGGCGCCGCCCCGGAGACCCCCCCGCCCCCGCCCGCTCCCCCTGCCCGGGGCACCCCGGCGGCGCCCGAGCCCCGCGCCCGGAGCGGACAGAGCGGCGGGCACCGGCCGGGCCGGCGCAGCAGCGCCCGCGCCGCCTCTGCCGCCCTCGGCCGGCCCGGCGCCAGCCGCCCTCGGCTCCGCACGGCGGCTCGCACCGGCAGAGCGGCTCGGCCGCTGCCGCGCCAAATTCCCCGTGCGCCTCGGCAACCGCCCGGCCCGGGCCGGCAGCGCTCCCGAGCGGCAACGCTCCGGGCCGGGCCGCGGCCACAAGAAGCGCCCTCAAATGCAGCGGCACAGCCCCGACTGCAGCCCTGCAAACGCTGCCAGAGCTGCGGCTTCCCGCAACTGAACCCCGAAACTGACGCCGCGGGCGGCGCTCACCTCGCTTCAACAAGGGCAAAGAAATGGGTTCTCCCCTTCAAGTTCATCCCCTGGGAGAGCAGAAAAGAAGGGGCTTTCCTCCAATGAAATCCTTCAAGCCGTGTGGAAAGGGGGATTTGGACCTCAATTCAAACCCTTGCAAAGGAGGGACACCAGCGCTGTCCCCTCCATTTAAACCTTAGGATGATGAAAATGGGCTGGCTGCCTTCAAATCAAACCCCTCAGATGACAACAATACTTTGCCCATTCCCGTTCAAATGGAACGCAGGGATTCCCTGTCACCCCTGGGATACCCCTAACAGCCGGGAAAAGGCAGGTTTTCCTTCCATCAACACCCTTCGAACCGCAGGTGAAGGCGGATCCCTCCCAGTTCGAACACAGACAATATTAGGAGAGTAGCTGCTTGCCTCTCCTTCTTTTGTCTTCACAAGCTCCGTTTTTGGTCCTGGGGAACCGGGGAGGGGGGACTGCCAAGATCAAATCGAAAAGGGAAAGGACCAAAGTCCCCGCTCCAAATCCACACGCGCTCACCCGTTCGGCTGCTGCTTCCCGGCACAAAGATTCGTCCCTCGGCACCTCCTTGAAGCGATGCTCCGCGTCTCCAAGCGCGCATCCAGGTGTTCGCCCAGACGCTGCGAGAAGCTCTCGCAGTCCTTCCATGAGACAGCCCCGGGAGCCCCCCATGAACCCCTCTTCTCAGCAGCTCCATGCAAAAGGGAGCTGAGGCGAAGCCTCCCCCTAAAATTGCCTCCCCCCCCCCCCCCCCCCCCGGCAGGAGCCGGCCCCTCATCATCCTCACAGCTCACACCTGGGGCTGCTCCGAGCCCCCCATCATCCTCACAGCTCACACCTGGCGCTGATGCCACTCTCCAACAGCGCCTCTCCCCGTCCAGCACACAGCCCGCTTCTCACAGACACAGAGCCAACAGACATCTGCTCCGGGTGCTGGCTGTTCTTAGTCCGTCTGCTTCCACAATTCAGACACGGACGTGCGCTGATGGCACTGAGGGAAAGCATTCCAGTGCACAAAACTGTCATTCTGGTAGCACGCTTTGAGACGCCTTCAGAAAAAGCAGAATCAGCGCCACCTCCTAAGAGCCCTGCTGAGGAACCCCGCCCTCCTTGGGACACCCAATGCAGCAGAGCTCGAAAAACAAAGGGAAAAGTCAAGCTTGGAGTGGAAAAAGACAATAGAAATACAGCAGCCTTTCAAGAAAGCCTTCACACAGTAATAGTGGGACCCGGTCACATTTCTTCTTTCCTTGCTCTCTGGAATGACATCGATACGAAGTACAAAACCCACACGAAACCCAAGGCAGAGCTGGGATTTTACACGTCTTCCTTTTGGCTCTCGGGATGACAAGCGCCTCTTCCGGGACTGCGACACGATTTGGGCGCTGGCAGAGAACGGAGGCAAAAGGTGCCAGAGAGCCCCTTCTATCGCCTTCAGCCCCTGCAGCTGTTCTGAGGGTTCCAGGGCACAGCTCGGTCCGTTCCTAGATCAAAACCTCACGGCAATATCTTCAGAACTACTACCCATCTCCAGTCGGAAACTTCTACATTCCTGGAAACAAATGAGTGCGTAGAGAGGGTTTCTCCCCAGCTGAGTTTAGAGACCAATTCCTATTCTTTAGCAATACCTAGAAAACCGAACGCCTTGCCAGGTTTTAGCATCCTACACCCACTCACCCCTCCCTCCCTGTGCATTTGGTGGCAGCTTTGGGTCCCTCTGGGGGACGGCACCCAGCGTGACCCCCGCCCCTCGCCCGCCCCCCACCTGCTCCTGCACCGCAGTGGGGCTCCCTCTCCTGGGCACCTTGGGGTGCCCCCAACGGCATCAGAGCCCCGAGTCTTCACCCCCCCCCCCCCCCCCCCCCCCTTTTCCTGACCCCCAAAGAAGGCTCAGAACGAATCCGACTGCCCTGGACAGCAGCGCAGCGCTTCCCCCAAGCCCTTCCCACACGTGCATGGCCCCAGCAAGGGATTCTGCTGCAACAAGAAAGCGGGGGCAGCCCCCAGAAGGCTTGAGGTTCCTGCCCAGCCTCGCTGTCACGGGCCGGGGGCAGCGAGAGAGGGAGCGGCACAGACGGCGGGGACGGCCCGGCACAGGGCGGGGGCCGCTCTCAGCGCGATGCCGGCAAAGCCGCAGCTCCGGCGCTGTCGGCCGGGCTGCTTGAGCGGCACGGGGGGATCCGCCGAGAGCCTCCGGCCCCGCGCGGGGACTCCTGCAAGGGCCCAGGGCCGCCGGGCTCCGGCCCTCGGGGCTTTATTCTCCGGCAGCCCGAGCCCCGCGGCTGCGGGGCAAAGAAGGAAAGGGGGCACGGGAAGAGAGGAGCGAGAGCAGGGCATGAGAAAGGGCGGCGAGGGAGCTCGGGCTGCGCAGGAAAGCGGGACGGGAAGGGAAAGCCCGGGACGAGGGTACAGGGAGGCTGGGCAGAGGAAGGAGAGAGGGGGAACAGAAGGGAGTAGCGGGCTAGGGACAGGACAGGAAGGAGCCGGGTTTGTGGGGGGAGAGAGAATGGGGGAAAGGGAGCGAGAGAAGGCGAATACGGGGAGAAGGAAGGAGGGCTAGAGAGAGGGACAGGCGGGGAAGCCCCCCAGAGCCCCGGCTGCACCCCGAGCCCGGCCCGGCGCCTCGCCCTGCCCGGGATGCTGCGCTCGGCGGAGCTCGGCTCGCTCCGGAGACGCTCGGCTCGAGTCGGCTCTTGTCGCCTCAACTCGGCTCTTGGCGCCTGCATTCGCCTCTTCGGCAGAGCTCGCCTCGCTTCGGCCCAACTCCCAGCCGCTCGGTGCCTTCGGCGCGCCTCGGCTCCGCTCGCCCCGGTTCGCTCGAGGCCGTCAGGGTCGGCCGCTCTCGCCTTGCTTCGGCCGAGCTCGTGCGATTCCCCCGAAGGCGGCGTCGTTCGGTTGTGTTTTTAGAAATATCTTTCTCTATCGATTGTATCTTTCTATAGTTAGATTTATATTTCTAGAATACTTCTATTAATCCAAATAAAAACCCCATCTCTAACCAAAAAAATACACGAAAACACCTTCTTTTAAACGGTATCGAAATATTTTTATACTTTGTATAGTTATACTCACATTTATATATATGGTTTCTTTTGATGCAATCTATTAATAATTATCTATAATATCTATAAAATTCTAGACATGTATTTAAAGTATTATTTATATTATGTATCGTATCTACTGCTGCAACTGATTTTTTCTTCTAGTTTTAAACTTTATCTGTACGTATTTATGATATATTTCTAGACTTAGATTTCTACCTTCATATTCTTTGTATTTATCATTTTTATCATCAAAACCCTGCCTACTGACAAGTAAAAAAAAACGCTTTCTTTAACGATTTAAAAAATATTTTTATATTTATAATTTTCCTCTTTCTATTTATCATTTGCTCTCTAGTACGTGATAACATACCTGCTCCTGCACCGCAGTGGGGCTCCCTCTCCTGGGCACCTCGGGGTGCCCCCAACGGCATCAGAGCCCCGAGTCTTCACCCCCCCTTTTCCTCTAGTTAGAAACTACACTGGAACTTTTTTCTGGAAACAAAGACACGACCTAAATCCTCTCCCCATGTCCTAGACAGATAGATGTTCAGTTCTTAGTTGACTGGGCAGCAGTTTCTTCAATAGAACGAGAAACAATATGGAAACGTTTTAGCTACAAGCAAATAGGCAAATCTGAACAAGGTCCTGGTGGCCAGCCGCTGCAGTTATTTTGAAGCCATTTTTTAAACAATCAAGTACTGATCCCACAAAAAATAAAGCAAAAAGCTGACTACTGGCTAAGAAAGAAGGAAAAATTAACTTTTGACGACAACAACAACATTCCAAGGACACAGGCTTTTTTCCAATCTCATACCTTATTACTACCTCTCTTGGGAATTCTCATCGTGGATCCCAAAAGGAATAAATCCCTCAGCGTGTCCTAAAGCACCAAGGAGCTACCTACAAGTGAAGGTGGCTACTTTCAGTGCAGACACAGCTGATGACACAGCAGTAGCGCAGTTCTATGCTGCCCAGGGATAATACTGTCTCCTCTTCTCCAGCAGCTGACTCTCTCCTGCCATGGTTTCTGTAAATGCATCAGAGCACGACCTTAAACACAAACAGGCAAGAAAACACCATCAGAAGTCTTTCATTGAGCACTACAAGAAGGGTTCCAAGCAGAGACCAACAGAATTTCAAGGAAGCAGTATGCAATTAAACCACCTCAGACTCGTTCAAGTATCCGGCAGGTAGATGGAACCAAAATGGAACCATTCAGAAACGACAAAGAAAACCTCCCCAAGTATTTATACAGGAGTCCTTAACGTCAGAAATGGGATGACAGGTTATGTTCAGATAAGATGAATGTTTATTTGGATGTAGAAATAAACTTCTCTCATGGTCCTTTGCCAAAAAATAGAACCTACAAGTGAACACCTACACCTGCCTAAAAAGACCTAACGAGCCCCTGGCAGCCACCGGCATCAAAGCACAGGGGATGTTTCTAATCCAGGCTAAGGAGAACAATATCACCTTTTGTTCTCTCCAGTTTGTTTCCTCTGCAGTCCTATTTGCTTCTTATGATTTTTACACTCTCTGTATCTTCTCGGGCAGCGCTGAGTCTGACGACCGGGATACGAGAGTCCTTCCCTGCCCTACGGAGAGAACCAGGAAAAAAAGTTAAAAAAAGAACAGGGCAGTTTGAAGTTAATACTTCCGACGAGAAGCAGCACCTGACAAACAGAGTGAACAAAGCGTGATACCTCCCTGGGGACAGAAGACTTACAAACTCTCCGGGATTTACAATCCTAGTAACCAAGCCCTTCAGCACAGCAGCCAAGTGTCCCATTAGGTGGTGCTGCACCAAAGAATGATCCGAGAGGTTCCAAAGAGTGAAACGCACGTTATTTTCCAAAGACGTAAAATCGTGCAAAATAACAAAACTACAATAGATCTAAACTACAGGGCAAGAGTACAAGTGTTAACTTGAGGAGCTGGAACCATCCAGGTGAGCAACTGCTAACTGGATCCTCAACAGAGTTTGAGGAACCCTCCAGGATACAGAAGGGTTTTCCCCAGCAATGTCACAGGCCGAGTTTTGATAGAAGTACACTTGCCAGATGCTCAGAAACGTCACCCATCCTCCTCCGGGTGTCCTGAGAGAGCTGCGAATGGCTCTCACGTGGTTTGAGCTGGTTCTGTAAGGGCTCAGGGTGAATTTCACCAGATGCAACCAAACTGGGCAACACCCAGTGGGACAGAAGGAACCCAAAGCTTGTTTTACCCAAAGCTTGGGTAAGCAGAGCTCCAGCAAATACTGAGGAAACGGACAGAACAGGGTAACAAATAATAAACATACCTTTTTTTTTTTTTTTTTTTTTTTTCAGATGAGCAAAACAATTAAGGAGAAGGTGGAAAACTCACCATGACTGAACATTTCATCACCTGTAAGCTGACCATCCTTAGCATAGAGGATTCCAAATTTAAAATTCACCGATCCCTGGAAAATAAAACCAAATATTATTTGGTAAACAGTCAAACAGAAGACATAACAATTTGGGTCCTCTAATCTTTGCATACATCCTACACATCAGAACATACATTTTATACTATCTCCTACTACACGATAATTTACCTTTAAACTTTGATAGTATAGCATAAAACCATTAACTTAGATGGGTGATCAATTATTATTAAGTTGGTGCTTCAAGTTATTTTTGCTGTCAGGTTCAAAAAAACATTACTTCTTTTTACTGTAACGAGCAATTGATTTAGAAGTCATCAAAAGCCCATCAAAATACAAAGCTGTACTCACCGGACGGGTCTGTGAGCAAGAAGTAGTTAGGCTTGTACTCACCTCTTGCCCTTCAACAACCAATAAATCCTGTCAACAAAAACAGCATCTTTAGCCCCCTCCTATTAAAGATTCTACAAGGATGATGGTTTTATTTGTGTTTAGAAGTTTGGATTTGAAATGGCCAGTTCAATGGATAAAGAGACAGTTTAAGTAGTATTCGATTATTATTATTATTATTATTATTATTATTATTATTATTATTATTATTAGCTACTGGAAGAAACAAACCAGTAGTATCTATACTTAATTACTTCTATTTCCAGGAAATCATAAAGAAAAAGAACCAAACAAAAAAAAGTCACTTCCTACCTTTTGTATCTCAGGATGAAAAATGTCTCTTGGGCTCTTCTCCAGTTTCTCAAGACTCCTGGCACTGAAATGCAAATGAACGAGTGCTTTAGAGGAGGGCAAGTGCACATTCCAACCCCGAACCACCAACCGATTGCAGTTACAGCGCTTACAAAATGAATCGTTCCCAGAGCCTCTGGGAAATGGAACGGTTGGTGCAACTGCCATTTCTTCCCCAAAATACTAACTTCCAACACTTCCTAAACTTAGTTTGCATTTTAAAAACAGAAATTAGGGAGACTCAGGGTGGAGATCAGGTTGAAATTGATTTCCTTCTAAAGCACAGGGCTCTGTTCCATCACCCTTCACTTTGGCTCCACACAGAATCACGGGGAGCATTTTAGGAGGGCCCAAGAACCAATTCTATTTCTCTCTTTTTTCTAGTTCTCTCTCTTCCTAAATCATTCAAGGCAAGTCAAATGAAAAAGGACAAGTTCAGCATCAAATTCACACTTTTTCCCTTTGTCTGCTCAAGAACAGGCTTTTAAACCACTTCTTGCTGCCTTCAACGATTAAGACTTGCAAAACAGTTTCGCAAGTTTGATAGGTTTATCATAAAAACCACAGAACGCAAGCTCTGAATTACAGGAAAAGGTACACAGGCAAATATCTCAGCTGATGGTGGCTTATTTGTAAACACATACCTTAACGGAGATTGCACTGAGAATGTTTCAGTGGGACTCTAAGGGAAAAGTATTTTCTGAGTACCCTGTAAACAAGAAAAGCTAGGATATATTACAGGACATACCCACTTGTTCTGCATATTCAAATAGGATTATCAATAAAAACATTTAAGAAGGAAGAAAACCAAGGTAATTTTACTCAGCTATATTTGCTGCCGATTTAGAGAAAAAAAAAAAAAAAAAAAGTCACGGGTGCTGCAAAGAAAAAAAAAAAGTGAACCAGAAACGCCTACAGTAGAACTTTAAAACAATTGCTTGGATAAAAGCAGCTCATGGAACATGAAGTAGAAAAAAAGCGAAACCAGTATCAGACCTGCCTATTTTCTTACCATTGCACAAGAAAAATCCGACAAGCGGTATAAAGTCACTGCCTAAAACCGATCCTAGGATGTAACCAAGAACAATTGAGGCATTTGCTAATCTAAACGGAAACCTTTTCCGGACCCTAGTGTCAAATCACACGTTTTGTCTTGCAGCAGCTCGAGGCTGGAGAGCATTTCCCCTGGGGGTCGGGAGGGTAGGGGCACAAGGGGCTGAGTTTGCGGATCGCACCTGTGCCAGCAGAAGGATCCAGCCCGCGCGCTCCTTGCGCTCGCCATTCTCCGGGCCATCGCTGTGTTTTACTGCTCAGCGATGCCGCTCCATCTGTTTGCGTGGAAGAAAGAGCCACGAGCACTGAGGCACTCAGCAGCCGTGTCATTCCAGCCGCTCGTCCGCCCCCGCCCGCAGCAGCGGCAGCAGCCCGAGGGACACGGCTGCAGCTCGGCGGCTCCCGCGCCTCCGCCAGCCGCCGCACAGTGACCGCGGCAGCGCCCGGCGCCGCTCGCCCGGGGCGGCTCCTGCAGCTCCCGGCCCGCGGCAGCAAAGCACCGCCTGGCGCTCCGCCATCGGCGGGCGGCAGCGCGCCCCGCCCGAGCTGAGCCCCCGCCACCGGGACCGCTGAGCGAGGCCGAGGCACCGGGCGGACGCCCCTTCCGCGCCGCTCGGCTCCGTGCGGGCGGCCGGCCGGAGGCTTCGCCCCTCCAGCGTCGCTGCCGCGGCTCCGTCCCGCGCGGGAGAGGCGCCGGGAGCTCCCCGCGCCCGGCGCGCGGCCGCCTCGGCCCGCCAGCCATTCATATGGCGCGTCGGCCGTTGCGTCAGACGCCGCGCTTTACGGCCGCAGGGCCTGCCGGGAGTTGTAGTCTCGGACTGACAGCCACCGCTCCGTTTTCCGCCACCGGGAGCTGCGGTCCCGCCGGGGGATCAAACGGCTCCTTCGCTCCTGGGCGCGGAAGCACCTTAGGCAGCACCGCCCCTCCCGAATGTCCTTTCTTTTCCACTCCAACTCTTTTTTCTTTTTTTCACTCTGTTTTTCACCCCCTTTTCCACTTTCGCTCTTTCTTTTTCACTCTCACCCTTTTCCTTTTTCATTTTTTTTTCTTCCTTTCTCTTCCTTCTTTTTTTTTTTTCTTCCTTTCCTTTTTCCTTTTCTTTCTTTCTGTCTGTCTTTCTCTCTCTCGTTCTTTCTTTCTCTGGCTCTCTTCCTGTCTCTTTCTTTCTTTCTTTCTTTCTTTCTTTCTTTCTTTCTTTCTTTCTTTCTTTCTT
Organism: Molothrus ater; assembly: GCF_012460135.2. NCBI lineage: Eukaryota > Metazoa > Chordata > Aves > Passeriformes > Icteridae > Molothrus > Molothrus ater. The sequence goes on from NC_050482.2 coordinate 25,242, forward strand.
TCTTTCTGTCTGTCTTTTTCTATTTCGTTCTCTCTCTCTTTCTTTCTTTCTCTGGCTCTCTTCCTGTCTCTCTCTTTCTCTCATTCTGTCTGTCTTTCTGTCTTTCTCTCTGTCTCTCCTTCTTTCTCTCTTTCTCTCATTCTGTCTGTCTTTCTGTCTTTCTCTCTGTCTCTCCTTCTTTCTCTCTTTCTCTCATTCTGTCTGTCTTTCTGTCTTTCTCTCTGTCTCTCCTTCTTTCTCTCTTTCTCTCATTCTGTCTGTCTTTCTGTCTTTCTCTCTGTCTCTCCTTCTTTCTGTCTTTCTCTCATTCTGTCTGTCTTTCTGTCTTTCTGTCTTTCTCTCATTCTGTCTGTCTTTCTGTCTTTCTCTCTGTCTCTCCTTCTTTCTCTCTTTCTCTCATTCTGTCTGTCTTCCTGTCTTTCTCTCTGTCTCTCCTTCTTTCTCTCTTTCTCTCATTCTGTCTGTCTTTCTGTCTTTCTCTCTGTCTCTCCTTCTTTCTTTCTCTCATTCTGTCTGTCGTTCTGTCTTTCTCTCTGTCTCTCCTTCTTTCTTTCTCTCATTCTGTCTGTCTTTCTGTCTTTCTCTCTGTCTCTCTTTCTCTCATTCTGTCTCTCTTTCTTTCTCTCTGTCTTTCTGTCTTTCTCTCTGTCTCTCTTTCTCTCATTCTGTCTCTCTTTCTTTCTCTCTGTCTTTCTGTCTTTCTCTCTGTCTCTCTTTCTTTCTCTCTGTCTTTCTCCCTGTCTCTCTTTCTCTCTTTCTTTCTCTCTGTCTTTCTCCCTGTCTCTCTTTCTTTCTCTCTGTCTTTCTCTCTGTCTCTCTGTCTTTCTCTCTTTATCTCTTTCTTTCTCTCTGTCTTTCTCCCTGTCTCTCTTTCTTTCTCTCTTTCTTTCTCTGTCTCTCTTTCTTTCTCTCTTTCTCTCATTCTGTCTCTCTTTCTTTCTCTCTTTCTCTCTCACTCTTTCTTTCTTTCTCTCTTTTTCTAATCTTGGCTTTCCATTCTAGCTTTAGAATAAAAAAGCAGCAGTAGAAACATTCAGGCTACCGGGGAGTGCAAAAAACCCCAAAACGGTAATGATTTTAGGAAAACTATTTCCTCCATGGGAGCCTGAAATTTTCTACAGCTGCAGGTGACATAGAGCTTTTATTTCTTCTTCTAGATAGTTTATACTTAATACTCTATTGGTACAGCGCCCCCTGCCGTCTGCATGGGCGCACTGCAGGCACAGCGCCCCCTGCCGCCTGCATGGGCGCACTGCAGGCAGAGTGCCGCCTAATGACGTCACCTCGTCAACACGGCGCCCCGCCCCGGCCACGCCCCCAGCGCCCCTTGGAAAGACCCCAAGGCGTAGGCGTTTTGCCAGCTGCCTGATCAAAATGCCGACACGCACCTCGAGCCCTAGAAACGATTTCCCGCGACGCCGAACCCTGCAGGCGAACCGGAATGCCATCATCGCAATCGAAACGCCACAGAAAATCTCGTCGGGGCCGCGGCGGCGTCGGTGTTCTGTGCAGGCAGTCCGGATAGACACACCGGGGTCCTCCGGTTTCCCGCCCTTTGGGCCGCCATTTTGAGAAGGTCAAACAAACTTCCGCGACATTGGTGACGCGCCACTCCCAACATGGCGGCCGTGGGAGGACCCCCTCGGCCGAGAGAGGCGGTTACTCAGATGCCGGTCAGAAAACCGCCGAAATACGCCCGCCCGCGGCGCCGCTGACCGCACAGCCCGACTCGAGTACACCTAAAACGCCACAAAAATTCCGCCGGCGCCGCGGCGGCGTCGGTGCTCCGTGCAGGCAGTCCGGATAGACACACCGGGGTCCTCCGGTTTCCCGCCCTTTGGGCCGCCATTTTTAGAAGGTCAAACAAACTCCGCCACGCGCCACGCCCAAGAGGGCTGCCTGGCGGCGGCGGGCTGCAGTACCGCGCTCTGCCCACAAGGCGGCAGCACTGCCGCCCACCCCAGCCGGGGGCGCCGCGCGCCTTGGGGCTGCGGGCAGCCAAGGCGGCAAAAAAGAACAGGGGCGATTCCCCCCCGCAAAAAACTCCTCTAAAAATAAATGCCAAAAACCTGCCTCTTACCAAACAAGAACCAAATAAGCCCCCTTTCTTTCAAGCCTTCTTGAAATAAATTTTATAGTTCTAGTTTTCCTAGTTCTATTCACACGCATATTTATACCGGACATTGATGTGTTACGTCGTTTATACAATCTATTATGCCTATTCCTATTATCTGTATTTATTCATATTTTGTGGTTTTATCAATATCATTATATATTGATTGCATATTTCTATACTTTGATTTAGATTTCTATCATACTTTTATTATTCCAAAAAAAATCCCATCTCTAACCAAACAAATACCAAAAAACCCTTCTTTTAAACTATATTGAAATCGTTTTATATTTATAGCTTGCATAATTATATTCACTTTTATAGTCACAGTTTATACTGATGCATTCTCTTCATAATTACATATCACATATATATTATTCACATCATATAGATAAATTATTATTTTTATTATGTACCAAATCTACTGCTACAACTTCTTTTTTCTAATATTTTCAATTTTTATATCCATCTTGATGTAGTCATGAGATATTTTTACAAGTAGATTTCTACCTTTCTATCATTTGTATTTGTAGTTTTTATCATAAAACCCCTGCTTTTGCCAAGTAAAAAACAAAACCTTCCTTTCTTTTAAACTACTTTTAATAATATTGTTGTATTTACATTTACCATATCTATAATGTTTTAGATATTATATCATAGTGATGTACTAGCTTTATGGCTATTTCCTATAATAGATCATAATAAGATATATCCAGTATCACTTGTATTACGTGTTGTATGGATTTATGTCACTTTAGATTTACAATCCTTTAATAATTTTATATATATATATCTGCATAGATTCGCAACGCATTTCTATATTTAAAATTTCCTTTGAGCTGTGTTTATATTTATCATCTCTATTGATATATCTATAAACATACACAACGCTCTATTAAAAAATACAATATCTTATTGGAATATATCATGACTTATGTTACCTGTTAAATTTTAAATATAGATCGAATAGATCAAAATAAAAGTTTATTCCCATTTCTGCACATCTACTTGTTTTGTTTAAAGATAGCTATCCTTAGAATTTTACATTTAAAATCCAATTCCTAAATACAAGGACAAAACAAACAGCATCGAATTCCCACCAATGTCTTCCAAAACCATCAAGATACCTCCACCAGCCAAACAACTGCCAGCGAAAAAAACACACAACACTCTTTTCACTGACAGTTCTCATCACATCAGAAAAATGGAACCAAACGAAAAGAAAACCCTGGAGAAACACACGCAGCAAATCACAAAAGCCTCTAAAAAAACCCAAACCAACTCGCTCAACTCCAATCAGTGCCACTGACCCTGAACGTCATTTTAAAAACTAACCAAAATTCTACATCTACACTAACTCAAAGAATAAGCAATACTCTGTCAAAAGAACTTTAGAAAGCGAACTAATGAACGAAATAGAAAAAAAAAAAAACAAAAAATCTCAACCACTAAAACATAAGAAAATAACTACCCAAATTAAAAAAAAAAAAACAAAACAAAACAACAAAACAACAAAAACAAACAACTACTTAAAAAGACCCACCATATAAATACCCACGTTCCCAAAAATAAAACTGATCAACAACCACCAAATACGTCGAAGGACAACAAAAAACGAAAAGAAAAAAAAAAGAAAGGAAAAAACCAAAAGAAAATACATTTGTAAAACAAAAGTCCCCCAAACCAAATCAACTTTAATTTACAACAAAAAAATTATTCCCAGCTGAAGAATAAACGCATAGATCCTCATTCGATCAAAATAAAAATACCACCCAGAAATAAACACAAAGCCTAAAGAGAAACGTAACCATTAGCAATATCTCCCAAATGATCCCGTAACAATACAACATACACTACAATCAAACAAACCAAATCAATAAAAGCCCTGGAAGACGATAAACACGAACGCAATTAGAGAGATTTTAAAAACCCCGCTGCTATTAACGACACGACGCCACCTCGAACCCACCGAAACAAACGCTACACGCCCACGCTAATAAAAGCCACCGCGACAGAATTAAAATCCGAGCCGCTGCTTCGCGCAACGACCCGTAGAAACCATTGCACGCCTTTAAAAACAGAATAGCCCGGCAAAAAAAATATCCGACTACAGAACTCGATTCAAACCAAACCTTTATCGTCACCACCTGAACCGAGAACCGTACCGGTCAGGAAGAACGCCAGAGCCCTTAGCGCACACCCACTGCGACCCACACAAAACCGTGCGATCGATCCCTACAGAGCACCTCCGAACCACGACACCCAAGAACTTGCGGCAGCCGAACCCCGCGCTGCCGGCCCCGGACGGAGCGCGGCTCCCGGCGGCAAAGCGGCTCCTCCGGCGCGCAGGGGCGGCGCCGCCCCGGAGACCCCCCCGCCCCCGCCCGCTCCCCCTGCCCGGGGGACCCCGGCGGCGCCCGAGCCCCGCGCCCGGAGCGGACAGAGCGGCGGGCACCGGCCGGGCCGGCGCAGCAGCGCCCGCGCCGCCTCTGCCGCCCTCGGCCGGCCCGGCGCCAGCCGCCCTCGGCTCCGCACGGCGGCTCGCACCGGCAGAGCGGCTCGGCCGCTGCCGCGCCAAATTCCCCGTGCGCCTCGGCAACCGCCCGGCCCGGGCCGGCAGCGCTCCCGAGCGGCAACGCTCCGGGCCGGGCCGCGGCCACAAGAAGCGCCCTCAAATGCAGCGGCACAGCCCCGACTGCAGCCCTGCAAACGCTGCCAGAGCTGCGGCTTCCCGCAACTGAACCCCGAAACTGACGCCGCGGGCGGCGCTCACCTCGCTTCAACAAGGGCAAAGAAATGGGTTCTCCCCTTCAAGTTCATCCCCTGGGAGAGCAGAAAAGAAGGGGCTTTCCTCCAATGAAATCCTTCAAGCCGTGTGGAAAGGGGGATTTGGACCTCAATTCAAACCCTTGCAAAGGAGGGACACCAGCGCTGTCCCCTCCATTTAAACCTTAGGATGATGAAAATGGGCTGGCTGCCTTCAAATCAAACCCCTCAGATGACAACAATACTTTGCCCATTCCCGTTCAAATGGAACGCAGGGATTCCCTGTCACCCCTGGGATACCCCTAACAGCCGGGAAAAGGCAGGTTTTCCTTCAATCAACACCCTTCGAACCGCAGGTGAAGGCGGATCCCTCCCAGTTCGAACACAGACAATATTAGGAGAGTAGCTGCTTGCCTCTCCTTCTTTTGTCTTCACAAGCTCCGTTTTTGGTCCTGGGGAACCGGGGAGGGGGGACTGCCAAGATCAAATCGAAAAGGGAAAGGACCAAAGTCCCCGCTCCAAATCCACACGCGCTCACCCGTTCGGCTGCTGCTTCCCGGCACAAAGATTCGTCCCTCGGCACCTCCTTGAAGCGATGCTCCGCGTCTCCAAGCGCGCATCCAGGTGTTCGCCCAGACGCTGCGAGAAGCTCTCGCAGTCCTTCCATGAGACAGCCCCGGGAGCCCCCCATGAACCCCTCTTCTCAGCAGCTCCATGCAAAAGGGAGCTGAGGCGAAGCCTCCCCCTAAAATTGCCTCCCCCCCCCCCCCCCCCCCCGGCAGGAGCCGGCCCCTCATCATCCTCACAGCTCACACCTGGGGCTGCTCCGAGCCCCCCATCATCCTCACAGCTCACACCTGGCGCTGATGCCACTCTCCAACAGCGCCTCTCCCCGTCCAGCACACAGCCCGCTTCTCACAGACACAGAGCCAACAGACATCTGCTCCGGGTGCTGGCTGTTCTTAGTCCGTCTGCTTCCACAATTCAGACACGGACGTGCGCTGATGGCACTGAGGGAAAGCTTTCCAGTGCACAAAACTGTCATTCTGGTAGCACGCTTTGAGACGCCTTCAGAAAAAGCAGAATCAGCGCCACCTCCTAAGAGCCCTGCTGAGGAACCCCGCCCTCCTTGGGACACCCAATGCAGCAGAGCTCGAAAAACAAAGGGAAAAGTCAAGCTTGGAGTGGAAAAAGACAATAGAAATACAGCAGCCTTTCAAGAAAGCCTTCACACAGTAATAGTGGGACCCGGTCACATTTCTTCTTTCCTTGCTCTCTGGAATGACATCGATACGAAGTACAAAAGCCACACGAAACCCAAGGCAGAGCTGGGATTTTACACGTCTTCCTTTTGGCTCTCGGGATGACAAGCGCCTCTTCCGGGACTGCGACACGATTTGGGCGCTGGCAGAGAACGGAGGCAAAAGGTGCCAGAGAGCCCCTTCTATCGCCTTCAGCCCCTGCAGCTGTTCTGAGGGTTCCAGGGCACAGCTCGGTCCGTTCCTAGATCAAAACCTCACGGCAATATCTTCAGAACTACTACCCATCTCCAGTCGGAAACTTCTACATTCCTGGAAACAAATGAGTGCGTAGAGAGGGTTTCTCCCCAGCTGAGTTTAGAGACCAATTCCTATTCTTTAGCAATACCTAGAAAACCGAACGCCTTGCCAGGTTTTAGCATCCTACACCCACTCACCCCTCCCTCCCTGTGCATTTGGTGGCAGCTTTGGGTCCCTCTGGGGGACGGCACCCAGCGTGACCCCCGCCCCTCGCCCGCCCCCCACCTGCTCCTGCACCGCAGTGGGGCTCCCTCTCCTGGGCACCTTGGGGTGCCCCCAACGGCATCAGAGCCCCGAGTCTTCACCCCCCCCCCCCCCCCCCCCCCTTTTCCTGACCCCCAAAGAAGGCTCAGAACGAATCCGACTGCCCTGGACAGCAGCGCAGCGCTTCCCCCAAGCCCTTCCCACACGTGCATGGCCCCAGCAAGGGATTCTGCTGCAACAAGAAAGCGGGGGCAGCCCCCAGAAGGCTTGAGGTTCCTGCCCAGCCTCGCTGTCACGGGCCGGGGGCAGCGAGAGAGGGAGCGGCACAGACGGCGGGGACGGCCCGGCACAGGGCGGGGGCCGCTCTCAGCGCGATGCCGGCAAAGCCGCAGCTCCGGCGCTGTCGGCCGGGCTGCTTGAGCGGCACGGGGGGATCCGCCGAGAGCCTCCGGCCCCGCGCGGGGACTCCTGCAAGGGCCCAGGGCCGCCGGGCTCCGGCCTCGGGGCTTTATTCTCCGGCAGCCCGAGCCCCGCGGCTGCGGGGCAAAGAAGGAAAGGGGGCACGGGAAGAGAGGAGCGAGAGCAGGGCATGAGAAAGGGCGGCGAGGGAGCTCGGGCTGCGCAGGAAAGCGGGACGGGAAGGGAAAGCCCGGGACGAGGGTACAGGGAGGCTGGGCAGAGGAAGGAGAGAGGGGGAACAGAAGGGAGTAGCGGGCTAGGGACAGGACAGGAAGGAGCCGGGTTTGTGGGGGGAGAGAGAATGGGGGAAAGGGAGCGAGAGAAGGCGAATACGGGGAGAAGGAAGGAGGGCTAGAGAGAGGGACAGGCGGGGAAGCCCCCCAGAGCCCCGGCTGCACCCCGAGCCCGGCCCGGCGCCTCGCCCTGCCCGGGATGCTGCGCTCGGCGGAGCTCGGCTCGCTCCGGAGACGCTCGGCTCGAGTCGGCTCTTGTCGCCTCAACTCGGCTCTTGGCGCCTGCATTCGCCTCTTCGGCAGAGCTCGCCTCGCTTCGGCCCAACTCCCAGCCGCTCGGTGCCTTCGGCGCGCCTCGGCTCCGCTCGCCCCGGTTCGCTCGAGGCCGTCAGGGTCGGCCGCTCTCGCCTTGCTTCGGCCGAGCTCGTGCGATTCCCCCGAAGGCGGCGTCGTTCGGTTGTGTTTTTAGAAATATCTTTCTCTATCGATTGTATCTTTCTATAGTTAGATTTATATTTCTAGAATACTTCTATTAATCCAAATAAAAACCCCATCTCTAACCAAAAAAATACACGAAAACACCTTCTTTTAAACGGTATCGAAATATTTTTATACTTTGTATAGTTATACTCACATTTATATATATGGTTTCTTTTGATGCAATCTATTAATAATTATCTATAATATCTATAAAATTCTAGACATGTATTTAAAGTATTATTTATATTATGTATCGTATCTACTGCTGCAACTGATTTTTTCTTCTAGTTTTAAACTTTATCTGTACGTATTTATGATATATTTCTAGACTTAGATTTCTACCTTCATATTCTTTGTATTTATCATTTTTATCATCAAAACCCTGCCTACTGACAAGTAAAAAAAAACGCTTTCTTTAACGATTTAAAAAATATTTTTATATTTATAATTTTCCTATTTCTATTTATCATTTGCTCTCTAGTACGTGATAACATACCTGCTCCTGCACCGCAGTGGGGCTCCCTCTCCTGGGCACCTCGGGGTGCCCCCAACGGCATCAGAGCCCCGAGTCTTCACCCCCCCTTTTCCTCTAGTTAGAAACTACACTGGAACTTTTTTCTGGAAACAAAGACACGACCTAAATCCTCTCCCCATGTCCTAGACAGATAGATGTTCAGTTCTTAGTTGACTGGGCAGCAGTTTCTTCAATAGAACGAGAAACAATATGGAAACGTTTTAGCTACAAGCAAATAGGCAAATCTGAACAAGGTCCTGGTGGCCAGCCGCTGCAGTTATTTTGAAGCCATTTTTTAAACAATCAAGTACTGATCCCACAAAAAATAAAGCAAAAAGCTGACTACTGGCTAAGAAAGAAGGAAAAATTAACTTTTGACGACAACAACAACATTCCAAGGACACAGGCTTTTTTCCAATCTCATACCTTATTACTACCTCTCTTGGGAATTCTCATCGTGGATCCCAAAAGGAATAAATCCCTCAGCGTGTCCTAAAGCACCAAGGAGCTACCTACAAGTGAAGGTGGCTACTTTCAGTGCAGACACAGCTGATGACACAGCAGTAGCGCAGTTCTATGCTGCCCAGGGATAATACTGTCTCCTCTTCTCCAGCAGCTGACTCTCTCCTGCCATGGTTTCTGTAAATGCATCAGAGCACGACCTTAAACACAAACAGGCAAGAAAACACCATCAGAAGTCTTTCATTGAGCACTACAAGAAGGGTTCCAAGCAGAGACCAACAGAATTTCAAGGAAGCAGTATGCAATTAAACCACCTCAGACTCGTTCAAGTATCCGGCAGGTAGATGGAACCAAAATGGAACCATTCAGAAACGACAAAGAAAACCTCCCCAAGTATTTATACAGGAGTCCTTAACGTCAGAAATGGGATGACAGGTTATGTTCAGATAAGATGAATGTTTATTTGGATGTAGAAATAAACTTCTCTCATGGTCCTTTGCCAAAAAATAGAACCTACAAGTGAACACCTACACCTGCCTAAAAAGACCTAACGAGCCCCTGGCAGCCACCGGCATCAAAGCACAGGGGATGTTTCTAATCCAGGCTAAGGAGAACAATATCACCTTTTGTTCTCTCCAGTTTGTTTCCTCTGCAGTCCTATTTGCTTCTTATGATTTTTACACTCTCTGTATCTTCTCGGGCAGCGCTGAGTCTGACGACCGGGATACGAGAGTCCTTCCCTGCCCTACGGAGAGAACCAGGAAAAAAAGTTAAAAAAAGAACAGGGCAGTTTGAAGTTAATACTTCCGACGAGAAGCAGCACCTGACAAACAGAGTGAACAAAGCGTGATACCTCCCTGGGGACAGAAGACTTACAAACTCTCCGGGATTTACAATCCTAGTAACCAAGCCCTTCAGCACAGCAGCCAAGTGTCCCATTAGGTGGTGCTGCACCAAAGAATGATCCGAGAGGTTCCAAAGAGTGAAACGCACGTTATTTTCCAAAGACGTAAAATCGTGCAAAATAACAAAACTACAATAGATCTAAACTACAGGGCAAGAGTACAAGTGTTAACTTGAGGAGCTGGAACCATCCAGGTGAGCAACTGCTAACTGGATCCTCAACAGAGTTTGAGGAACCCTCCAGGATACAGAAGGGTTTTCCCCAGCAATGTCACAGGCCGAGTTTTGATAGAAGTACACTTGCCAGATGCTCAGAAACGTCACCCATCCTCCTCCGGGTGTCCTGAGAGAGCTGCGAATGGCTCTCACGTGGTTTGAGCTGGTTCTGTAAGGGCTCAGGGTGAATTTCACCAGATGCAACCAAACTGGGCAACACCCAGTGGGACAGAAGGAACCCAAAGCTTGTTTTACCCAAAGCTTGGGTAAGCAGAGCTCCAGCAAATACTGAGGAAACGGACAGAACAGGGTAACAAATAATAAACATACCTTTTTTTTTTTTTTTTTTTTTTTCAGATGAGCAAAACAATTAAGGAGAAGGTGGAAAACTCACCATGACTGAACATTTCATCACCTGTAAGCTGACCATCCTTAGCATAGAGGATTCCAAATTTAAAATTCACCGATCCCTGGAAAATAAAACCAAATATTATTTGGTAAACAGTCAAACAGAAGACATAACAATTTGGGTCCTCTAATCTTTGCATACATCCTACACATCAGAACATACATTTTATACTATCTCCTACTACACGATAATTTACCTTTAAACTTTGATAGTATAGCATAAAACCATTAACTTAGATGGGTGATCAATTATTATTAAGTTGGTGCTTCAAGTTATTTTTGCTGTCAGGTTCAAAAAAACATTACTTCTTTTTACTGTAACGAGCAATTGATTTAGAAGTCATCAAAAGCCCATCAAAATACAAAGCTGTACTCACCGGACGGGTCTGTGAGCAAGAAGTAGTTAGGCTTGTACTCACCTCTTGCCCTTCAACAACCAATAAATCCTGTCAACAAAAACAGCATCTTTAGCCCCCTCCTATTAAAGATTCTACAAGGATGATGGTTTTATTTGTGTTTAGAAGTTTGGATTTGAAATGGCCAGTTCAATGGATAAAGAGACAGTTTAAGTAGTATTCGATTATTATTATTATTATTATTATTATTATTATTATTATTATTAGCTACTGGAAGAAACAAACCAGTAGTATCTATACTTAATTACTTCTATTTCCAGGAAATCATAAAGAAAAAGAACCAAACAAAAAAAAGTCACTTCCTACCTTTTGTATCTCAGGATGAAAAATGTCTCTTGGGCTCTTCTCCAGTTTCTCAAGACTCCTGGCACTGAAATGCAAATGAACGAGTGCTTTAGAGGAGGGCAAGTGCACATTCCAACCCCGAACCACCAACCGATTGCAGTTACAGCGCTTACAAAATGAATCGTTCCCAGAGCCTCTGGGAAATGGAACGGTTGGTGCAACTGCCATTTCTTCCCCAAAATACTAACTTCCAACACTTCCTAAACTTAGTTTGCATTTTAAAAACAGAAATTAGGGAGACTCAGGGTGGAGATCAGGTTGAAATTGATTTCCTTCTAAAGCACAGGGCTCTGTTCCATCACCCTTCACTTTGGCTCCACACAGAATCACGGGGAGCATTTTAGGAGGGCCCAAGAACCAATTCTATTTCTCTCTTTTTTCTAGTTCTCTCTCTTCCTAAATCATTCAAGGCAAGTCAAATGAAAAAGGACAAGTTCAGCATCAAATTCACACTTTTTCCCTTTGTCTGCTCAAGAACAGGCTTTTAAACCACTTCTTGCTGCCTTCAACGATTAAGACTTGCAAAACAGTTTCGCAAGTTTGATAGGTTTATCATAAAAACCACAGAACGCAAGCTCTGAATTACAGGAAAAGGTACACAGGCAAATATCTCAGCTGATGGTGGCTTATTTGTAAACACATACCTTAACGGAGATTGCACTGAGAATGTTTCAGTGGGACTCTAAGGGAAAAGTATTTTCTGAGTACCCTGTAAACAAGAAAAGCTAGGATATATTACAGGACATACCCACTTGTTCTGCATATTCAAATAGGATTATCAATAAAAACATTTAAGAAGGAAGAAAACCAAGGTAATTTTACTCAGCTATATTTGCTGCCGATTTAGAGAAAAAAAAAAAAAAAAAAAGTCACGGGTGCTGCAAAGAAAAAAAAAAAGTGAACCAGAAACGCCTACAGTAGAACTTTAAAACAATTGCTTGGATAAAAGCAGCTCATGGAACATGAAGTAGAAAAAAAGCGAAACCAGTATCAGACCTGCCTATTTTCTTACCATTGCACAAGAAAAATCCGACAAGCGGTATAAAGTCACTGCCTAAAACCGATCCTAGGATGTAACCAAGAACAATTGAGGCATTTGCTAATCTAAACGGAAACCTTTTCCGGACCCTAGTGTCAAATCACACGTTTTGTCTTGCAGCAGCTCGAGGCTGGAGAGCATTTCCCCTGGGGGTCGGGAGGGTAGGGGCACAAGGGGCTGAGTTTGCGGATCGCACCTGTGCCAGCAGAAGGATCCAGCCCGCGCGCTCCTTGCGCTCGCCATTCTCCGGGCCATCGCTGTGTTTTACTGCTCAGCGATGCCGCTCCATCTGTTTGCGTGGAAGAAAGAGCCACGAGCACTGAGGCACTCAGCAGCCGTGTCATTCCAGCCGCTCGTCCGCCCCCGCCCGCAGCAGCGGCAGCAGCCCGAGGGACACGGCTGCAGCTCGGCGGCTCCCGCGCCTCCGCCAGCCGCCGCACAGTGACCGCGGCAGCGCCCGGCGCCGCTCGCCCGGGGCGGCTCCTGCAGCTCCCGGCCCGCGGCAGCAAAGCACCGCCTGGCGCTCCGCCATCGGCGGGCGGCAGCGCGCCCCGCCCGAGCTGAGCCCCCGCCACCGGGACCGCTGAGCGAGGCCGAGGCACCGGGCGGACGCCCCTTCCGCGCCGCTCGGCTCCGTGCGGGCGGCCGGCCGGAGGCTTCGCCCCTCCAGCGTCGCTGCCGCGGCTCCGTCCCGCGCGGGAGAGGCGCCGGGAGCTCCCCGCCGCTCCCCGGCGCGCGGCCGCCTCGGCCCGCCAGCCATTCATATGGCGCGTCGGCCGTTGCGTCAGACGCCGCGCTTTACGGCCGCAGGGCCTGCCGGGAGTTGTAGTCTCGGACTGACAGCCACCGCTCCGTTTTCCGCCACCGGGAGCTGCGGTCCCGCCGGGGGATCAAACGGCTCCTTCGCTCCTGGGCGCGGAAGCACCTTAGGCAGCACCGCCCCTCCCGAATGTCCTTTCTTTTCCACTCCAACTCTTTTTTCTTTTTTTCACTCTGTTTTTCACCCCCTTTTCCACTTTCGCTCTTTCTTTTTCACTCTCACCCTTTTCCTTTTTCATTTTTTTTTTCTTCCTTTCTCTTCCTTCTTTTTTTTTTTCTTCCTTTCCTTTTTCCTTTTCTTTCTTTCTGTCTGTCTTTCTCTCTCTCGTTCTTTCTTTCTCTGGCTCTCTTCCTGTCTCTCTCTTTCTTTCTTTCTTTCTTTCTTTCTTTCTTTCTTTCTTTCTTTCTTTCTTTCTTTCTGTCTGTCTTTTTCTATTTCGTTCTCTCTCTCTTTCTTTCTTTCTCTGGCTCTCTTCCTGTCTCTCTCTTTCTCTCATTCTGTCTGTCTTTCTGTCTTTCTCTCTGTCTCTCCTTCTTTCTCTCTTTCTCTCATTCTGTCTGTCTTCTGTCTTTCTCTCTGTCTCTCCTTCTTTCTCTCTTTCTCTCATTCTGTCTGTCTTTCTGTCTTTCTCTCTGTCTCTCCTTCTTTCTCTCTTTCTCTCATTCTGTCTGTCTTTCTGTCTTTCTCTCTGTCTCTCCTTCTTTCTCTCTTTCTCTCATTCTGTCTGTCTTCTGTCTTTCTCTCTGTCTCTCCTTCTTTCTCTCTTTCTCTCATTCTGTCTGTCTTTCTGTCTTTCTCTCTGTCTCTCCTTCTTTCTCTCTTTCTCTCATTCTGTCTGTCTTTCTGTCTTTCTCTCTGTCTCTCCTTCTTTCTCTCTTTCTCTCATTCTGTCTGTCTTTCTGTCTTTCTCTCTGTCTCTCCTTCTTTCTCTCTTTCTCTCATTCTGTCTGTCTTTCTGTCTTTCTCTCATTCTGTCTGTCTTTCTGTCTTTCTCTCTGTCTCTCCTTCTTTCTCTCTTTCTCTCATTCTGTCTGTCTTTCTGTCTTTCTCTCTGTCTCTCCTTCTTTCTCTCTTTCTCTCATTCTGTCTGTCTTTCTGTCTTTCTCTCTGTCTCTCCTTCTTTCTCTCTTTCTCTCATTCTGTCTGTCTTTCTGTCTCTCCTTCTTTCTTTCTCTCATTCTGTCTCTCTTTCTTTCTCTCTGTCTTTCTGTCTTTCTCTCTGTCTCTCTTTCTCTCATTCTGTCTCTCTTTCTTTCTCTCTGTCTTTCTGTCTTTCTCTCTGTCTTTCTCCCTGTCTCTCTTTCTTTCTCTCTGTCTTTCTCTCTGTCTCTCTGTCTTTCTCTCTTTATCTCTTTCTTTCTCTCTGTCTTTCTCCCTGTCTCTCTTTCTTTCTCTCTTTCTTTCTCTGTCTCTCTTTCTTTCTCTCTTTCTCTCATTCTGTCTCTCTTTCTTTCTCTCTTTCTCTCTCACTCTTTCTTTCTTTCTCTCTTTTTCTAATCTTGGCTTTCCATTCTAGCTTTAGAATAAAAAAGCAGCAGTAGAAACATTCAGGCTACCGGGGAGTGCAAAAAACCCCAAAACGGTAATGATTTTAGGAAAACTATTTCCTCCATGGGAGCCTGAAATTTTCTACAGCTGCAGGTGACATAGAGCTTTTATTTCTTCTTCTAGATAGTTTATACTTAATACTCTATTGGTACAGCGCCCCCTGCCGTCTGCATGGGCGCACTGCAGGCACAGCGCCCCCTGCCGCCTGCTTGGGCGCACTGCAGGCACAGCGCCCCCTGCCGTCTGCATGGGCGCACTGCAGGCAGAGTGCCGCCTAATGACGTCACCTCGTCAACACGGCGCCCCGCCCCGGCCACGCCCCCAGCGCCCCTTGGAAAGACCCCAAGGCGTAGGCGTTTTGCCAGCTGCCTGATCAAAATGCCGACACGCACCTCGAGCCCTAGAAACGATTTCCCGCGACGCCGAACCCTGCAGGCGAACCGGAATGCCATCATCGCAATCGAAACGCCACAGAAAATCTCGTCGGGGCCGCGGCGGCGTCGGTGCTCTGTGCAGGCAGTCCGGATAGACACACCGGGGTCCTCCGGTTTCCCGCCCTTTGGGCCGCCATTTTGAGAAGGTCAAACAAACTCCCGCGACATTGGTGACGCGCCACTCCCAACATGGCGGCCAGTGGAGGACCCCCCTCGGCCGAGAGAGGCGGTTACTCAGATGCCGGTCAGAAAACCGCCGAAATACGCCCGCCCGCGGCGCCGCTGACCGCACAGCCCGTCTCGAGTACACCTAAAACGCCACAAAAATTCCGCCGGCGCCGCGGCGGCGTCGGTGCTCCGTGCAGGCAGTCCGGATAGACACACCGGGGTCCTCCGGTTTCCCGCCCTTTAGGGCCGCCATTTTTAGAAGGTCAAACAAACTCCGCCACGCGCCACGCCCAAGAGGGCTGCCTGGCGGCGGCGGGCTGCAGTACCGCGCTCTGCCCACAAGGCGGCAGCACTGCCGCCCACCCCAGCCGGAGGCGCCGCGCGCCTTGGGGCTGCGGGCAGCCAAGGCGGCGAAAAAGAACAGGGGCGATTCCCCCCCGCAAAAAACTCCTCTAAAAATAAATGCCAAAAACCTGCCTCTTACCAAACAAGAACCAAATAAGCCCCCTTTCTTTCAAGCCTTCTTGAAATAAATTTTATAGTTCTAGTTTTCCTAGTTCTATTCACACGCATATTTATACCGGACATTGATGTGTTACGTCGTTTATACAATCTATTATGCCTATTCCTATTATCTGTATTTATTCATATTTTGTGGTTTTATCAATATCATTATATATTGATTGCATATTTCTATACTTTGATTTAGATTTCTATCATACTTTTATTATTCCAAAAAAAATCCCATCTCTAACCAAACAAATACCAAAAAACCCTTCTTTTAAACTATATTGAAATCGTTTTATATTTATAGCTTGCATAATTATATTCACTTTTATAGTCACAGTTTATACTGATGCATTCTCTTCATAATTACATATCACATATATATTATTCACATCATATAGATAAATTATTATTTTTATTATGTACCAAATCTACTGCTACAACTTCTTTTTTCTAATATTTTCAATTTTTATATCCATCTTGATGTAGTCATGAGATATTTTTACAAGTAGATTTCTACCTTTCTATCATTTGTATTTGTAGTTTTTATCATAAAACCCCTGCTTTTGCCAAGTAAAAAACAAAACCTTCCTTTCTTTTAAACTACTTTTAATAATATTGTTGTATTTACATTTACCATATCTATAATGTTTTAGATATTATATCATAGTGATGTACTAGATTTATGGCTATTTCCTATAATAGATCATAATAAGATATATCCAGTATCACTTGTATTACGTGTTGTATGGATTTATGTCACTTTAGATTTACAATCCTTTAATAATTTTATATATATATATCTGCATAGATTCGCAACGCATTTCTATATTTAAAATTTCCTTTGAGCTGTGTTTATATTTATCATCTCTATTGATATATCTATAAACATACACAACGCTCTATTAAAAAATACAATATCTTATTGGAATATATCATGACTTATGTTACCTGTTAAATTTTAAATATAGATCGAATAGATCAAAATAAAAGTTTATTCCCATTTCTGCACATCTACTTGTTTTGTTTAAAGATAGCTATCCTTAGAATTTTACATTTAAAATCCAATTCCTAAATACAAGGACAAAACAAACAGCATCGAATTCCCACCAATGTCTTCCAAAACCATCAAGATACCTCCACCAGCCAAACAACTGCCAGCGAAAAAAACACACAACACTCTTTTCACTGACAGTTCTCATCACATCAGAAAAATGGAACCAAACGAAAAGAAAACCCTGGAGAAACACACGCAGCAAATCACAAAAGCCTCTAAAAAAACCCAAACCAACTCGCTCAACTCCAATCAGTGCCACTGACCCTGAACGTCATTTTAAAAACTAACCAAAATTCTACATCTACACTAACTCAAAGAATAAGCAATACTCTGTCAAAAGAACTTTAGAAAGCGAACTAATGAACGAAATAGAAAAAACAAAACCAAAAAATCTCAACCACTAAAAAATAAGAAAATAACTACCCAAATTAAAAAAAAAAAAAAAACCCAAAACAACAAAAACAAACAACTACTTAAAAAGACCCACCATATAAATACCCACGTTCCCAAAAATAAAACTGATCAACAACCACCAAATACGTCGAAGGACAACAAAAAACGAAAAGAAAAAAAAAAAAGAAAGGAAAAAACCAAAAGAAAATACATTTGTAAAACAAAAGTCCCCCAAACCAAATCAACTTTAATTTACAACAAAAAAATTATTCCCAGCTGAAGAATAAACGCATAGAGCCTCATTCGATCAAAATAAAAATACCACCCAGAAATAAACACAAAGCCTAAAGAGAAACGTAACCATTAGCAATATCTCCCAAATGATCCCGTAACAATACAACATACACTACAATCAAACAAACCAAATCAATAAAAGCCCTGGAAGACGATAAACACGAACGCAATTAGAGAGATTTTAAAAACCCCGCTGCTATTAACGACACGACGCCACCTCGAACCCACCGAAACAAACGCTACACGCCCACGCTAATAAAAGCCACCGCGACAGAATTAAAATCCGAGCCGCTGCTTCGCGCAACGACCCGTAGAAACCATTGCACGCCTTTAAAAACAGAATAGCCCGGCAAAAAAAATATCCGACTACAGAACTCGATTCAAACCAAACCTTTATCGTCACCACCTGAACCGAGAACCGTACCGGTCAGGAAGAACGCCAGAGCCCTTAGCGCACACCCACTGCGACCCACACAAAACCGTGCGATCGATCCCTACAGAGCACCTCCGAACCACGACACCCAAGAACTTGCGGCAGCCGAACCCCGCGCTGCCGGCCCCGGACGGAGCGCGGCTCCCGGCGGCAAAGCGGCTCCTCCGGCGCGCAGGGGCGGCGCCGCCCCGGAGACCCCCCCGCCCCCGCCCGCTCCCCCTGCCCGGGGCACCCCGGCGGCGCCCGAGCCCCGCGCCCGGAGCGGACAGAGCGGCGGGCACCGGCCGGGCCGGCGCAGCAGCGCCCGCGCCGCCTCTGCCGCCCTCGGCCGGCCCGGCGCCAGCCGCCCTCGGCTCCGCACGGCGGCTCGCACCGGCAGAGCGGCTCCGGCCGCTGCCGCGCCAAATTCCCCGTGCGCCTCGGCAACCGCCCGGCCCGGGCCGGCAGCGCTCCCGAGCGGCAACGCTCCGGGCCGGGCCGCGGCCACAAGAAGCGCCCTCAAATGCAGCGGCACAGCCCCGACTGCAGCCCTGCAAACGCTGCCAGAGCTGCGGCTTCCCGCAACTGAACCCCGAAACTGACGCCGCGGGCGGCGCTCACCTCGCTTCAACAAGGGCAAAGAAATGGGTTCTCCCCTTCAAGTTCATCCCCTGGGAGAGCAGAAAAGAAGGGGCTTTCCTCCAATGAAATCCTTCAAGCCGTGTGGAAAGGGGGATTTGGACCTCAATTCAAACCCTTGCAAAGGAGGGACACCAGCGCTGTCCCCTCCATTTAAACCTTAGGATGATGAAAATGGGCTGGCTGCCTTCAAATCAAACCCCTCAGATGACAACAATACTTTGCCCATTCCCGTTCAAATGGAACGCAGGGATTCCCTGTCACCCCTGGGATACCCCTAACAGCCGGGAAAAGGCAGGTTTTCCTTCAATCAACACCCTTCGAACCGCAGGTGAAGGCGGATCCCTCCCAGTTCGAACACAGACAATATTAGGAGAGTAGCTGCTTGCCTCTCCTTCTTTTGTCTTCACAAGCTCCGTTTTTGGTCCTGGGGAACCGGGGAGGGGGGACTGCCAAGATCAAATCGAAAAGGGACAGGACCAAAGTCCCCGCTCCAAATCCACACGCGCTCACCCGTTCGGCTGCTGCTTCCCGGCACAAAGATTCGTCCCTCGGCACCTCCTTGAAGCGATGCTCCGCGTCTCCAAGCGCGCATCCAGGTGTTCGCCCAGACGCTGCGAGAAGCTCTCGCAGTCCTTCCATGAGACAGCCCCGGGAGCCCCCCATGAACCCCTCTTCTCAGCAGCTCCATGCAAAAGGGAGCTGAGGCGAAGCCTCCCCCTAAAATTGCCTCCCCCCCCCCCCCCCCCCGGCAGGAGCCGGCCCCTCATCATCCTCACAGCTCACACCTGGGGCTGCTCCGAGCCCCCCATCATCCTCACAGCTCACACCTGGCGCTGATGCCACTCTCCAACAGCGCCTCTCCCCGTCCAGCACACAGCCCGCTTCTCACAGACACAGAGCCAACAGACATCTGCTCCGGGTGCTGGCTGTTCTTAGTCCGTCTGCTTCCACAATTCAGACACGGACGTGCGCTGATGGCACTGAGGGAAAGCATTCCAGTGCACAAAACTGTCATTCTGGTAGCACGCTTTGAGACGCCTTCAGAAAAAGCAGAATCAGCGCCACCTCCTAAGAGCCCTGCTGAGGAACCCCGCCCTCCTTGGGACACCCAATGCAGCAGAGCTCGAAAAACAAAGGGAAAAGTCAAGCTTGGAGTGGAAAAAGACAATAGAAATACAGCAGCCTTTCAAGAAAGCCTTCACACAGTAATAGTGGGACCCGGTCACATTTCTTCTTTCCTTGCTCTCTGGAATGACATCGATACGAAGTACAAAACCCACACGAAACCCAAGGCAGAGCTGGGATTTTACACGTCTTCCTTTTGGCTCTCGGGATGACAAGCGCCTCTTCCGGGACTGCGACACGATTTGGGCGCTGGCAGAGAACGGAGGCAAAAGGTGCCAGAGAGCCCCTTCTATCGCCTTCAGCCCCTGCAGCTGTTCTGAGGGTTCCAGGGCACAGCTCGGTCCGTTCCTAGATCAAAACCTCACGGCAATATCTTCAGAACTACTACCCATCTCCAGTCGGAAACTTCTACATTCCTGGAGACAAATGAGTGCGTAGAGAGGGTTTCTCCCCAGCTGAGTTTAGAGACCAATTCCTATTCTTTAGCAATACCTAGAAAACCGAACGCCTTGCCAGGTTTTAGCATCCTACACCCACTCACCCCTCCCTCCCTGTGCATTTGGTGGCAGCTTTGGGTCCCTCTGGGGGACGGCACCCAGCGTGACCCCCGCCCCTCGCCCGCCCCCCACCCCCCCACCTGCTCCTGCACCGCAGTGGGGCTCCCTCTCCTGGGCACCTTGGGGTGCCCCCAACGGCATCAGAGCCCCGAGTCTTCACCCCCCCCCCCCCCCCCCCCCCCTTTTCCTGACCCCCAAAGAAGGCTCAGAACGAATCCGACTGCCCTGGACAGCAGCGCAGCGCTTCCCCCAAGCCCTTCCCACACGTGCATGGCCCCAGCAAGGGATTCTGCTGCAACAAGAAAGCGGGGGCAGCCCCCAGAAGGCTTGAGGTTCCTGCCCAGCCTCGCTGTCACGGGCCGGGGGCAGCGAGAGAGGGAGCGGCACAGACGGCGGGGACGGCCCGGCACAGGGCGGGGGCCGCTCTCAGCGCGATGCCGGCAAAGCCGCAGCTCCGGCGCTGTCGGCCGGGCTGCTTGAGCGGCACGGGAGGATCCGCATTAATCTGTATTAATAATAATTAATCCGTATTAATATTTAGGTAAGAATTGTTAGTGTTAACACCGGTAGTGAGTGTGTTAGCTGGTGTTCACTGTGAAGCTCTGCTCTCCCACAGTATGACAAGATCCTGAAGCTGACTGACCTCAGGTGCAAAGTTAGGTGAGCACTGCTGTCCTTACCACGATTCCCCGATGGAGCCACGCTCCAGAGATGGGCAGCAATGAATCTGCCGATGGCATTCCCAAGGTGACAGAGCTCGCTCTCCCTCCCGTCTGCAGTCAGGGGATGTGAAGGCAACCATGGCTGTCCTTGGCTTCATCCTCTGCAGTGCAGCCAAGCACAGTATAGATGCTGAGTCTCTGTCCCGTGAGCTGCAGCAGCTGGGATTGCCCAAAGGCAGGGGAAGCCCTCAGGGTGGCACCATGAGCCAGACCTGGTGGGATGTTGCTGACAGTTCCCAGCCCTGCCTTCTTCACAGCCAGATGGGGGGCAGGCTGCCTGCTGTGCTGTCCTCCATCACCTCCCTCTGTGCCATCAATCCCTGGGGGCTCCTCGGGTGCTTTGGTGAAGTTTGGCAGCTGCAGGTCTGGTGTGAGCAGAGGGATTCTTCTCTTGTCTCCCCTCATGAGCAGAGCATGCCAGCCAGTTGTGTTGTTTTACACGTGACTGGCCCACAAAACTGCAGGAGACTGAAGACTTGTAACAGGTGCATGACAGGTTCAAAAGCATCTTTGGAAAAAACCTGTCTTTCTCAGTCCAAAGGGACAGCAGAGCTCACATCTGCTCACAATAATCCTCTGGACAGTGGAGCAATGTTTGTATGGAAAGATGATGGGGGGTAAAATCAGAGGAAACTAAGTTACATTTATATCCTAACAGGAGTTATAACGGTACAGAAATTTTAGGGTAAAATACAGATGCTGTTCCCAGGATGGAACTGGGTTGGCATGCTCCACAATGATCCCCCATACAACCATAAGCACCTGCTAAGGAAGGGTGCAGTGGAATGGAGATACCACGACCAGGCTCTGCCAAAATCCTTGGCAGCAACTTGATGGTACTTTGAAGCTGATTAACTGCATAGCAGCTGTGAGAGAGATGTCTTGCTGCCAAGCCAGCAACGTGGCAAAATCACTTTCCTCAAATGAATGTGGTTCATTCTAGCCTAATTGTACTATTAATGCACACCTCCATCCCAAAGTTAACAGCCTCCAAATTACGACAACCTCTCATTGGGCATGAGCTCTATACATTTTTTTGACTGTATCTTTGAAAGTGAAGTAAGAGGATTCTACAGCAATCAGTAGCAAATATATGCATGAGTAGAGTCGCTCCAGCTTCACCTAAATATAAATAAATACTATAAAAGTAAGCCAAGAATGGAGAAAAAGTTAGTGAAGGCTCCATCATAACTGCTGGGATCAGTCAATGGGCTGAACCTGTCTTCTCCCCCATAGGAACGCCTGTTGGGTTAGAAATGCACTCTGCCTGCTGAATATTTTTATTGGGGACTACAGCTTGTCTGGATAGTGCTTTGAATAAGCTTTTGCAGTCAAATACTATCACTGACAGATACCATCACCAACAATCCCTGAACCTTAACCTGCCACAATTTTATATTTATAAAGAGTATAGTTCCATAAATTGTTCCATAAAATTCCAAGGTGGGACTCCTTCATGGATGCTAGCAATTGCCAGCAGCAGGTAACATATTCAAATAAGAAGTCCTACTGAGGGGTCATAAAGTGGGAAGACCTGCTGAGGGGTCTCCCTTATGCTCTTGGCCTATTTCCCTGAGTCAGTCAGACTCCCTTCCAATCCAGCAGGACTGCTCAACAAAGGGTCCCTGTAACAGGACACTGACAGACTGGTCAGGCACAAGGGTCTCAGCTTTCCTGGGGCACTGACAGACAAATTAAATACTAAGGGTCAAGGAAATCTTCCCTTTTCACATGACAGTTCTCCAACCATGAGGTTGTGATTCCTTGCAGAAGCTCTAAGACTGCAGACATCCATGTGCCACTAGGGCCTGGAGCATGAGCCTGCCTAGAAAACTGTTGGTAGCTACTCTAAACATGATCACTCACTCTTTCACACTCCAATGACAGTATTTACTAAATGCCCCTTACTAAGTCTTCCCTTCAGTGAAAGCCCAGACACTTTGTTAGAATACTACTGTGGACCATGGGTGGGTGGCAGGTGCCCCCCAGAGCCTCTCTATCAATCACTTCCCTCCCCAGCTGGATAAAATATAAAAAAGCTCATGAGCTGAGATAAGGACAGGGAGACATCAGAGGGAAAAATTAATTGAATTTATTACCAATAAAAATCAGAGTAGGGTAATGAGAAGTAAAGTCTTTAAAACACCTTTCCCCCATCCCTTTCTCCTTCCCAGGATTAACTTTATTCCCCATTCTCTACCTCCTCCCCACCAGTAGTGCAAGAAGATGAGAACAGAAGCTACAGTCAGTTCATGCCACTGCTTCCCCCTCAGGAAGAGGAGTCCTTGTGCTGCTGCAGCATGAGATCCCTCCTACAGGATCAGTTCTCCATTAATTTCTCCAATATGCGTCCTTCTCATGGGCTGTGGTTCTTCACGAGCTGCTCCTGTGTGAGGTACCTTCCCTGGGGTCAGTCCTTCAGGAACTGCTTTAAAGTGAGTCCCCTGTGAGGTCACAAGTCCTGCCAGGAAACCTGCTCTTCTCTCCACAGGCCCATAGGTCCTTCCAGGACCTGGTCCAACATGGGGCTCTTCCACAGGCTGCAGGTAGATTTGTGCTTCCCTCCTGCAGACCTCCATGCGTTCCAGGAGGACAATCTGCTTCATTATGCCCTGCATCATGGGCTGCAGGAAAATCTCAGCTCCAGTACCTGGAACACCTCCTCCCACTCCTTCTTAGCTGACTTTGGTGTCTGCAGAGCTGTTTCTCTCACATATTCTCAGTCCTCACTTCTCTGGCTGCAATTGCTTCTCCCCAACAACTTTTCCTTCTTAAATATGTTATCCCAGACACATTACTGCCATGGCTGAAGGTCTCAGGCTTGGCCAGTGGCATCCTGGAGCCGGCTGGCATTGTCTTTGCCAGACATGGGATAAGCTTCCATCAGCTTCTCAAAGAAGAAGCCATTCCTGTAGCCTCCCTGCTACCAGGACCTTGCCGTGCAAACCCATACGCATATGAACATCACAGAAGCCTAAATATAAGCAAGAATAAGTCCAATCTAAAGTTTTGTTACAGGTCTGCACATTCTTCCTCCTGCACAGGAAAAACATGCCAGCTATGTCATAGGCACTCCATTGAACATTTCTTGCATTCTTCTCTCCTTTTGGTTCTCTTCCCAGATTCAAAGGAGCTTCTGATCACGACCTTATCTAACGAACAGCGAACAAGACACAGTTTGCTGAGCTTCTATCCATGCTGCATCAATTCTTCCCATCGTGTATAAAATCAGAGTCATTTATGGCAGCACTGATCCAGAGTATCTGCTTCACTCCAGCCTTCACATTAACAGCACAATTCACAAGTCACCTTGGTGAGTTGTTTCTTTCAATTAGATTGTCTCCTCAAGAACAAGAAGAATGACCAATGAAGGGTGTGTGAGGCAATAATATTAGGATCATCTTCAAATACTTCATTTATAGAGTCACAGAATGGTTTGGGTAGGAAGGGACTTCAAAGATCATCTTGCTTCAGCCCCATGCCATGGGGTTAAATCAGGTTACTCCAAGCCTTGTTCAGTGTGGCCTTGAACATTCCCAGCGACTCAGTTGTATGAGAGGAGAATAAGTAGGACCATGAGTATATAAAATATATGATCTCTCAAGTAATCTTCTACTTTGGGAAACTGAGTAGCATATTTTCTCTGGTTTCAGAAGCTGCTCCAAACTGTTGACTTGTTTGCTAGAGTTCTTTGATCACAGAAAGCTCAAAGAGCTGCAGCTGAGGGCAGATTTGTCACTGCCAGACTGGTTTTTCTCTCAGTTCTTGTGGTCTTATGTCTAAAGCTGCTTCTGTAGAGACTACCAAATTCAAGCACATGTGGTGTGCTGGTAAACCAAGCTGGTATTTATGAACCAATACCATGACAAGAACAGTGCAGGTTACATTCTTTTGTTCGTTCCCTACATTAATAACAGTTTGAAATTCTTCTTTTCTATGTCATAATATGTCCTCCACACTCCACCACCCAGTTCTGCTAGCGCTCTTCACAAACTTGATGTTACTTTTAGTCCATTTTGTCATGGTTTGACACTGGCACAATGCCAGTGCCCCCATGAAGATACCTTCTCCCTGGGCATATGTCTTGGATGTTCCTTCAAGGGGATCAAACGTGGCATTGGCCAAAAACACAGCATCTCAAAAAACACATTTCCTGTCAAACCACCACACATTTCAAACTGATAATCTGGGACACAGAATAAAAAGGAAATTTGTGTCCTGAAATTTGGCCTTTAAATTTTAGAAAGATAAGTCAAATACTGCCACCCAGATTCAGTTTTTCTGAACCTGCCTTGCATTTATGTGGCTAAGCTTCAGTATTTATATAGGAACATACACTCAGATACACAAATATAGCAGTGTCTTTCTGTTCCCACTTCCATATTCATGTTTATGGAAATTTTCTTTTGAAAAATGCTGTCTCCTTCCTTGTGACACCCTTCTGTCTATTGGCACAGCATTTTCTCCCAGCTTGATTTATACACTATGCCGACGGTTGTTTATCATGGCCACAATGTGTGACAGGTCCAAACTTTTCATCATAACCTCCATGAACTCCTCATCTTTCCTTGCTCCCTCCACAAATTCATCCAGAGAAAGTTCACCTGTGTCAGACACAAATAAAGGGCATCAGAATCCACATCTGACAGGAAAAGGAGTACAGTAATCTAACTTTAGAGACCACTTACTATATACTTAGAACCACTGTTCCAAGGCACTGTCCTAAAGACCTCAGAGAGTCTCTTAAGCTTTTATGAAACATCCCCAGTATCCAGACAACGCCTGCTTCCTTTTTTTCCCCATACAAGGGAAGAGGTACATAAGAAAGAACAATAGAAGTGGGTACCTAAGGAGTGAGATCATAGCATTCTTTTTGGCTCAATCTGTTATAATACTAACCTGCCCTATAGTTGCTGGTTTTCAAGGATAAAGGAACTGACAGAAGGAGGCTGTGACAGACAGAAACAAATTTTTATGTCCTAGGCCAAAAAGCCCTTGTACAGGGAATCAGCTCAGCAGAGTTATTCTGGAATAACGAAAGAGCCTGTCAGGAAGTAATGAGCACCTGAAGTAGCAAGGAAAAGAGATACCTCTTGGGGACATACAGGGACCACAGTGACATTTGACCAACCTTTGACTGAGCACTTCATATTCTTGCTATACTGCCTGCAGCAGACCCAGTGAAGAAACTCTGAACTTCAACATTAAATTGCAGTTCTTCCTTTCCATACTGAAGTACTTAGGAGCAGCTGGAGCCATTTGATAATATTTCCCACTTCTAACAGGCATGAGCTACACAGCAACATACAAAAAGGAAAGCAAAACACCACTCCAAAACCCCACTACGAAACTCATGCGGACAGAACAAAGCAGAGACCAGTACAGGAAACAAATCCTGTCACACTATGTATAATGCCAGGAGAAAAATCCTTTTGGTCCATGGAGAACGCATTACCGGCTGAGAATGCAAATAGAAATAAAATATGAAGTGAAGAGGCCTTAAGTTCAACCAAGAAAGGAAAAGTCACTCTGTAGAAGTATGTTACTCTGTAGAAAAGACTGTCTAAGCTGGATGACAAAGGCAGGAACCTTACCATCGCCGTTCACATCAATCCTGTTGAAGACTCGGTTGGTGAACTCTTCTGCACTTGTTTCATGGTCACCACCATTAATAGCTCGAATAGCCTAAAATAAAAGAGCAAGAGTAAGCAGCTGCCTGATGACTCCCAGACTGATTCCACATGTCAGCATTGATTCAAAATAAAATAGTCACGTCTGGTACCTTCCCCATACAAATGAACCAGTACCACAGGAAAACAAAGCACAAATCATCAGGCCTTATGGATGGCACTGAAGGGTGCCAAAAAGGGAGCATGGCTCTGGAGCACGGAATGAGCAGCAAAACTCAGAGGATTGGCCTAATTCTGCTTAGGTACAGTTTAGGTGATGCAGAAATGGCAGAATCAGAATCCACCTAATTGATCCACTTTGTCCCACTTTGTGACCCTATCGTACACCAAGCCTCAGAAACACTGTCAAACACCTTCCACAATTAACATTATGAAATTCCTTTGTTATATGCTGTGGTAATTTATTTCTATTCTTACTTTCACAATTTCCATTTACATACTTCTTCCTGTGTGTCTGGCTTCTCCCTAAAGGTCATTGGAAATTCATTATCATCTTGAGAAACTTTAAGCTTTGTCCACTTGTGTTGGCTACAATTCTTCTTATTCATAACTACATAGTGCAGGGTTCTCTTTTCTTTCAATGCTACTTATTTCCTTTGTTTAAGGATGCCCATGAAATATGTGATTTCAGACCCCTTATACTGATTCTAAGACTATTTATTTTCTAGTTTTTACCTTTTGATATTTGGTCATTTTATTAATTCTTTTTCAAATGCTATTTTACTGAAACTTACATCATCTCAGCAATTTCCTAAGGTTACCAAAAACGACACTGAACTACGCGCAAAAAAAGACAAAGGACAATAAATTTTTTGCCACCAGTTGTTGGCCCCAGATTTTGTTTCTCAAGAACTCTGTGTTAACTATTGCTATCTGTTGCTTCACTGTAATGTCTGAGTATTTCTATTTAAAGCTACTAGTAGGAGGCTGTATATTACTACAGGTATTGGTCAGGTCTCTTTGATACCCAGCTCTAAAATTCTTATACAGATGAGAATGCATTATTAACATCTTATTAGTGCTTCTTTATCAAATCAATTTTATGACATTTCATATTCAGAAATGCTATTTATTGAGTGTTGTTGAATCTTTCCTCCAATTACCTTGGTAATTTCCCATTATCTGCAAAATAATCTGAATTTGCAGCACAATTAATTCTGAGATATATATAGTGATCTTTATGCTCACAATCCCAACCTCCTCCACAACAGCTATTTGCACACAATCCTTTCAATTCTCAATCCTTTTTCTTCAGGCTATTCACCAGAGTCAGAAATGTTTTATTATGTTGATATTTAGGAACTGATTCTAAAAAGCAAACTGGGAGTAGCTCTCCAACTTCTCATGGGGAAAAGGACATATGAAGCACACATTGCAGAGATAGCAACTGACAGTCACAAGGTCTGAAACCTTGGAAAGTGCAATATAGGTCACAGGCAGCTAAAACAATTTTATGGTTAGCTATGTTGTAACATAAGCTGTGGTAATAAAGAGTCTAAGTCTGCTCATTGCATTATACGGTGATGGGGAATTCTGCTCAGAGAAGGAATGCTTTTAAAGGTCTCATCCATGACCATCCATATGGGAAACAGCAAAGGTCTTACTTGTGTGATTTGTCTTTAAGGAAAGAGGCAAGAGCACAGACCCCTGGAGATTCACCTTGATGATGTTGAGCAGTTCATGTCGATCAATGCAGCCATTGCCATCTACATCATAGAGCTTGAAATACCACCTCAATTTCTGCTCCATCTTCCCTCGGAGAACAAGGCTGAGGGCAGCCACGTATTCCATGAAATCAATATATCCATCCTGTCAGAAAAAAAAAAAACCCAAATTGTGACAGGAGTAACAGAGGGACTTAATGCACGGGAGTTGTTTCACCTTATTGCTC
Source organism: Molothrus ater (assembly GCF_012460135.2). Lineage (NCBI taxonomy): Eukaryota > Metazoa > Chordata > Aves > Passeriformes > Icteridae > Molothrus > Molothrus ater. The sequence continues at coordinate 53,619 of NC_050482.2, forward strand.
TTTAGATTCACAGCTGAAAGAGAAAGGCCAACAAGTGGCACAAGAGACTTTGACTTAGGAAAAATCTTTAGTGCACAGACACATGCTATTTCTCTAGCTACTAAATACCTGGGTTCCTAAAGTTATGATCTAGTAGACAGAGACTCCCCTCTGCTCACCACCTGCAGTGAAGGAACATGGTTGTCAGCATGAACAAAGCCCCCTCTGTACACCAAAGCTGACTGCCTTTGGCCTGCTGGGAGAGAACATTGAGCCCAGCCCATGGGCTGCAGGTTTTCTGTACTAGTTTATTCTGCCTTTGTGGGAAACTGTGCTATTCCACTAAGCCATAGATCTCTTCTCCATTCTGTGGAAAATAATGTGACTGGGGTTATTTTGTAAAATACACAGAGCATGATTTAATCACTGAAAAAAAAAATTCAGTATTTAGGTTTTTAATATTTAATTTCTTGACTTTACAAAGAAAGTCAAAAGGCTCTTGTTTCTTCTGCAAGAAAAATGCCAGTTAGTAAAAGTTCATTGGCCCTAGATTTAAAGCTGACTAAAATGTGAAGCTGTTAAAAACAAACTACAAATAAAACACATATCTACATCAAAGATTCTGAATAACAGTAATTCTTCAAGAAATAACAGAGCAAAAAAATGAAACTTTCAATTATTAAGGTATTTAATCAAAGTCAGGTGCCTTTCTGAAATGGATGCAAATAAACATATGTAAAAGGTGAATGTAGGCGAAGTAGCAGAGCACTGCTCTTTTACAGTAAGGATCACCACGTTTAAAATATTCATTCAGGGTGGGAAGAAGGGTTGACAGGCTGAGAGAGTTATGGCTGGTCAGCCTGGAGAACAGAAGGTTCCAGGGAGACTTTGGTGCCGCTTCCGGTACTTAAAAGGGGCTTAGAAAAAGGCTGGAGGGGTGGAGGGGTACTTTGGACAAGAGCGTGTAATGATAGGACACAAGAGAAATGGCCTTAAGCTGAAGGTGGGTAGATTTAGATTGGGTGTTAGGAGGGAATTTCTGACTGTGAGTGCGGGCAGGCCCTGGCACAGAGCAGCTGTGGCTGCCCCTGGATCCCTGGCCGTGCCCAAGGCCGGGCTGGACAGGCCTTGGAGCACCCTGGAATAGTGGAAGGTGTCCCTGCCCATGGCAGGGGTGGCACTGGGTGGTCATAAAGTCCATTCCACCCAGACCATTCCACATCTCTATGACTCTGTGCTGCCCCTCCCTGCCATGCCCAGCACTCAGAACCAGCCCCTCTGTGACAGCGGCCCTGGCCCGGGCACTGTGAGCACCACGAAGGCTGTGGGTGCTGTGGCAGTGGCCGCACTGGAGGTGACACCTCTGCTCTGGCTCTGCCACCTGTGCTGGCGCCGATGGCTTTGCTGGGGCTGCTCATCCTGCTGGCCCTGGCCGGGCCTGTGTGGGGCACCTGGGACACCTGCAGGTCAGTGGTTCCAGGCTCTGGGAGGTTCCATGTAGGGGCCCCACATGTTCCCCACACCCACACCACAGTCTTCCAGCCTCACTTGCTGGAGGAGGAGCCTTGGTTCCTGGCCAGTGCCCAGCTACTGGCATAACCTGTCTGTGGGGCTGCAGTAGCATAGGGGGACAGATGTGCCCCTCGGTGGTCCCGAGTCTTCCTGCCACTCAACACTGTGCAGGAAGGGATGACAGAGGACTTTCAGCCTGAGCAGCAGCAGCTACTAAGCAGAACAGCGATGTCTTTGTGTTACAGAAGGACCTGCAGGCTCCGGCCCATGGCCTCTGACCATAGTTCCGTGACTTCTGCTGCTGGCACGTCCGGTGTGGGTGGCACCAGTGTCCAGCCAGGGGCCTGGCCTGGCATTGTCAGCATCCAGGCCACCTGGGAGAATGGCACGTGGCACATGTGCACGGGTGTCCTCCTCAGCTCCCAGTGGGTGCTCACGGTCGCACACTGCTTCGCCAGGGCCAGGTAAGAGACAGCAGGGACAGAGATGTCCCCAGAGCACGGGCAGGCGCCCAGCTCACAGCACCACGGGCCACTTCCCTGCCCACCTGGGGAAGCAGAAGGCCGGGAAATGCTGGGCCTGCTGCAGCCCGTGGCTCTGCTCCCTGTCACCCCTCTGTCCATCTGCTCCCCAGGGGCATCTCCATGTGGGATGTGGTGATTGGGGCCACAGATCTGAGACAGCCAGGTCCCGAGGCTGTGGTGAGACACATCCAGAGGCTCCTGGTGCACCAGCACTACGTGGCTGCCACGGCCAGGAACGACATCGCCCTGGTGGAGCTGGACCAGCCCGTGGAGTGCAGTGACTACATCCACCTGGGCTGTGTGCCTGATGCCTCGCTTAGGGTCTCGGAGCTGAAATCCTGCTACATCGCCAGCTGGAACTTTGCCAGAGGTGAGTTCCCAACAGGATGTGTGCTCTGAGGGCGAGCTGGACACCCTGGGGACAAGGGCTGGGCACCCAGGGGACAGGGGCTGGGCACAGACAGGGACAGGGGCTGGGCACACACAGGGACACGGGCTGGGCACAGACAGGGACACGGGCTGGGCACAGACAGGGACACGGGCTGGGCACAGACAGGGACAGGGGCTGGGCACACACAGGGACACGGGCTGGGCACACACAGGGACACGGGCTGGGCACAGACAGGGACAGGGGCTGGGCACAGACAGGGACAGGGGCTGGGCACAGACAGGGACACGGGCTGGGCACAGACAGGGACACGGGCTGGGCACACACAGGGACACGGGCTGGGCACAGACAGGGACACGGGCTGGGCACAGACAGGGTCTGGCCGCACAGCGCCGGCAGGGCCGGGCTCGGAGCAGCCCGGGCTGGGGGAAGGAGTCCCCGCCAAGACGGGGCGCGGAACGGGATGAGCTGTAAGGTCCCTGCTCACCCAAACAATTCCTGCTGGCCCTGGGAAACCTCGGGGGAGATGGTTCTGGCCCCTTCCCCAGGCCAACAGCAGGGACACAGCTGGACAATGTCGCTCCGTGGGGAAGGGGCAGGGACACAGCTGGACAATGTCAGCCGTGGGGAAGGGGCAGAGCCAGGCCCGGGAAGGGGGTTCACCCTAGGCAGGGGAGGGGATGGGTTTGAGCTGCTGGGGCTCATTCCCCTCTGTGCCCACAGCTCAGGGAACAGGCATGGTGCTGCAGGAGGCCAAAGTCCACCTCATGGACACGGAGCTCTGCAACAGCAGCCGGTGGTACGCGGGGGCCATCCACCCCCGCAACCTGTGTGCTGGGTACCCACAGGGCGGCATTGACACCTGCCAGGTAGGAGCGTGTGATGAGTCCCTCAGCCCCCGGCAGCGCAGGGACCCCCTCATCCCCCACATCCAGGCCAGCCTGTCCCCTGTCTGCCCCTCCCCTCCCCACAGCAGCCCCCCACAGTCCCTGAACCTTCTCTCCTGGCACAGGGGGACAGCGGCGGTCCCCTCGTCTGCAAGGACAATGAAGCTGATTACTACTGGCTGGTGGGATTGAACAGCTGGGGAAGAGGCTGTGACAGAGCCAGGAACCCTGGGATCTACACCTCCACTCAGCACTTCTACAACTGGATCCTGCTCCAGACGGGCCTGAGCCCAGCAGAAAGAGCTGGTCCAGCACCAGAGCCAGTTGTCACCTCAGCCCCTGAGCAGCCTCTGAAACCAGAGGAACCAGAGGAATCAGAGGAACCAGAAGAACATATCAACTTGACCCCTGAGTACAGCCAGAAACCAGCAGTGACATCCTCAGGCATGTCACTGCCCATGGCATTCCCACACCAGATCCTGGTGCAATTCTGGAATCTGGTGCAGGAGTTCCTGCTGTTTTAGAAGGACAAAAAAGCCTGAGCAGCAGCAGCAGGATGAGCAGGATCCAGGGCTACAGTGGATCACGGCAGCTCCAAGGCAGCCTTGGGGCCAGAGGCTTCTCTGTCCTGCCCACGCTGCTGCGCTGCAGCCACAGCGATGCTGACGTGACTGAGGTGTTGAAGTAAAGTTTCTGTGTTCACCATTACCCGTGTTTTCAGCCCTGCTCAGTGCACTTGCAGGCTCACAGAGTCCCTGCTCTGTCTGTCCATCTGGTGTGCTGTTCACATTCATTCTTCAGTCTGGAGAAGGCTCCAGGGAAACCTCAGTGCCCCTTGTAAAGCAGGTTATAATAGGAGGGAGAGCAGCTTTTTGCATGGGCAGGCCATGATAGGACAAGGAGGAATGGATTAAATCTAGAGGAGGGGAGATTGGGATGAGGTGCTGGGAAGGAGTTTTTACTCAGGGGGTGATGAGGCCCTGGCCCATGAAGTCTCCAAGGCCAGGTTGGACAGGGATTGGAGCAACCTGGGATAATGGCAGGTGTCCCTGCCCATGGGAGGTGGTAGAATGAGATGACCCTTAAGGTGCCTTCCAACACAAATCATTCTATAATGCTACAATTGCAATTTATAAAAGAAGAATATTGAAAATTTATCCTCTTTGTCATCATCAAAGTTTTCAAAATCTGAAGGTCCAGAGGGCAGATGATTCCATCCATCATGTCTGTATTACGACAGGGTGGATTTTCCTTGGGGTGCTCTGGTTCCTTGCCCTTGTTCATAAAAGGATCTTAGATTAAGTGACTGTTAACAGACTAAGACTAAGTAGGTCCATCGCCACTAGTTGCCACACTTTAGCTTCATTCCTCCTGAGATCACTATCACTTTATTTAGATTATAGCTTTTCTGGCCAAATCTGAATTTGAGAACCTTCTTATAACATTGTTTACTGCATAACACAGGGCTCACATGAGAACTCTGGAATGCACAGCATCATTGAATAAATTTTAAATTCCTTTAACATCCCAAGAAGAGAGAGAGGTGAAGGGAAAGAAAGACTTGTGCAAAAGCTGTAAAGGTTTTGCTTTACCTTATGAAACTGCTTCTCATCACTATTATCATCCTGGGCACAGAGGACTTTGGGATGAGATAAGATATGCTTTGAGGTCTACAGTTATTTACAGTCATTACATCCACCACAAGATCTCAGCTACCCTAATGGAGCCTGTCTGCTATTCTGCTTAAGAATTTTATAATATTCCTAAGCATTCCTTAACTCCTTATGCTGTCTCACATGTCCAAAATAACATTCTTTGTTGGTCCCTAAGATTTCCCTCTTCAAGACTAACTCTGTGATTTCCCACCTGGTTGTCATGCCTCTGTGACTGGATCCTCCTTGACTCCATTTCAGAACCTTGGAACAGAGAGTAAAGCTGAATTTTCCCAGGATGCTGTAAATCCAGATTTCTTTGTCATTAAGAATACAGGCCTGCAAGCATAGGCTGAAATACATATGGATAAAAAGCAGGCAAAAGTGAGGGCAATTGCACACTTAAAGGAATTATGGGGGCTACTGTTTTCTACCAGCAGTCACCCATCACAGTGAGGAACACTGCCCACCCCCTCGCTCCAGCTTCATGCTGCACCTACCAAGGAAAGCCACAGACGCTGTCTGCCCATGCAGTGTTAATTTCAGCTGCCAAATACCTGGAAATTACTCCTCTGTGAATGCTACAATGATTTCTACTGTGTCTGATTCCTGTGGTCTCCATGATCTCATATAGCTATATTTTTGAATAATAAGAACACGTAAGAAGAATAATGAAATTAACATTTTGCTAGTTAAACAAGGCCAAGTCAAATAATTGGCAGTAAGGAATTTTCAAAATTCAAATATGAACTTGCACAAGGTAGTTAGATAATCAGGTGCACTTATGTTTATGTCATCTGTGTTATTACCTGTACACATTAATTCGTTCCTTACATTTAGCTACTTGACATAAGCATCCCTTGGCAGCTTTCCCCACCAGTGTTTGCAAGAGAATATTTGTGTTCTTTATGTTTGCAAGAGAAAGATGAAGACTCTGAAAGTGCAGGAGTAGGATCACTTCTAAGCAGCACGAGACAGTTAATTCCTTGCAGAGAACTTACCTTGTTCATATCAAACGTGCGGAACATCTGCTCAATGTACTTATTGGCCTCTGGATCCAGCCCTCGAAGTCCAAAGAACTGCTTAAATTCATGCTCCGTCAGCTGTCCAGAAGGACACTCTGTCATGAATTTCTTGTACCAGTGGTGGATCTCGACAGCTTGCAGATCATCCACGGTGGAGCTGCTGTTGTTTCCCATATGTATCGGTGGTCAGAAGGATGATACTACAGGAATGATCCTCTTCCTCCTGTGGCTCTCACAGCACTGCCTGTTTGCTCCTGTCCATGCTCAACACCAATGTCAGTTACGTGAGGGATCTAACCTTCCACAAGCCAATTATAAACATTAATCTTCTTAGAGGCTGATCCACAAACCAGAAAGTTTCAATGATACAAACAGTCTTCTTAGAATGGAAAGGAGATGCAAGATAATCTAGCAAATCGCTGCTATTTTAGGAGCTAAAGCAGAAAGGGTGAGAAGGTTAATCAGACACTGGCATTGGCAGCTATATTGGTTTGGTAGACTACCTTATTTTTAACCTTGATATAATTATATATGAAGATAAGAGGAAATGCCCATAAGATGTAGGCAGTGAGGTTAAGTAAAGATCTCCTCTAAGTGGATTTGAGAGTCTGTTTTCTCAAATAGATGTGTTGAATAACAGAGTGTATAGGACCAGAAAGTGTTACAGAAGTGGCTCAGTACAATAGTGAGGTTATGTGGGGAAAAGCTCACCTCCATGCACGCAAAGGAGCACAGAAGAACAATGCAGGAGGACACAAATAATCCCCTGGTCTGGCAAATCCAAGAACCATCACGGAAGTGCAGCCAACCCATAACAGGCTCAACTGCACAAAGGGGAAGAGTAGAGAGACAACCACAGGCTGGGGAACACAAATTACCCAGTAAGAGAAATAAAGGCCCTGTCCCAGCTCCTTCTAAATCTGTTGCAGGGGAGCCACCAGTCCCATGGGCCTAGAGGTGGCACCCATCATGATGAGTCAGCAGGAGAGGTTGCAGAGGACTCTACAAACTGTGTACTGCCTAGAGACATGGAAAACACTGTGTGTCCAGGGCAAGAGCATCTAGGGACAAGACTCACAACAGGATGTTTAGGAGGGGAAAAGAAGGTGGGGAAAGGGATGGGTCTAGGTGGTATGGGAATGAACAAGCATGAGAAAATGGAGGCAAGGGGAACAGAAGGGTCTGGTTGCATAGAATGGTGCTAATCTGTATGAATGTGTATCCATCCCTTGGGCCTGGTCATCACAGGGCCTGGTCATCACAGTCTTTCTTGTGTTCTAACACTTCTACCTCCTTTTCTTTTTTTTTTTAATTTTGGCTGCACAGCGCTGTGCTCTGGGCATATGTATGCATGGGGATTTAAGTGCCCACAACTGGATTGAGTCAGATCATGTCAGTCTATGATCACTAGTAAATATCAAGCCAGAGTAGGCACCAAATAGGCCAAACAGTTCATGACACAGGTGTAGGTATCTCTTGTTAGTGAGACCACTGGAGTAGTTGGCCATTAGACTGAGGGTGTAGGGTTGAGGGTGACCCACCTGTCCGTGTTTCTCTGCATCCTGAGCACCCCATTACAGGAACTCAAGGAGCACCCAGTGTCCGTGTCTGTCTGCAGGTTGTTGCGTGCAATGGAATCTGTTCTGGTGGCTGTGGCAGGGCTGTGCACCTCGCAGGGCCCGGCATGTCCAGGTGCCAGCAGCTGGGGAGACCAGGCACCGAGAGGCAGCTGTGGGTAGGCTGGATGTCTAAGCCCACACACTCTCTGTGCTTCCCACCGATGGACCTTCACAGAATAGTTTTGGTTGAAGAGTCCTTAAAAATCATCTAATTACAGCCCTCACTGTGGGCAGAAACACCTTTCCCCAAAGCAGGTAACTAGAGGCTAGGCTGCTTTGCTGCCTGTGCTACTTTTGATGGAGCTCAGACTGCAGTTGGCTGGGAGTGCACATTGCTGGCCCATATCCAGTTTTTCATTCCCCAAGACTCCCAAGTCCTTCTCCACAGGACTGCTCCCAATTCACTCGTCACTCAGCCCGTACCCGTGTTGGGGATTGCACCTGGCCTTGTCGAACTTCATGAGGTTGGCATGGGCCCTTCTCTCTGGCCTGTCCAGATCCTTCTGGATGCCCTAACCCCTTCCCTATAGAATATCAGTCACACCACTTAACATACACATTTAAAGCCAAAACTTATTTTTAGTATAATAGAAATTTTAACAGTCTGATTTGGGAGTCATAATAAATCTACATCTAATTAGAGAAAAGCAAAGAAAAATAATGTAGGTCAAGTACTTATATACAAGAAAAAAGCTGCACTAGTAGCAATAATCCAATTAAAATTGCAACACATGCAGTTTGTTTCTGTGCTTTCTCCAATGTTACGCTGACCCACCTGCTGCTTCTCTGGGTATTAAGATCTGTGGTTCACTTGGATGTTTGCAGAGGAGGAGGGGAGAGTCATGCGAAGTTGTCAGCATCTGGGCCCTTCACTGGGAGAAATGTGATGCTCTTGTGAATGGTTTTCTCATCCTCCCTTCTTTTTTCTTTTTTTTTCCTCTCTTCTCTTTCCTTCCACTTAGACTTACAAAGGTACGTGTTAGAGTTGCAAATATCTCATTCTACCTAGAATAACTGCTTGCTGTTACTACCAATATAAACCCATGGCTGAACCACACAAAGTTAGATAAGTAAAATAAATTTGCCATAGATACCTGGAGAAATTGCTCTCACAGCTAAAGTGAACAAAGTGAAGTGAACGAAATGAACAAAGCTGCAGGCAGGGCATGAAATGAAAAATTCAGAGCACACCTGGCAAGCATTGGTCCGGAGGCCTTGTGAAGTAGGGACAGAGCCCATGGCCATAGTAGGTCATTGGCACACTAGTGGTGCCATCAGAAACAGGAACACAGTGCATGTGCATGCACAGTAAGGGTGGCCAGGAGGCAAGGACACCGCTGGTCAGGGCCCCTGAAATCCTGCCCTACATCTGGCTGGGGGCAACCTCTGGTACCAGTACAGACCAGGAAGGGAACGGATCAAGAGTTCTGAGAAGGAAAACAAGACTGGACAGGAGGAGCTGGCAGTGCGCACATCCCCAGCAGCACGGGCAGCAGGTGAGGGGGAGAATTCTATCCCTCTGCCCGACTCAGGTGAGACCCCCCCCCCTTGCAGAGCTTTCTCCTGTCCCGGAACCCTCAGAACAAGAGACATTTGGAGGTGCCGAAGCAGGGGCAGAGGAGCCCACGGACCTGCCACAAGGGCTGGAGCCCCTCTGTTCTGGAGACGGGCTGGGAGAGCTGGGGAGTTCAGTCTGGAGAACAGAAGCCTCCGGAGAGACCTTATTGCAGCCTATCAGCACGTAAAAATATTTTTATGTCAAGAGCAACAAGGCTTACAACAACGCAGCGCGAAACTGCGCGGCCCCGCGGCCCCGCCTCCCCGCGGCCCCGCCTCCCCGCGACCCCGCCTCCCCGCGACCCCGCCTCCCCGCGACCCCGCCTCCCCGCGGCCTCTCCCATCGGCCAGCGGCCAGTGCGAGCCTCCGTCTCACCAACCCCGCCTGTCCGGCCCGAAACGCCGCAACTGATTGGTCACTGCCTTGTTATTGGGCGGGAACCCACGGCGTCCTCGGGATTGGTCACTTTGTGCCATGTTGCAGGACAACCATGGCGCCGAGGCAGCTGCTCCGTCGCGATTGCTTGGCCGTCACGTCTATCTTTCAACATCCGCAGATGATTGGTCCCTCTGTGCTGGGGGCGGGGCCCCGCGGAGGCGGAAGTGGCGGAGGCGCGTTCCGGTGCTGAGGTGGCGTGGCAGGGTGGTTCGGCGGTGGTGGGGCCGGCGGGAGCTTTTTGGTGACTTAGAGCCGAACCTCGGTGCTGACCCCCCCGCCGTGCTGCAGGTCAGTGCCTCCCCCCGCCCCGGGTGCTGTCCGCCTGCCCTGTGCGGACCGCGGACTCTGCCGCCCAGCTCTCGGCGGCAGTCGCTGGTCGGGCTCCTTTCGTGGCCATGCGGGGCCGGGCCGGGTTCGCAGCCCGGGCCGTAAGGGGCGGTGGGCCGGGGCGAGCCTCTCTTCTCGCTCTGGGCTTTGCGTCCCGGCCCCGTCTCTCCACGCCGGGGGGAGGCTGGCGGCGGTGCCCGCAGGTACCGGGAGCGCAGCCCGACCGGGGAGGTTCGCGTTCCGCGGGGCCCGCCGGAGGCCCGGTCGGTCCGGTACATCTGCGGGGCTGCTGGGGCCCGTCGGCGCTGCCCGCTATCCCCGTGGCGGCAGGAGCCGCCGCTCCCGGAGCCAGCACGGCGCTGCAGTGCTTCCCGTCCCTCCCGGCTTTCCTTGGAACCCCTCCGCACAGCGGGAGAAGTTTGGCCCAGGGCTTGTGTACAGCAGCAGCACTTTTAATGCGCGTTTGATTTTAAACGAGGGGAAATACAACGAATTAACTTCGTTTATGTATACTAAACTTATACTATAATAAATTAGGGAAGAACATTGTCAAGTCTTTCTTTGCTGTGGCTGATAGCTAGGGATAGAAATGCGCTGCTTAATCCAGACTGTGCAGACTAGCAGTGGGCTTCCACTGTTTGGGTCAGCGATGTGCATTTCAGAGAAAAGGAGCCTCCTCCAGATCACTGCTGATCTGTAGTTCCAGTGTTCAAAGTGAAGTTTCCCCAGCAAAAGTTCATTAGTCACAGGAATGCTGAGCAAAGATAGAGGATATAAAGGATCCTGGCTCCCATCCTGAGTGAGCACTGCGAGGGTCCTTTTGTTCTGCTGTTCATTACAGAGGTGGGAATCCATATGTGGTGAATCCAGGTGTGAGCCCTGGAGAGCACCAGTCGTGTCTCTGAGAGCACTGTTTGCTTTATTGGGGTGAGGCAGTGGAACACGGAAAAACCTGTGTCCTTTCGTGTTTGCAGTTGTATAACACCAGGATATCCTTGCCACAAGTCCTTGAGGCTAATGCACAGGGCAGCCACTGCCTCCTCTGCAGGCTGTTGGCTTTGTGGCAATTTAAAGCCATGTTATGCCTGTTCCTGGTTTTGTTCTCAGGGAGGGCTCAGAGAAGGCAGAGCCAGGCTCTTTACAGTGGTGTCTGGTGAAAGGATGAGAGGTTGTGAGCATGAACTGAGACACAGGTGATTACCTTGATCATCAGAAAATACTTCTTCACTCTGTGGCTTACTGAGCACTGGCCCAAGTTGTCCAGGGAAGTTGTGAAGCCTCTATCCTTGGAGATACTCAAACTGCCTGCACAGCTTCTGTTTGAGCAGGGAGCTTAGACCAGATGACCTCCTAACTTCAGCCAGTCTGTGGTTCTTTGATGAGATTCTTCTCGAGTCTTTTATTTATTCATTTATGTTTTTATTTATTTATTTATGTTGTCCTCAACTGAATTTTCTCCAACAAGTTCCCACCTCTTTTTCTGGGGTGCCCAGAACAGGACACGATACTCCAGACATGGCCTCACCAGTGCCTGGCAGAGAGGAGGGATCACCTTCCTTGTGCTGCAGCCCAGGGTGCTGCTGCTGGCCTCTGTCACGAGAGTGCATTGGTGGCGTAGGTCAGTTGTCCACCACAATCCCCAGCCTCTCTCTACAGTGCTGCTTTCAGAGATGTGATCCAGGGGATGCTCTCCAGGGCAGTGGCCCACCTAGGCCCGTGTTTTCCCTGTTTCCTCTACACAGACAGCAAACCTGTTGCTGTTTGCAGAATTGTAGAATCACTGTTTGTTTCCCATTCACATCCCTTGCCATATCTGGCTGACCTGAGAATGTAAGTTAAAAATTAATTCAAAAGACACAAATCTCTAAGGCTGGAGTTCAGGTTGTTGATGTCCACATCCGTGCAAATAGGTGCAGTTGGTTCCTCTGTTTGCGTTTCTAAGGCGGTCAGCTGTGAGCCAAACCCAGCAAGGCTCACTAGCTCGAGGGCGGTGTCAGGTTAATGTGGCCAACCTGGACAAATGCCAAGAAACATTTTCTCAGTCCAGGTATGCATGCCTGAAATTGTAGTGCCTGTAGCAAGCAGATGTGTGCTGAGGCCCATGCAGATGCCTAGATTCCGCTTCTTTTTCGTATTTCTAATACCACTTCTAATAATTAATCTATTGGTTCTCTCAGTCCCAGCCACATATTTTGCATTTCTGACTTTGAGAGGCTGTGGCCTAATGCTCAGTTGGAAGATCAGACCCATCCTCTTCAACTGTTGGAGACAGAAAGAGGCGTTCTTGCATTTGGATGTCTCTTTTCTAAAATGCATCATTACCAAGACAGCAGGTTCAGTTCCTCACTGGGGCATCGTGGGAGTGATGGTTTACAGAACTATAAATACTTTATTGTTACGATGGATTCCAGACATTCCGGGTCTCCACATGAGTGTCTCATTACCGCCTTGGTGAGCAGTTATGTTGGCAGAAGAAATCTCCCTGGCAGGAGCTGTGAAGCTGTACTGATCTGGAATTGCATGCCTCATGTCTTGCCCAGGGCCAGCTGAGAAGTTAGCAAAGCACCAGGACTTGTTTCAGTGACTGCTGTGCTGTTGCAGAACATGAGCAATCCTGGCATTTGGACTGTGCTTCTGGAGGAGTTGCATCCCCCTGAGCTCTTTGCAGGAGCCTGTCTCAGGCCTGGCCTCTTGCTGCATGTCGTTTTGCTACACTAACTGTTGCTGGAGTGTTCTAGAGACTGAGCTCATGCTGTGTATGCAGTGTGAGAAAGCAGGGCATGTCTGCAAATCCATGCTCCCAAACAGAGCAGACTTGTCTCACTTTTCATGTGTATTGCAAGTGGCTGACTAACAGTCCTGGAGTGTACTGTGTAGGATGAAGGATGGGCTTATTTCTTTATTACTGGATAATTTATTTTTTTGTTTTTGTCCTTTTTTGTTTCTCTCTCCATCAAAAGTCTTGGTTCATGCAACCTGTCAGTGCTCAAGAGATAATAAGGAATGGCAAGAAAGACCTGTGTGTGACTGCTCTACCTTGGAAACATTACTATTGAATCAGGAGACCCATGAGCTCCTTGGAGTACAAAGCAGGTTAGTATTCATATGCTCTTTTCTGCTATTGATGCATGACAATGTGCATTGTCATGTTTTCTACTTCTGCAAAATCAGGTGACTGCTACAGATGATTAGTATGCTGCTCCTTTCCAGTGTCAATATTTTTAAGTGGCAATCTAAGACCAAAGATTTGCTTAGTAAGACAAGGGAGGTCAGGAATGAGTGGATCTGTGTAGCCAGCTTCAGGAGCCTGCTTCTAGTGAGGCAGAGACATCATTTAAAAAGATTCCATTTGATGGAGATAATTTTAATAATGTAAACTCGATCTTATAGCTAATATGAGTTTGCCTAGTTTCAGCTTGCAATACTGGAGCTTCTGTAATTGTACAAATTATTTTGCCACTTACAGGCATGGACAGTTCTGTGGCCTTTGTGTTCAGAGATGTCAAAAGTCACATGTGATCTCTTTTTATAGAACACTAGAATGATGATTCTGTGATTCTTAAGGGACTTTGGGAGTTCAGTTGGTCAAATCCTTTGCTCTTAGCATGTCTAACATCAAAGATGAGATCAGAATACTATGAGCCTAATACAGGATTTTTACTTCTTCCCTGTGCATTTTTTCTGATTGAAATTGCCTGTGCTACGACTTGTGTCCTCTGCCTCATGTCCATCCTATGTGGACCTTGTAAGAAGTGTGTGACTGTCTTTAGCTACCTTATGGGTGATTGCAGGGAGGACAGCAATTGTATCCTCACCTGCTGTTCTCAGAGCTGAGCAAGCCCAGCACTCTTACACTCTCCACATGCCTTGTAAAGCAAACCCCAGTCAGTCATCCTAGGGGCTCTCTGCTGTACTTGATTCACTGTTTTGAAAGTGGGCACTCTACTTCAAATGTAGTCTTACTGGTGTGAATAGAGAGGAATAATTGCTTTTCTTAACCTGCTGCCTGCAGTCCTGCCAGTACAGCTCAGTGTGCCCCTGAGACTGCCTGCAGTCCTGCCAGTACAGCTCAGTGTGCCCCTGACCTTGGTGTGAGCACACTGGTGGCTCGTGCCAGGCTTGGCCATCAGCACTTGGAGCTTGTCTTCTGCAACACACTTGTACAGCCATTTGCTCCTCAGCCTGTGCCATTCATGCTTTTCCCATTCCAGGCATAGGAAAGGCATTCTACCTTTCCTGAATTTCACAATGTTTCTATCCATCTGTTTCTCCAGCCTGTTGTTATCCTCCTGATTGGCAACTCTATACAAAGGCTCATTTGAATTTGGTGAATTTAGTGAGGTCTCAGTTAATAATGGAGAATTTAATTTACTGCTCTCCCCAAAATAACAAATTATATGTTGCTGGCTGGTACTGCCGCATGTTTTTTGGTTCTTTCCTTCCACTTGCTGGATTAGTTTGGCTCCTGAATTTCGAGGAAATGAAAGGTATGCTAAGCAGCAGCCAGTAAATCTGTGTCCTCTCCAGACTATTCCCCTATGTTGAGGTCCTGTCCTGTATGTGACATGCAGAGGTCTCATCATCTCTCTAACTCTCTCTAATGTGACACATTTGTATCTGTTTAGCAAACATGAAGGCCCAGTCCATTATTTCCACCACTTATTAGCAGAAAGCTGATTTTATGTTACAGGCCATGTTTTGCCTGTAGAGAAATTACGTCATTTAACAATCACCTTTCTTTTCAGTAAACTGAACAGATTGTGGTTCTGTAATGTCATTGTTAAGAAAGATCAAGAATGAACTATGAGGAGGACTTGGCATCTGGTATAAAAGTGTATTTTTCAATCATACGTGTGGAGCACTGAAGGAATCTTCATGTGTCTTGACACCAGCACATCCTCTACTTTAATATTCAGAGGGTCTGGCAGCTCCTGTTAACATGACCATTTCTTTTTTCCTGAGGTTTTGCTTCAGCTTTTCTCTCTTAGCATAGGAGACAAATGCCTACAAGCGTGGTCACCAACTGCTGTAACATTAGAGATCAGCATAAAGGAGCTTATTTTTTATAGCAGCTTTGACTCTGTATTCTGACTCTTGGTTTTGTTTTAGGCTCAAGATGCTGAGCCGTTTGTCAGGTTTAGCAAATACTGTTTTACAAGAGCTGTCTGGGGATGATGGAGATGCAGTTACTGAACCATCTATTGCTGTAAGTACAGTGTAATCTAAAGACTTTCAGATCTTATTGACAATTAGTTTGGGGAATATGGTTCGTTAGACTGCAGTGAGAACTGTCTCCTGCTTCTTCCTTGCTGAGCACTAGACTGAGCTGTCATTCCACTCTGCTTTTCTTCTACTCCTCACCTCTTAAGTCAGCATTTCTGTTGGGCAGACCATAATTTCCTCAGTTTCCACACCTCAGCGTGATCCGAGGAAACAAACTAGAATTAGGGTGAAGAAAGACTTTTAAGAGTACTGGTAATTGTGTGTAAGAAGGGGAAGCTCGGCATGCTTGGGTCGTAGTGGGAGGCTTCATCTTTGCGCTGCCTTTTGGTATTGAGACCGTGGATAGTGTGTAAGGCTCCCTCTCGTTTCAGATTTGTTCATGTGGTGTTCAGCAAGGTATACTCTTTGTTTTTGTGTGCTGGCTTAAAAGTTCTCTGAGTTTCCTCCTGGTTTCATCTGACTGTATATTTCTACAGGCTTCATGAAATGCCTGCAGGGAGCAGAGTGCAGCACTGAGGACTGGAGCTGAAGCTATCATGTGGATGCTCTGCTGCAGGCTGTTAATAGTTTGTTTTTTTTCCTTCAGAGCACTGATTTTGTTGTTTCAGGTAGAAGCTTTGCAGTCAGAAGCAGAAAGCATGGAGGAGGCACCTGAGGAGGTGTTGGAGCGCCTAGCCCAAACGGAAAAGCTGGTTGTTCAGCTGAAGGATTTGATTCGAGAAAAGGATGCCCTGCTCCAGGAAAAAGAAACTGTACTCAAGGTACCAGCAGAATATGGCAGGCTGACAAACTGTGTAGCTTTCTCAAAGTGGTGCTTCTTGGGTAGCAGCACTGGAGTCAGGCAGTCAGTTTGTGTCCCTCTCTTACAGAGAGAGCGAGAGGCTGCGGATGCCAAGCTGATGAAACTTAAACTTCAAGCCAAAGCCAAACTGGCCTCTCTGAACAAACGCATCGAGGAGCTGACAGAGAAAGGAGCACCACTGCCTACACAGGCCTCAGCAGAAGAGCTGGAGGATCCCAAGGTTAGGAGAAGGGGGCTATTTAAAAGATGTAGCTTCTGCTGATAACCTGGTACTGCCTGATGTTTCAGGTCACAGTGACCCAGCAGGGTCTATTTGTCTTATTAGCAGGATATTCATAATTCCAGCAAGGATGTCTGTGCCTGTGCTGTAGGAAGCCTGTCTGTCCAGCTTCCTTGTACTGCAGATGCCCTCGGAGTGCTCAGCTTGATCTCCTCAAGGTCACGGGCTGATTTCCCTCTACATAACTTTGGTAATCCATTGTAGCTGAACTCTTTCCTGCAGAAACTGTATATGTCTATCTGAGCTATGAGTTTCAAAATGTTGCCTATCATATCAGTACAGCAAAGGTTGGCTGGTGTACAAAAACAAAGAGGTAAGGAGGTCATTGAAACTGGAAGGCAGTAACTTTAATATAAAAAAATAAATATATATTTTTTCCAGTTGTGTAGCTTCCTGAGCCACCATAAAGTTTTATGGCTGACAAACCGTAATTGTGTAACGTTAAGCAAAACTGGGGGAAAAGTGTCCTCTATGAAGACATTGAAGAGGCTGTTAGCTGCTAACCAGAATCTCCCATTGGAGCTGGTAATTTTTGAAAACTTGACTATGTGATCAGCAGAACAATGTTTTCTTTAAAAAGTTTGTAGTATTAGCGAAGAGAAATGGGATAGAAGTCCAGAATGGTTTCCAGATGATGTTCATTAAACCAGAGAACATAAAAGTTATTTCAGACATTGAAAAAAAATCTTAAAATATTGTAGGAAACAATAAAAGGTGCCTGTGAGAGCTGTCAGATGAGAGGCTACTACTAATGAAGTGAAGATCAGTTCTATGACTTGTGCTGACTATTTTTGATTGAGAGCATCATAAAATCATAGAAATGTGCTTCTGTAATTCCCAGTACCAACTTGAGAGTCTTTCTCAATGCGAAGCACCATTTGGTTTCATACATGAAGAATTGGATAATCTCAAGGATTGACATAATAGAAAAATGAAGCAAAATTTAACCAGTGCACAGTCAAGCATGACCAGCAGTCCCTGGCTGTAGAGACCAGTCAAGGCCACGGGAGCTGTTTAGCTGTGTCACTTGACATTCCTCTCCTGGTGCTGAGGCTCTTTTTCTGCTTGTCTATCTGTGTAACATCCATGCGCTGTTACGTGACTTTGTGTAGACTTGCTGTTGAGGAGTGGTGAGTGTTCTTGCTTCAAAATTCAAATTTATCAGTTGAAGAAGGCAAGATGAGAGAAAGCTGATCATCAGTTAATTGGTGCAATATAGATTTTAAAAAGAGACCTTATCTTTTTTACATACCGTTCTAGCTATTCTACTGAGAGTCGCAAGGCCTTGTGTTGTCATGTTCTGCTCATTTGCAATCAGGAAGGATAAATTCTGAGAGCAGCAAGAGACTTTTTGTTCTCCCATCATGTTAGTAGCTGCACTTGGGAGACATTCAAACAGCTTGGTTATTTAGTCAACCAAAGTCAGAGAGGAAATGTCATTTCTGTCTACAGTTGTTTGAGGAAGGTGAGCTTCAAGAAAGTGGGCAAACTGTTAAAGGATAATGCAGATGAATGGATGAATGTAAATTAGCCATTAAGAAAAATGGCCCTCTAATTAGAGGAAGGAGGGCTTGAGACAGTCTCCAGTGGACATGGTAAGGGCCACAGCCTTGTTTGGTGTGGGTTAGAACATTGAGTGAAATTATGTTAGGGCAATTACCTGCAATATTTTGTATTTGACCCAGAGAGCACTAGCTTCTTTCTTGCAAGGTTAGACCTACTGAGAAGATACAGAGTCCTTTATTTTAACTTATTTCTCCAAGTTGATGCTGTCCTGAGTAATGGGGGTATTTCCTAGACAGTTACCCTGCCATTTGAAGGTGAAAATTCTAGGTTAGAGTTGCATCTTATGCTGAAGTATTGAATATCAGCAAAGGACTGGGTTTTTTCTCTCAGTGATGTGGGCCCTGTGGGAAGGCTGTATTTTAAATATCTAACTAGTACTATTACTTCCTGGGCTTTTAGCACAGTGACTTATTTTGAGAAGAATGGAAATATCATCTTATCTCCTCCTCTCAGTTAGTATTTGTGTACAGAACAATTGAGGCTCCTCTCAAACTTTTGAAGTGGGTAAAGATAAATTATGTTCAGATATAAGAGCTTATACATCTTGGAAAAACATAGTATTTAAAAGCTTGAGCTCTTTGTGGCTGTGCCACTGTCCTTATGTGTGGCATTCCATGTAATGGGTCAGTGTAAGAGGCTTTTTAAAATCCAATTGTGAGTATCAATCCTGAAAGCCAATTACAAGTAAACAAACTAATCCAACTGTCTTCCCCCAGCAGCTCCTCTGCCCCAGTCTTACAAGTTATGCATATCCTGGCTTCTTAGAGCTTCCTGCATCTCTATTCATTATTCTTCTGTCTTGTTCTATTTCTAAATTTAAGTGCAACTGAAGCTTCTTTGTCTGTCTGTTCTGCCTCCTGCCAATGACTTTCTCTGTAGGTGAAACAGCTTTTGAGGAACAGTAGCATCTTATTCTTATTACACTCATGTATAAATACTTTTAAAAGCCTTCATAGTATTTTCAGATTGGGTTTAAAGACATAAATACTCTGTAGAATTCCTGTGTTATTGATGATGTTTGACCCAATACCTGCCACAAATAAAAAAATGGAAGAGATGTATTTTATATATATTCAGTACAAAATACCCAGCGCTGTGTGCTGACAGTAGCTGGAAGTGCTGAGGTAAGAATGCAGAGCAGGTTTTGTCTGCTCAGGGACAGCTGGTGAGGGAGGGACCTGCCCTCACCCAGATGGAGACACAGAGAGAAGAGTGCAGGTGTAGTGTGCTGGGTTGGCTGAGTAGACGCAGCCTAAGCACATTTTATGTGAACTGTTGTTTACATTTCTTGGTCGTAAACAGAGGATTTAAGTGGAGTAGAACTGATAATTGTTTGCCTGTTCCCTTTGCTTGTAACTAATAAGTTCATTGCTAATAATCCTGTAGTCTAAAGAGACTTCCATAGGCATTTTCTGCAGTCTAGAATGTCTACCCCTTTGTCACATGGAGAATATTCTTCTATAATTAATTCTAAAATGTTTTTATTTCTGTTATTAGAGAAAATTGTGATATTAAAAAGCCTCAAAAATCAGGGAAGTCATATAATAAATAATGTATTTAATAATCTATTTGCCTTAGATGATATAGTGAGCAATCATGGACTGTTAGCCCTGCCAAGTGCTTTGACACTTCCCAATTAAAAACATCTTGTGCATCTCTACAAGAAATAGGGAAAATAGTTACTTACATAGGACAACTTCATTTAAAGACACAAATGTAAAGTTAAGAAATGAAGCAGTGTAGTAAAAATAATAATGTGATTAGGAGTCAGGAGTAAAGTAACATTATAGTGTATTTTTTAAAATTAATTTATTTAATTTATTAACCAATAATACCGATAAGTTTACTTTCTTCTATTTCTTTTCTTCCCACTTTATTTCCTCTTGCAATGTCAGAAAAACGAAAATACAAGTGAAGGGCACAGAGAGGAAGTGGAAGTACTGAAAAAGCAGCTCAGGGAGCGAGAGGAAACTGTTCAGGACCTGAAGAAACAGCTGGCTGTAGCCGAAGTGAATCTGAAAGATGCTGAAATCAAGTATGCAACACAGGTACAGGAATTTTTTTCTATTCATCAGACTGTGTTTCCCACCTCACTGCTTAGACTAGTATGAAAGAATAGAACAATGCTTACACAGCTGGTCTTCAATTCCCTTACCTCAATTTTGTCAGCCTTGTGCCTCCTCAAATCACCTAGGTCCATCCCTTTCACTGCCATTGGCTCCTCCTCTAAACATTACCTAAATCTTTCACAGTCCCCAAATAATCTTGTCTTGCCCTTCATCCTCTACCCCAGGCCAGAACCACCCTTGGTGCAAAAGGTGCTCTGCGGGTAAGAGGTGGGTTTCACCCTTGGACAGTGGGACTGATGGCTCTCTGAGGAGGGGGAAACAGTCCCTGGAAGGGCCTGGATAGGGTGTCCCTTCCTCTGAGTCACAATTTGGGTTCTTCCCTGTCTGCCATCGCCTGTCTGTGTTCTGCTGTGGGCGAGCAGGGCAGCTGTTTATCACAGGATGTCACAACATTAATGGTATGTTGTAGTTATTTGTGGAAAGATTTTTTAATACTCAAAATTACAGGTTTAGCTTTTGAACAGTGAATTGGGCTGCATCCTATACAGTTAAAAGCCCAGAAGTTTTATGAACTGTTAATTATATAGTAATAATTTATTTTATTATTCTACATATTTGTAGATAAAATTCTATGCTTTTTGCTTTCTGGGATCTGAAATCTTATCAGTTGTTATACACATAATAGTAGGATAAAGACACCAAGTAAAAGTACTGTTTGACCAAGATGATGTGCAGGATTGTCCAGCTGAAAACTCCATCGCACGCACAATATGCTGGTGGATGTTGAAAGCAAGCCTGTGTGTCTGTCAGCTTCATAATCTTGTTGGTTTGTTTTTATTTCGTGGCTTGTGTTTTCAGCTGAGCTCCCTGCGGGAAGTGGTTCAGGAGAAGGAAGCTCTCCTGGAAGAGCAAGTGCACCAGCATCAAGCTGAATTGCTCAAGATGGTGGTCCAGTCAGATATGGAAGTAGAGATGCAGCAGGTATATTCGATATAATCATCATATCATGGGAGGAGGAAGGAAAACAGAGGACACTTTGAAAGAACAGTTCTTGTTAAAGTAACTCAGTAGGGATAAGAAGAAAGATGCTTTGATTGTTTGGAGCTTTTTGGATTGCTAGTTGGAGCTTTGAGTCCTTAGTTTCAATCTGCTGGTTTGCTATCAGTCAAAGAGAAAGAACAGTTGAAAAAAGTGTTACATTATTGTGCTCCAGTTCCCTGTTCATGAAGCAAAGTAAGCTCCTCCTACTGCACCAGGACTCCAGAATAGGTGTCAACAAAAATTAGTTAATGCAGGCTATCACAGTAAGTGTGTTACAAAAACGAGGTGTATGGATGAAACGTGGGAATCTAAATTTCCGCCGGTCTCCCCAGTGCTGGAATGGCCTTGTCTCTCTCACAGAACCTGCGCACACTTCAGAGAAAGCTGGAGGAGCAGGAAGCAGCTCTGTTAGGACGAACTCAGGTGGTAGAACTGCTGCAGCAAGAGTTACACACTGCTGAAAAACAAAACCAGGTATCTGGTCATGCTTTTTATTGCTTTACTCTCTCTTGTGTGTGTGTGTGTGTGGTGGATGGGGTCTTTGTCAGTGGCTCAGAAGTTACCAGATTAGGGTTTTTTTGGAACCATCTTTCCATCATGAAATCAGCTGGGGCCGCCCTCCCTGGGTCAGGCATTAGAGCTGCAGGTCTGTGTGCACAGCTCACGGCAGGTACAGCCACACAGTGGGTGCTGCAGTTGCCAGCTCTAATGATCCAGGGCTGGTGGGCAGGGTCGACATCTATCCATACCCATGCTGCTGACTGTACTTTCAAAGCCAAATACACAAACCTTCCCCAAAAGCAGAAATGCCTAACACAGTGCTGCTGAAGCCTCAATGTTTCTGGACTGCAGTGTCCAGGCCAGAGCAGAAACAGCTATTCTTTGTTATGTCTTGCTGAGAAGTTGCTTATATGACACAGCTTGTGGAGTGGGACTGGCTCTCGCTTCATCAGTTCGGATCGTGAAGAGAATGAGATCAAGTCTGTGCATATATGACTATATAGACACAGGCTCCTTGAGACAGGATTAAGAATACAACCTCTTAAAAGGTTGGTTTCCAGATAGAGGATGAGTGTATTTTTCATTTTTCCAATATCTGAACTTCTGAAAATTCTCCATCCCTTTAGAAGAGACTTACACTGAATCAGTCTCATATTCACTGGCTGTATGATCTCCAGCCAGTCTAATGCTGAACCTCATTTTGATAATTTTTACACACTTGTGCCCCACATACTTTGTTTTGCTCTGTGTCCCAGCCAGGCCCATGATGGTAAAGAACCTCAGTGAGCTGACTTGTGCTCACTCCTGGCTGCATTACTCAGCAGGGTGTATCGTGGGGTGCTGGCATGGATGTCTTCATGACATGGTTGTTGGCTCCTGGCTGGGGAAGCTCCCTTGGCTTCTCCTTGGTGCTTTTGACTTTCCTCATGCATTCTGTGGTCTGAAGGAGACCTGGTATAGGTACAAACTTGAGGCCATGAGGCTGAAGCCTACTCATAAAGTAAAAGGAGTTCCTCATCAGATTCCTCCTGAAATTAGCTGTGCTGACCATCCACAGCTCCAGTTGGAGGAAGTTTGACAACAGGAGTTTGGGCAAGTGTAAGGTTTGTTTCTGTCTCTTGGTCACCTTAAATCTCTGGTCAGTGTTGACTAGAGGCTTCTGAGATCTTTCTTAAAGCAGTGGGTACTGTGTGGAGCCCTCTGTTACCTCCAGATTCATATTTCAGCATTCCCTTTCACATACACACTTTTGCTCTGGTTTGTTTTTTAAATTTTACTCTGTAATTAAATTTACTCTGTAATTGTTGAGTTCTCCCTCATTTGTTGTAGCTCTTCCTCCCCTTTTTAGGAAGTTTTCTTTCTTCTAAAAGAGAGCTCCTGGCCACTGTTCTATTGCTTCTTTTCTCTAAATTCCCCTCCTCTAGATCAAGACTTACCTTTTCTTTACCACAGCAATGAGGAGTTGTTTCTCCCAGCATTGCTTTCTTGCAATTTCCAAATTGTTGGGCAGTTTCTTTCTAACAAATTGAAATTTCTGACATGTTTGTTTCCTCCCTTCTGCTACTCAGATATCTTAAAAGGATTTAATGAGAACCTTAAAATCTAATTCAGGTACTTTGCTTTGTCAAGGTATTTAACTAGTTGAGAGAGAAATTAATTTCTGTATCATTTTACAGACGCTCCAAGATCAGTGCCAGAAGATGGAAGTGGAACTAAGCTCCATGAGGGATGTGTTAAATGCAGAGAGACGAGGGGCTCGGGATCTCAGGGAGAAGATGGAGCTGGAGCTGGCTGAGAGGAAGCTGTCTTCCCATCGCTTGCAGGAGGAGTTGCAGTGTCTCTCAGAACAGCTGGAGGAGGCAAGAAGAGCACAAGCTGAGCTCGAGGTGAAGTATAAAGACCTGGAGCAGGCACGCAGGCTGGAGGTGGAGGAGAAGAACCGGCTGCTCAGTTGTCTCGTGGTGGCTGAAGAGGAGCTGCCATGTGGCCGTGCTGTCCCTGGGGCTGAGCAGGAGCAGCTGGAGCAGGACGTTGGCCAGCCCTCAGTGCCAGCTGTGGGACATGGAGCACGGGGTGAGCAGGCACAGCACTTAGCACAGTGGGGCAGCTCCTCAGGAGCCTGAGGATCACTGGGTTGCCTTCTCTTTGGCTTTGCTTTTATAACAGTTCATAAGAATGGCTTGATGTAACAATTCCTGATTGCACAGGGACACAGGAATGGTGGTGCTGTCTCAGACTAAGGGGGGCTGGTTCGATCCCACTGTTCTGTCTTTGGCAGCTGCAAGAGGAGCAGAAGTGTGGGGCAGCATATATGGTGTACTGTCCCAGCCTCTTGTCTTTTGGGGCTTATGGAGATTTCTTGAGCTGGATGTATTGTTTTAGTTGATTTTATTGATTTGTTTGATTTTTTTCTGTCAACCTACACAAGTCCTTTTTATATGTGCCTTGTTCTTCACAGTCTGAATTTCTACTGAAATTACAAGTAAAACAACCAAGAAAAGCAAACGATACCATTTTCCCCATAGACCTGTGTTAAAAATAATGACAATGATCTTGCCTCAAGCTCTTATTTCAGATTTTCTTCCAGCTTCTTTATGGCCCAAAGCTGAAGTAGTGACTAAGAGGGAAGAGATTTCATAAACTATAGTGTGTAAAATGGACGTAGTGTAGCAAAAAAGACAAGAACAGACCTTAACTCCCCTCTTTCCCCTCTGTCAGATGAACTTCTACAGAAGTCTGAAGAATTTGTCTGCTGTCAGGATGAGCTGAAATCCCAGGCACAAGTGCAGCTCTCTGAACTGGAGCAGCAGGTTTGATATTTTCAAATTATTCTCATAAATTTTTCTGGTATATTTAGGAACTGAAGCCAAATTAAATGTCTAGAATTCCTTTTTTTGTCATGCATTGCTTGAGAAAGGCTTTTGTTAGTTCTCTCAGTTGATGGGCAGTCATGTTATGACTACAGAAGCCTGGAAAGAAGTAGAAGTCAATTCGAGTAATTTAAAAGTTGCCAATTGATTTTTTTTTTTTTTTTAAAGTTAACCAAATGATCAAAGACTAATATGTTTATATAAATTGTATTGAAATTTGTCTTTCTCCCCTCCATCCTGTTTAAACAGGATGAATCAGCATCGCAGAAAAAAATAGTAGATCAGGAAGACCAGAATGAGACTTCATTCCTACCCACAGAAAACTTGGAAAGACAGAAGAGAGAAGGTTGTATGATTACCTTACCTATTTTAATATTCTTAATATACTTAAGAATCCTTCTAGAATTAGTTTCTACAAAAGATAGACCTAAAGTGGTAGCTTTCCCCAGTACAAAACGCTGACAATCTGCAGGTGGTACTTCTGGGAAGGATATTTTTGATAGCTTTTGCTGAAACAGTAAGGGACCCATATATATGCCACATATACAAGACCCCAGACAATGACATTGATTTTGAGTGTCTAGTCATGTAGCCTGCTAGCAGCAATATCACAGCTCTCTTGGAATTTTACTATAAAACAGTTGATTCCCTCACATGTTTACTTCAGGGTCTGGTGCACTATGACAGTAGGATGTCTTGATTTTTAAGAAATAGATTAATTTTGCTTCCTGTCATTCAAAGATAGGGAATAATCACCAATAAGTCAGATTCCTACAGTTCTAGAACATCATCTTTCTCTTTTTTTGTTCCAAGATCTCAGAGATGCAGGTCTTTAATGAACTTCAAGACATTGTTTAGAATCATGGCATGGTTTGGGTTGGAAGGAACTCATAAAGATCATCTGATCCATCCCCCCTGCCCTGAGCAGGGACATCCTTCACCAGGCCAGGTTGCTCAGAGCCCCATCCAACTTGACCTTGAGTATGTCCAATGATGGGGCAGCTGACAGCTTCTCTGGGCAGCCCAGGGTGAAGCAGCCCTCTTGAAAAGCTGCAATAAGGCCTCTCTGAAGCCTTTCTTCTCCAGGCTGAACAAGCATGAGTCTCTCAGCCTTTCTTCATGGGAGATATGTTCCAGCCTTCTGATCGTTTCTTCTGACTCACTCCAGCAGATTCACATCTGTCTTGTACAGGGGAATCCCAGAACTGGACACAGTGCTCTGTGTGGGGTCTAACAAAATCTGGGAAGAGGGTGAGAATTATCTCCTTCAGCCTGCTGCCCACACCTCTTTTGGTGCAGCCCAGGGTATGATTGGCTTTCTGGGCTGCGGGCACACATTGCCAGCTCCTGTCCAATTTTTAGTTTACCAGAATCCCGGAGTCTTTCTCTGTAGCCTGTTTTCAATCCATTCACCCCACAGTCTGTGCTGGTACTGGGGATTGCCCCAGCCCAGGTGTAGGGCCTTGCACGTGGCTTTGCTAAACCTCACAGTGAACAAGGGCTGCATAGCTGCATTCCTCAACTTGTCCAGGTCCCCCTGGATGGCATCACATCCCCCCAGCAAAAAATCAGCTGCTCAGCCTGGGTGCACTCCCCCAGCTGTCTGTCAGCAGTCAGGACACTGAACATTGCCAGTCCCAGGATGGGCTTCTGTGGGTGCTGGTTCCCACGTGAATGTTGAGGCATTGACTGCAGCTCTTTGCACATAGCCAGTTCCTTACCCCTGCTAAGAGCCCACCTGTCAAACCCATGCCAGCAATTCAGTAGCAAGGGTGTTGGGAAGACCATATGAAAGGCCTCACAGAAATTCAGCTTTCAATCTGGAATCGTGCCCCAAGCTACATCTGAGTACATCCAAAATGTACCTGGAAAACTTCCATCAGCTTTCTTAAAAAGCAGCTCCTCCCTCCCTATACTGAAAGGAATTCCACCCAAAAAAATGCGGCGACTCGGAGCTTCACTGTCATGTTACTTAAAGCATCTTTTCCCAGTGCATGTTTAGCTGCATGTTTACTTCAAAACAAGCTTTTGTTGTTGTAATTCTGTTTCCAGTGGGTGTGTTGAATGCTTGATTACTTTTTTTTTGGTCTTAAAATGCTGGGAGATGTAATTTCTTTTTAAAACTACCAAAATATTAAATGAAGCATAAAAAATCTGTTAAGCCTGCTATATAGGTTCTAAGTACTTTGTTACTCCTTTTTTGTGCTATGAAATTGTCAGTCTTAATTAAAGCGGGGTGCCGAAAACTGCCACCATAATCCATTCCTAACTTTGGAAGAATGAAATAAGGATTTATAGTTACCTTATATTTTGTCATTTCTGGTGCTTTTCAAGCAGACCTCAACAAATCTCTTCAAATTTCAAACTGTTGTTGTTTGAAATATAAAGATTCTTGAAATCCTTGTACAGCCTTAATTTCCATGGGCTCAGCAGTGCATTAGATGAGGATATCTGTAACTCTCTTTACATCTGTATGGACCCCTTGAACTCCTCTTGAGGCAGCTTTTGGAGGGATTGAAGGTCTCTCCTCCTGCTGCATAAGGGAACGTTGTCTGAGGCTGTCTGGAGTTCACTCGGTGGAGAGACTGCAGCAGAGTAGGGATCAATAAAGGAAAGCCATTGCCACAGAAAACACCGACTGCCTTCCAATTGTTACAATTCACAAAACGTTCATTTGAGCTTCCTCAGCTTCTGTAGTACTTAGCAAATACAGTTTAGTATAATCAATTGTATGTAGAAAAGTGTGTAAAGGAGAACAAAGAAAATGTTGTACTGTATGTTGATGGTATGTGTGTCCTCACTGCATGCTCAGAAGTGAAAAGTACAGAAATTCGTACCCCTTAGAGAACTGTTTAACTTGGTCCTGAGTTTTATTTTGCATATATATTAACCTATTTTTCATACCATCATTGCTAGTTAACATGTTCACAAAAATGGGACCTGTTTTTTAATGCTTCTAAATTGGTATTTCTGGGAAGACACAGTATTTGTTGCTTTACGAATGGCTCCTATGCTAAAAAGCTGAGCCATCACCTAATACATTAATTAGAACTGAGATCAATTAGAATGTATTTTTCTTGCACATTTGTAACAATTTCTCATTTTATTTTTTCCAAATGGAATTTGAAACGTCTTTCTACAATAGTTCTTCCTTTCCTCTTGTTTATAAAAATGTTTCTTAATACTTGAATCTCTATTCAAGTATTTCAGTTTGTCTGTATGACAACAATTGTCCTTTTCTAAAAGCTGCTTAAAAAAGACCATGTTGGTTGTGTGGTTGCCTCTAAAAAAAAACCAAACCCACATTATCCCATGACAGTACATATCTCCACTACATTAGTGTTATTAACAGCCATGTGTCCTTTCTCAAAAGCTCCTGGAAGAATATTCTGTTGCTGTCTAAAGCAAAGTCTTAAGTTTCAAAGACATTTTTTGTGTTTGAACGTTTCAGAAATACCACATTTGCAACTTGTTCTCCGGGAGTCTCAGCAGGAAGCTGTGATGGTCACAGAAGATGCAGAACAGGTAATGATAAAGCAGCTGAAATAAAATAGGTCAAGGACTGGCCTTAAAACAGCTAAGCTGTCATGGTCTTTTGTACCAATCCTCTTTGAAGGTTATTATTAACTGGATTAATGGTGAAAGACAGAAATAGCTTCCAAATACAGCTTGTACTGTGTTAGTAACAGACTGTGTTTCCCTTTGCCAGCTGTGTGCATTTCTTGTGTCCTTCATCCATCCGGTCCACATTTGTGCTATTTTGACTATTTGTTGAATAATAGTTAATAATAGCACATTTGTGCTATTTTCTACCTGTTGTGAGTTAGTTTTTCAGCAGAACTATGGGTCTCTGGAAATAAAATTCCAAAGGCTCGGTTGTCATTATATAAGATGCCTTTCAAACCATTCCCCTGCCCTAATGGGCACCTGGCTGACTGCCTGGGGAGCTGTGTGCTCTGTGAGTGGGGACAGGTGGGCACTGTCCTTGTGCTGCTCCATCAGTGGGGACAGGTGGGCACTGTCCTTGTGCTGCTCCGTCAGTGGGACAGGTGGGCACTGTCCTTGTGCTGCTGTGCCGTGTCCTGCTGCAGGTGCTAGTGCAGTCAGGCTGTTGTTGGGCAGAATGCAGGGTTAGGAACCTGCTGCTTGGCCTTCTGTACAGCATTGGGAGGGAGATAACAGCCTCTGTGTGTCTGTACTGAGGATTTGCTGTGAAACTGGTTGTTAGTTAGAGCAAGGTCTGGCTCTCTGCAGCCTGCTCTGCTGGCCCATCCTGTCCACAGGGGGAAGATTAATGCTGTGTTTTATCTAATACATTCCTCTCTATCAGAGGGTTTGTTTATTACTGTGAAGTAGTAAGGTAAAAGTTGGTATTTGAAACCGGAGAAGCATTTTGTGTCATTCATCCACTTTCCAAGTGCCTGCAAGCTGTGAGCTGGTAGATCAGTGGGAATGCACACACGCACACACACCCACACACGCAGGCTTTTCAAAGGCACATATAAGCATTTGAACTGTTTTCTACTGCCCCTTTGTAGACAGTGGAAAAAACATGTTCCTTAGCATATGACTCACCTGCAACAAGGTAAATGTTGAAAATGGGTCAATGAAACAACCCTGGGATTGTCCATTTCAATGTCTTCATTATAAAAAGAGTCCAGCTAAATAGCTTACATCTAAGTTTTATACTTGGACAGCTATTCCTACCATTTGTGCACCTGACCCATGGCTTTAGGCCAAGTAATATAGTTACCCAAACCCAGGTTAAGGCATCTAACAGTGAAAAGGTTCTTGTGGGGTTATTGGTTTGTTTGTGTGGTAGAGCCTAGCATAACTTTATTGGGAGAGCTCCAGCTTCTTTATCTGCTAGAGCAGTGAGGCGTAGACACGTGACTTCTCACCTTCTCTGCCTGGGTGCTCAGTGAAAGGTTATGATACTGTGGTTAGTGCCTTTGAGGGAGTGAAGATGGAAGAGAAACCATCTCAAGGTGGGAAGGAAGTTGTTTAGGTCATTGCATCCATTGATCTGTTGATCTGCTGAGATATGTCTTAGTCAATTGCTTAACATCAAAATCAATCTCCTTTTCATTATTTATTTGTTTATTTATTTATTTTCATTAGGCTTCAGAGTTGTGTCCAAACTCTGATAGGTTTTACTTAGAGCTGGCAGAGCAGTAGACAGCTAAGAGAGCTGTCTCCTCATACCAGGATCCTGGCTCAAAGCTCAGTGTTTTTTCTTCATCCCACAGAATAAGAATATTGGTGCTGAGGCAAAATTGCAAGACCTGTGGACTGTGGAAGCTCCAGCCTCTTATGTAGACTGCGCTTCTTCTACAGGTGAGGACACAGAATAAGGCATGTGACAAGAAAATGGTGAAAATTTGAGGAGTTTCAGGGACAAATTTGAAGATTATTTAGAAGGAGGTGCTCTGAGGTCAGAATCTAAAGATTATAATTTACAGAAGGCAGAAAATATTTACGTGACGTAGACAAGAACATTCTAATGTGGGATGGGTAGGATATACCAAAGAGAAAAAAAAAGTGGTTGCTAAAGTTAGAAAGAGAGAAGGGTTTGAAGGAGTGTTTTGTAGATGCAAAGATTGATGTGTAAGGCACAGAAGACAATTAAGATAAAATTAAGAACTGTGTGTTTCTCTGCAAGTCAGTAAATGTCTTTTTGTGTCTGGAATTCCATGCCACATCCCACATGAAAAAAAAAAAAAGCAGATGCAAAGATTGATGTGTAAGGCACAGAAGACAATTAAGATAAAATTAAGAACTGTGTGTTTCTCTGCAAGTCAGTAAATGTCTTTTTGTGTCTGGAATTCCATGCCACATCCCACATGGAAAAAAAAAAGCAGTCAAAACCAGTCTGTTACTTGGTTCTCTTGTCTCTTTGCTCTTCATCCTTCTTCAGGGGTCAGGATTGCTGTGTGCAGGTGATGCAGCAAGCACAGGGGATTGCACAGAGCCATGCTGCAGTGTCTGAATTACTGGTTGGAGTTAAACCAAAACAGGATGTCTGTGCACTGCATAGACTCAAACTCTGGGTTGTTTTCTTCTGTGCTTGGTTTGCTGCCTTTTTTTCTTTTTTTCTTTTTTTTTTGGTCTTTTCTCACCTTCTATAGAGGCTCTGGGCCCATTTTTTGTCCCTTCACTCTACCTACTGACTTTACCTGCAAATTGTTGCACTGATGGTGACAAGTGTTCCTTTTCTCACTAGGTGTGCCAGGAGAGCTGGTGAATTCTGAAATGCAAAAGCCTTTTGGTGACACTTCCGTGCTCTCTGAGGTACAAACGTAGTCCAAAACCCTTTTGGTCTCAGTATTGTACGCATTTGCAGATACAAAAACTTTAATTTAGTTTAGAAGCCTCAAAGAGTTGTCTCTTTTTAATTTCCTGTGACTTAAAGTGGTTGTTTCTTTATGACAGCAGGCTTTTTAAGAGCAGGTCTCCTTTAATGGTTCCCCATAAACTGTTTCTGCCCTCCAAGTCTTTACAGTGCAGCACGTTGACTTATTGGTGGGCTGCTGATCCAAGCTGTCTGGGGAGGATTTTGAGTGCTTTTCTTTTGTAATCTGGTTTGAGGGATGGTAAGAAACTTAAAAATAGTAATTTGGAAAAAGCCAAGTACTTTGTTACAGGTGCTTTGTCTAGTGCTTTCACTTTGGGCATGGACACAGATTGGAATATGGGTTTCTATCCTGCTTCTTTGCCATGTTAAATGCACAGATTGAACAGGGGACAAAAACCTCCTTACTCAGAGGCTATGAATAGGATGGCATGAAAATGTGAGTGGTTAAGTACACTAGAGGGCTTGTTAGAATCACAGGAGAACTTAAACAGTTCAGAGTTAGACTATCTTGCAATCAGGAGAGAAGGGGGAAAAGGGAATAGGAAGTTGTTGTTATGGTCTGATCCTGCAGCCAGAATCTTTCATGCTGCAACTTCAGAAACTGAAATTAGCAGAAGTGACCTGGGGAGTCACAGAATCACAGAATAGTTGGGGTTGGAAGGGACCTCTGGAGGTCACTGAGTCCACCCCCACTGCCAAGACAGAGTCCCCCTGTTATTAGCAGGGCTGCCATTTATTGCAGAAGCCAGCTTGAGACAGTTACAGAGCGTGGAAAGCAGATACTTCCAGAAGTGGCCCTTTCACAAGATTCAAAGGAAAAATGATGCCTATTATTTTATTTTAGGCAAGAACAGATGTCTTTACCAATAGAAGCAAGCAGTTTACTGAGGAAAGTTGTCCACCTGGAATTCTAGACTATATTGCTGCGGAGAAACAGAAGGAGCTGTCAGTTTTGCTGCTGGAACTGAAAGAAGCCCAAGAAGAAATAACTTTTCTGAAAAGCCAGCTCAAGGGCCCCAGTGGCCAAACTTCTGCAGGCAGCCAAACAGAAGCTAACGAGCTGGAAGAGAATTCACAGATACAGTGTCTGGAGAGGGAGGAGCAGAAGGCTTCAGATACACAGAGTGTCTTACTACTGAAAGAAACAGAAATACAGAAAATTGGCTTTCTTCAGGAAAATGGAATCAGCTTCCAAGATGAGCCTCAGGGAAGCCCTGGCACCTCTCAGTCTCAAGAGCTGATCAAGTTACAAAACCAAATTACAGAACTGCAAATAATTCTGCAGAAATCAGAAGAATCCTTTAGGAAAGAACTAGGAGAAAAATGTGCAGAAATAAATAGGCTAAACCAGTTGGCTGAGGAATACAGGAAAAAAACAGAGGATCCTGACAGTACATTTTGTGTTTTGACTGATGAACAAGATCAGCTCTTGTGTCAGGCCAAAGAACTTTCTACCATAACAGAACTGAAGGAGCAAGTGAAGCAACTGGAGGAAGAGCTGGCTCTTTCAGAAAAGCAGAGACTGTCTGACAGTCAAAGCAGCCTTCTAAGAGAGCAAATCCAGAGCCTTAAAAATGAATTTAAATCCAAGGATATAAAAATTGAAGCTTTGCAAAAGGACTTGGATGAAGCACAACTTCAGCTTTCTGACCAGGACATACAACTAAAGGATCTGAGAAGCCAGGTTGAGACAAAGGAATGTGAAGTACTTGATCT
The DNA here is from genome assembly GCF_012460135.2 of Molothrus ater. Lineage (NCBI taxonomy): Eukaryota > Metazoa > Chordata > Aves > Passeriformes > Icteridae > Molothrus > Molothrus ater. The sequence goes on from NC_050482.2 coordinate 85,951, forward strand.
AGGACAACTTTTGAGGAAGAATACAGCAGAGATGGAAGAGCTTTCCCACAAATTAACCTTAAAGGGACACGAGGCAGCAAGCCTGGAACAGCTTGTTGCTGAGCACACCAGGTCTATAGAGAACCTGCAACAAGCCTTGCAGGAAAAGGACCGACAGATGGCAGAGATCAGTGTCAGCATGTCTGAGAAAATGGTCCTGCTGAATGAAGAGAAATTTGCTCTAGGAAATGAGCTGAAGAGTCTTAAGGAGCAGACAAGTCTGTTATTAAAATCCCAGGAAGAAAAAGAACAGAACATAGGAGCAAAAGATACATGTCTGAAGTGTGGGGTATCCAAGCAGCAGAATGAGACAGAAGCAGTGAGTAAAGAAAATGAGGAATTAGTAAATCAAGTTGAACTTCTGAGAAAAGAAAATGAGCAAGTAAAGCGGAAGCTGCAAGCAGTATTTGTGAACAGGAAGGAGCTTCTGAAGAAGGTAACCAGATTGGAGAATGAATTAGAACAACTGAGTAGAGAACAAAAATCAGAAACCTCAGTGGCTCAGGCAGCTGCAGGGGAGGAAGACATGAGAAGCATGATCAGCAAAGAAATGGGTCTTGAAAACCAGCCCCGGGAGGACTATCTAATTCAGCTGCTTTCTGAAAAGGAATCTGAGCTGCAGAGCATCCGGAAGGAAAAAGAAACTACTGAAGCACGACTGCAGGCAGTGATTGAGGAAATGAGTCAAAGCTTGCAAGATAAGGCAAACACTGCTTCAGTTAAAGATGAAATCTTTAAAGATGAAATCATGGAGCATCAGACAATTCCTGACAAAGTAACTGAAACCAACGAAAGCCCAGAAGATGATGAAGAAAATGAGAAACATAGTTCAGCAGGTACAAATTTGGAAGAAAAACAAAAGTCTGCACTTGAAGAAAAGATTTCAGTTCTTGAACAAGAAAAAGAACAACTTCAAAAAAAACTTCAAGAAGCTCTCATATCTCGCAAAGACACTATAAAAAAGGCTCAAGAAAAAGACAGGCATCACAGAGAACAATTGAAACAGCAAAAAGATGATTACAACATCCTGCAAGAACAATTTGATCAGCAAAGCAAAGAGAAAGACAGTATCCAGGCTCAGCTCAGACAGCTCCAAGAGCAGAAAGGATCAGCAGAGAGTATTTTTAGGAGTCAAGGTGGGTTGGATTCTTCATGCATAGAAGCAGAAGATACAACAATTAACAAGCTTGTACAAGTTGCAGATATTTCTGAGGAAGAGTGGAAAAAACACCTTGACAAATTGCAGATGGAGAAAGAGAAATTGGAATGTAGTGTCAGCCATATGCAAAGGGAGCTTGCTCACAAATCAGAATTAATCTTTGATTTGCAACAGCACATAGCGCAGTTGTTTGTAGAGATAGAAGGGCTGAAGAGAACCTCCGACCAAGCTGAAGCTAAGGGAGCAAGTCTTCAGACAGAACTGGAGGAGAATCAAGGAAAAATTTCTGGAGTGGCCAGTCTGGCAGACTTGAAAATTCTTGTGCACCAAAAGGATGAAGAAATTGAATTCCTTAGCCAGCAGTTAAAGGAGAAAAGTGACACTCTCAATAATGTGCAGGCACAGTTGCTGGAAAAAGAGGAATCAGTCCAAAGACTGTGTAGTCAGTTGGAGGCTCAGGCTCAGGTGCATGAGGAACAAAACAAGCGACTACAAACAGAGATGCTTGAAATTCAGGAGAAGCAAGAGGACAATGCAGAAGCAGCTAAGCAGAAGAATCAAATGCAGAGAAAGTTGCAAGCAGCACTTATCTCTAGAAAAGAGGCACTAAAGGAGAGCAAATCTCTAAAAGAAGAGCTGGCTAATGCTAAAATTACTATTGACAGTCTTTCTGTCAAGCTGACAAATATGGAAAGCCAAATATGTGGCCATGTTAAAGAAACAGATACCTTAACAGAAAAGTTAGCTTGCCTCACTGGAGAGCGAGAAAAAATTACTGCAGAAATTGATAAGCTACTTGGAGAAAATCAGAATCTTGATGGATGCTGTAAAAACCTTACACTTACTCTGGATAGAGTTGTTCTAGAGAAGGAGAAGCTGGAGAAGGAGGTGGAATCGTTGAAGAGCTTTCAAGCCACTGAGAGTTCTGAGTGGCAGGAGAAATACAAGGAGCTTCAGGGAGAATATGAAACTCTGCTGCAGTCATATGAGAATGTGAGTAATGAGGCTGAGCGAATTCAGCGCGTGTTGGAAACTGTTAGGCAGGAAAAGCAGGAAATTTTCATTCAGCTAAAAGGGGCTGAAGCAAAAAAACAGGAAACAGATAAGCAGCTACAAGAAGCTGAACAGAAAATTGATGAAATGAAGGAGAAAATGAGGAAATTTGCAAAATCAAAGCAACAAAAGATCCTGGAACTAGAGGAGGAGAATGAGAAGCTTAGAGCAGAGATGCATTTTACAAATGGAGAGCTGCACAGGACTGGAGAGGGCTTTACAAACACTAGCCTGAGAGAAGACCTGGAGTGCTCTAGGAGGGAGTGCCAGTCTCTTTCTACTCAGCTTGAGACAGTAATGGCTGAAAAGGAGTCTCTGAATCAAGAGATTGTGGACTTGAAGTGCCTTTTGCAGGTAACAGAGTCTAAGCTGAAGGAAAGCAGAGAACTTGTAGACAGCTGTGTTGCCCAGCAGACAGCGGAGGAAGAAACTGATAAGGCAGTTGCCACACCATCACCAGCAGAAGAGTCTGAAAATCAAGTGGACGTATCTTTTCGACCAGAGCCTCGTGCTGCAGAGCTGGAACAAGAGGCACTTGAAAGTGAGAGACCTTGTGAGGATCCTGGTCTCTACAGACAGCAAATAGCTGAGCTCACTAAGCGAATCACAGAGATGGAAGATAATAGAAGGGCTTCAGAGCAACAGCTGGGTGACATCCGCAGGTGTGTTGAGACTTTAGCAGGTGAGAAAAGGGCTTTGGAGCACCAAATGGGAGAGAAAGTCCATGAAGTGAATGATTTGCAGGCTACGGTAGCAAAGATGGAGCAGAAGGTCCAAGAAGCCAGAGACGACCTCATCAGAATGACAGCACTGAAGGATGCTCTAGAGGCTGAAAAGGATGACTTGGAAGAAAGGCTCATGAATCAGCTGGCAGAACTTAATGGAAGTATTGGAAACTATCAGCAAGATGCAACAGACTTCCAAATCAAAAATGATCAACTGAAACATGAGCTTCAGACTTTGCAGAGAATGATGCACGAACTGGAGGAGGAGAAAAGTCAGATGGCAAAGAAGAAAAGCGAAGCAAGTTCAGAAAAGCAAAAGGAATTTGTAGGAAAGCTAAAATGCAACTGGAGAGGAGAAAGCAGCACACATATAAAGGAGCTTCAAGAACTGCTGAAACAGAAACAGCAGGAGATTAAGCAGCTGCAGAAGGACTGTATCAAAAGCCAGGAAAAGAACAGTAGTTTAGAAAGGACTGTTAAAGCTCTGGAATTTCTGCAGAGTGAGACTCAGAAAGAGGTAGAAGCAGCCAAAGAAACTTCAGCTAAAGCAGTTGAAGACACCAAGAAAGCCCAGGCAGAGCTTGCTCGCTGCAGAGTAGTGTTGGATGACACTCAGAGTGAGGCAGCAAGGGTTTTAGCTGAGAGTATCAAAGTGAAGGAAGAGTTACAAGCAAACAAAGAGCAAATTAAAATTCAAATGAAGAAAAAGGATGAGGACTTTGAGAGAAGACTGGAACAGGAAAAAGACAAGCACTTAAAGGAGATCAAAAACATGGAAGCAAAGCTGGCAGCATTGCAGAGAGAGAAGGACCATATGGAAACAACAGTTGGTGATCTGCAGGACTCCTTGAAGACAAAGGATCAAGAAGCCAAGCAACTGGAAGGCAATCTAAACAAAACACTAGCCCAGCTTGCAGCCTTCACCAGGAGCATGTCTTCTCTTCAGGATGATAGGGATAGAGTGATAGATGAATCAAAAACATGGGAGAAGAAATTCACTGAAACTATTCAAAAGAAGGAAGAAGAAATACGTTGGAAAGAGGAAGCTTGTACTGTGCTACAGGACCAGGTGAAACAAATGACCATGCGTGTGGAGGAACTCCAGACTCAAATATCCAGGTAAATAAGCTGTGTCAGGGGAGCTTTGTCAGGAAGAGGTTACTTTGCATTTGTTATCTGCACAAGGACATGAGGTGATCACTCTACAATAGTCCTTCTTCATGTCCTTAGGATACCTGTGTTAAATCTGTTCTCTGTGGCAAGCACTCACCATCTGAATACTCTCCAGAGTATTTCAAATTTCAGATTAATTAAAGAGTTTCTTTTGCACCGAGTTTTTGCACTGAGAAGTCAAGAGAGCATTGGGATACGTAATTCCAGTTTAGTCCCAAAATAAATTTTGTGGGGAAGATGGAGCTATGGAAACCTATCAAAATGTGTATACAGCTGTGTATTTCCAAATTTCAAAACCGAACCATTCTAAAATGAGTAAAATGTTTTTTTATATATGCTGTATCTTTGTATGATGAAGCATTAAATGGACATTAAAGGTGCCAGAACAGCAATTTCATTGTGGGGTGGCATGGAGTTGTTTTTATTGTTAGCTACAATGGACGAGAGAAGTAATTGAGAGAAGTAATGTAATGACAGGGGGTGATAACATCCAGTGTTTAAGTGAACACTTTTTCCAGTATTGACATGAACAACTTTAAAAGAATATATTCCCCTGCCACCACCCCTTTAAGGCAGTAGTACAGTCAGAACTTTAAAAGATATCTTGAATTTTACATTGAGATATATTTCTAGCTTGCTTTCTTTAATTAAAACAAATTCTGTGGCTTTTCTAAATTAGTATAAGAACAGAATTAGTGTGGCTTTAGATACTGAGATACTTTGTGGATTTTTGACCAACTTAATCTTTTCTTTTCAGGCTGGAATGCAACAAGAAAGACTGGGAGGTTGATTTCAGGAAGGAGATTCAGCATCATCAAAAGACATGTGAAATGTTGCAGGAGGAAAAAAAAGAGCTTTTGACTCAGCTTGAAGGGTCTCAGGAACTGTACAGCAAGTCTCAGAATGAACAGCAGGAGCTGGAGTCAGAAATCAGCAGCCTAAGAGACCAGCTTGCTGACTTACAGAATTCCTTCACCAAATGTGAGCTGGCCAGGGAAGAGCTGGGGACTGTGATCAAGCAACAAGAGATGAGTATCCAGAATTTTAAACTCAACTGTGAGCAGCTTGAAGCTGACCTGCAGGCTTCCAAGGACCTAACAAATAAGCTGCATGAAGAAATTAGTGCCAAAGATCAAAAGATCATGAGTTTGCTGTCTGCCAAAGAAGAAGCAGTAGTGGCTGCTCTAGCTGAATTACAGCAGCAACATTCTGAAGAGATGAAAGAGTTGGAGTGCAGGCTAAGTAAGGAGGAAGACAATAAAAAAGCCTTGGAAAATGAGAAGCACAAATTTCTTGACCAACTCAATCATCTCACTGAAAAGATGAAGATAAGCAGAGAAGAAAGTAAGCAGCAGAAGGCACAACTGGACTCCTTCACCAAGTCCATGTCATCTCTGCAGGACGACCGAGACCGCATCCTGAGGGACTACAAGCAGCTCGAGGAACGCCATCTTGGTATAATCTTGGAAAAAGACCAGCTAATTCAAGAGGCTGCTGCTGAAAACAACAAACTCAAGGAAGAAATTAGAAGTTTCCATGGCCAGATGGATGACCTCAACTCTGAGAATGCCAAGCTGAATGCAGAGTTGGTGCGCTACAGAGAAGACCTTAACCAAGTAATTTCAATAAAAGACTCCCAACAGAAGCAACTTCTCAACACACAGCTTCAGCGGATCCAAACTCTGGAAAATGAGAAGGCAACCATAGAAACACAGCTGAAAGAGTCTGAGCATACTCAGGATGACCTCAGGAAGTGCATGGAAGCCTTAAGAGAGGATAAAGCCAGTATGTCTCAAGAGATTGACACTCTTAGGTCCTCTCTGTCACGGGTGCGGAGTGAGATGGCAGCATTACATGAGGGGAGTCCCATCGTGGAGTGTCAGGCAGAACTGAAGGCTCGAGAGAAAGAGGTACAGCAACTGAATCATGAGCTTTCCCTCTCCCAGAAAAGAATAAGAGAACTTGAGGGGGATCTAGACTGTGTTCAGAGGGATGCAGCCAAGAGAGTGGGAGAGGCTGAGGACAGGCTTCGGAAGGAACTGAAGCACCTGCATCACGACGCAGGGATAATGAGGAACGAAACCGAGACAGCTGAAGAGAGAGTAGCAGAGTTGGCACGGGACTTGATGGAAATGGAACAGAAATTGCTTGAAGTCAAAGATGAAAACAAAGATCTTAGAGCTCAAATTCAGTCTTTTGGGAGGTCCATGAGCTCTCTTCAGGATAGCCGAGACCAGGCCAATGAAGAGCTTCATCTTTTGAAACAGAAATATTCTACAGACTTAGAGGAACAGAAGAGTCTAGTGCAGACTCTTCAGAAACAGATGGGTCAGCTACAAGAGGAGCAATGTTCCACTGTCAGGGACCGAGATATGGTCAGGTCTGAGCTGACAGAACTGCAGAAGGCTATTGATGAAAGAGGTCTCTTGGCCCAGATTGAGGAACTTAATCAGCAGCTCAGAGCTAAAGATGATGAGCTTCTCCACTTATCTTTGGAATTGGAAGGCTCTTCCAACCAAGTCAAATCCTTCTCCAAGGCTATGGCAAGCCTGCAGAATGACCGAGACCGTCTGCTGAATGAGTTGGACAAAACGCGTAAGATCGAAGAAGTGAAGCAACAAGCAGAAGGGAGCATTTCCACCACTGCTTTGGAAGTGCAGAGTCTGAAGAAGGCACTGGCCTCCTTGCAGAGTGACAGAGACAGAGTAGTAAGTCCATGTTCTCTCTTCCTGCTCTTATTTTAAGCACCAGAGGAGGTTTGGATCTTCAAGTCTTAAAATTCAGCGATCTTCTGATAATTGCAATGTGATGCATAGATCAGGCTGCATCTTCATGGAATCACAGAATAGTTGAGATTCAAAGGGTCTTCTGGAGATCTTCTAGTCCAACCCCCCTGCACAAACAAGGCTTGCTGGAATAGGCTGCTTGTACAATGTCCTGTTGCATTTTTAATATCTCCATAAGTAAACATTCCACAGCTTCTCTGGCCAACCTGTTTTTTCATGTATCTGGAAACGGTTTCCAGAATTAGTTTCTCCCTGACTTTCCCAGGGATGGAGATGAGGCTGACCAGACTGCAGGTTCACAATTCTCCTTTCTTGCCCTTCTTGTAGGTAGGGATGACATTTGCTTTCTTCCAGTCTTCAGGAACTTCTTGGGTCACCATGACCTTTCAAAGGTAATGGAGTTGCCTCCCGATGACCTTAGCATTTGTGGGCATGCTCCATCAGACCCCATGAATCTGGTATGGGCCATCTGTATTATTTTCTCTGGCAGGGAGGCTGTGATTCTATTGTTAACTTCCAAGGGTGGTTTCTCTGTTAGCTTGGTTTAAAATATGAAATCATGGGAATAAGGTCCCTGTTAACCTGCGTAGTTCACATCTGTGTCAGCTCATTTGATTTGCCTTAGATTTCTAAGAGACCAGAACAAAGGCTTGAGTTTCCTCCTCCTCTTGGCATCTGACTTTCAAAGCAGATACAAGACATTGCAGATTCCTTCTGACATTCTTGCCTGCACACTGGATGTGTCTGTGTTTGTATGGTCTCTGGCACAGTGCAGCCCAGCAACTTCCAGAGGTCTCCTTGCTGGTCAGGAGACAAACTCTGACAGTCATGTCCCACTGCCACTCACTGAGCACAGTCCTGTCTCCAGAGTCAGCCATGTCTTCTTGTCTTCAAAAACAATTGCAGTGATGCATGTGTAACAACAACTTATTTCTAATTATAGCCTGACTGGAATTGGAGAGCCAAAAGGATTTTACTTATCAGTTTCCTGGTTTACAGTAAATACCAACTCCAGGAGTTACGCTTAACCAGCTCCTTCTGTGTCACTTAGTTTTCCTCTGAGTAAGATAATTATTATTGTAGTCTGGAGTCTTTTTGTTAGTGTATTTCACATCTTCATGGGAGGGCTCAAAACACACTGCCCTCATTACCAGTAGAATTGTCTGAGGGCTTTTTTCTGAGCAGTTTTTAGTACACTGCTGTATTTGATTCCGTTTTTAGTTCCTCTGTCATCTGAATGTCACCCTTTTCTCCCTCCAGACACCACAGTAAGAAATGCTCTTAAACAGTTCTAAGTATTAAATCTGATGCTTGCTCAGTTGTCACATAATGATGTTTCTCTTTAATCACAGGTAAGAGAGCTGGAGAATCTGCAGCAGCAATACATCCTTGTTGGGGTGGAAGCTGCTGAGAATTCTCGCCTAAAGGCACAGCTGCAGCAGTGGGAGCAAGAGGCAGACAAACAGCTTCGTCTGCAAGAGCAGCTGAGGCAGGAAGGAGCTGTGTACCAGCAGGAGCTCCAGCGGCTCAGGTGAGCTGTCTGTCTGCTTCCTGCCTCGGCGACGTTGCCGATGTGTTTGTTTCTCTCAAAGGGCGGTTGTGGGCAGAGGTGGAGGGAATGCTGAGAACCTCACCTGGCACAGGTGACACTGAGCACCCTGCCCTGGCCAGGAGAGGACCTGGGATTCCCTCACCCAGCTTCTGCCTCAGAATTACAGCCCAGCAGCTTGGAGGTCAATGCCTGTGTGAAATAGATCAGGGATGTTTTTGTTTTATTTCCTTCATCCAGCGGTGGTCAGTATCATCTGTTGGAGAGGAAACTGAGGCTGTTTCTTGTATTGGAATTTATGTATATGATCACAGTACTCTCCATTCCAAGCTGCTGCTGAACACCCTTTATTATCCCACTGATAGCATAGTTTAGAGCATACTAATTTTGTATGGCTGTCTAATCCTATCTTTCACTTGCTCTATGTCTTCTAGTTTGTTCTTTTTAACTCTGTAATTCAAGTCTAGTAAAATTGTCTTCTCCAACTGGACTAAAACTAGTCAGACAAATATGCTCTGTTCTGAAAACAGGGAGAAATGCTTTCAGATATTTCAGAGATCCATTTAAGAATGCCTGAGGCTGGAATGAAAAGGGTGGGATTTTCTTTGTGGAAACGTCTATGGCTTTTCTTTGTCCAGAGTGATATAAAAACTTGTAGTTCTCTCTCTCCCCCCTACCCCCACTCTGACCCTCAAATTAACACTGCAGATCTCATAAAGTTTGAAGCATCTTACAAATTTTATTTATCCTGACAAAAGAACAGGAGTTTTATTTCCTGTGCAGCTTTTACACATTGTACATGAAGTGATGGCCTCAGGTTGGTGTGGCACTGTGGGTCTGGTGCAGAGAAATTATTATGGGGACAAGTGGCATTGCCAGTGACTTCCTTGACAAAACTCCATAGAGTGAGATCAAAACAATGTTCAGAAACACAGAAAGTGTGAAAAAGTCACCCTAGGACAGCATGGAACAATCCAAAGGGTTCAACCAAATACAGAAAACTTCCTTAAACCTGCTTTTAAGGTTCCTGTACTTAAGTGTGTTGTTTTGGCTTGGCTTGGTTATAAAACTTCGTGTCCAGCAAGAGGTGGTGCTTGAATCACCCTTGGCTCATTCTTAGCTGGGTACTGGTCATCCTAAGTCATACTGGCAACTTCCTTGTAACTTCCCTTGTTTATGCTGGGCAGACAGGAGAAGAACTCCTGGGAAAAGCAGAGCAGCAGCATGAAGGAGCAGTACCTGATGGCCATTGCAGAGAAGGACAGGGAGCTGAGCCATTTACAAAGGATCACACAGGAAATGAGGCTGCCCTTCAGCAAGGCTCAAGCCGTAGAGGAACAGCACCAAAGCAAGGTGGGTGGAAAGATACAGATTCTTTACTGGAAATGTGAAGCTTGAAACTCAACCAGAAGAGGATGTGTTGCCTGTACCCAGCTCCTGCAGACTGCAATGCTGGATGTGGTTGTGAGGCCTCCAAAGATAATACCAACATTCTAACTTGCATCACTGGAAGTTCTAGAAATTATGGCATACCCTTAAGTGCTCTTCATTAAATTCCTGGTTTCCAGTGTTTCAAGAAAGAGGATAAAAGAGACAGGGCTTCCTAGGCACCTTGGGTCCTTTGGAGCAGCATGGAACTTCTCAGGTGTGAATTCTGGCTGGTTTAGAATTGCCCTCTTGCACTGTCTTTAAATCTAAGATTTTCTGTCTTAGTTCACATTTTAATGTCAGATCTTAATTTTTAAGTTTTCCATTGAATTTTTCTTGCTGTTTTTACTGTAACAGGGATCTACAATCCTGGTTCAAGTCCAGAGAGGCTGAGGCTTGAACACTGCACCTTCTCTCTTATTCCCCCTGTATACAGTCCTAAAAGCGGAGTGGAATGTGTTTGGTATTTTGTTTGTCTAGGGAAGGCTGCATGCACAGTGCAGTGCATCAGAGCCAAGACAGAACTCTCCCACCCATGTCTGCAGGGTCCCAGTGGTTTATGTCAGTGGAGGGGGCAGCAAATCTCCTTTATGCCTTGATACACCCATGCATATATGCAAAGCAAACGCTTGAACAATGTTCATGTGATGCTTTCCAGGAGGATTCTTCAGTGCTGGCCTTCTGGTCTTTGTTGATTAGATCAGTGTGGACATTACTTCAGGGTTTTGTTTGTTTTTTCTTCTCTCATTTGTGTGCCTTTTTTTTCTTCCTGTGTTGCAAACAGCTTTAAGACAACTTTTGAGCAGGACCCATCATATGTGCAAGTTTGGTGATCTTTCCTGACTGTATTTTCAGATGGCTTTTAGGATATTTCTGTTTATTCCCCATTTGCTCTTTTGCCTGAGCAGATCAAGTTCCAGGTCTAGTAATAATGTTAGGTTTGACCTTGGAATACTGAAAAGAGAGGAGAAACACAAGAGCGAGTTGTCACATCAGCAATATATTTTCCATTGTTCTTTCGTTGGCAGATTTCTCCAGAAGTCCTGAAAGGGGACTTTTCAAGCCTAGAAGCAGAGATGAAACACCTCCAGGCCCAGCTAAGTGACAGTCTGAAAGAACTGCACCAGAAAGAGCTCAGAATTCAGCAGTTAAACAGCAAGGTACTGATACATCTTATACTTGCTTGCAGTCAGGACAAGGAATGTGGGGAGGGTTTGGGTGGAATAGGGCTCAGGAAGCAGGAATGAATCTGTCCTTGTTGCAGTGTGATGCCATTTCCTGTTTCAGCTATCACAGTAGTTTCCCAGGTGTGGCAATACCTTCTCCCTTCCCCTCCCCCTTGCCTCCTTGCTAAGTGCTGTCAGTCAGTCTTATCATTCCAGCAGGGCCTCGTGTGATTGGCAAAAGTTCAAAAGATGCCCCTCAGCCCTGGGGTCATTGGCCTGTCCAAGTGTCATTGTCCCCTGGGCCTTCCCCCCCTCCCACCTGGCTGGTGGCTCACCTGCCCCTTCCTGCCCCCTGCCCCTGAGCTTAAAAGACACGGAGACCATGCGGTCAGGATTCTGTGGAGCTGTTACCAAGATTCAGACAAAGGTGACTCTGGAATAAATTCTGGATTAAACCCTCTGCAGAATCCGTCTCCTTTTCCTCTTCACGTAGCCTGGAGCCTTTCCACCAGAGGTAAACTGAGTTTCTACCATGCCTGGACTTGTTCCGAGTGCCTAACTGCAACTTCCAGCCAGCCAAAGGTGTCTCTGAGGTGAAACACCACAGCTGCCGCCTTTGGCCCAGCAGCTAGGGTCAGATGAGCCCAGGCATGTCCCACCTGGTAATATTGGGATTTTATTACAATATGTCCTTGCAGGCATTCAATGAAGTAACACAAAATCAGAAATACATCTCTCAGAAAAGCAGTGTTAGAATCACAGTGATGGATTCACTGCTGCTGAACAGGGCTGGCACAGCAGCAGAGCCCACGCCCCATGTCCTGCACTGCTCTCCCTCAGTGAGCAGCTGTGAGAGCCAGAGCTCTGCAGAGAGAAGCCATGAGGGGGACAGCTGTTCCTATGGACCAGAAGGACGTCTATCTGCCAGCTGTGAGAGCCAGAGCACTGCAGAGGGAAGCTATGAGTGGGACAGCTGTTCTGGATGGAGCAGAAGGATATCCAGGCCTCAGGCAGATCCCATCCACCAGGCTCAGGGACAGGGTCTGAACCAGCAGCTTTTCTGCCACTGCCATTCAGTGCCCTTTCTCCCAGGTGACCAACGGGAGAAAGGAAGAGAGAAGAAGGCAGGGGAGGAAAAAAAGAGGTGACAGAAGGGGAGAGGGGAGGAGAGAGGACAGATGGAGGGGACAGTGGGGGAAAGAAGTTGAATGGGGGAGATGAAGGCCAAAGGGACCAGAGAGGGAGACCGTATGAAGAAAGTTTTTTGCAGGTTCCATGTCTATTGCCAGGAGCACTTCCTAGCCTCCTGCTTTCTGGGCTGCTGAAGGAAGTCCCTCCTTGGGAAGGCGAGCTCATCATCTTCACTTCTGCCTGCCAGCTTGAAACTTCCTGCATTTCAGTGCAGAATCACAATCGGTCAATTCCCACACTGAAATGGAAGACCCAGAATTTATTCATCTTCAGAAAGAGAGCTGTGTTCAAGGAGAAAATGAGAATATAAAATAATAATTCACTGATGATATTTCTGAAACGGTTTAGGTCAATATCAGCACTTTAGAAATCTTTTTCTGGACGTGTAGTATTCTGTACATCTCTTTGATGTTTTGAGACTCCTGTTGCAGAAGCCTTTGCCACAAGCTACTCTTGGGGATTGTCACTGATCTTTTGACATTAGTGATTGGCAGCGTGGCAGTTATATGTTCTTAAGAGAACTCTTACCCTCAACTAGACAGAGAACAATTTTGCTTTCACAAAATCAATTTCTTTGCTTGCTGATTGTATACTTTTCTCAGCTATCTCAGGTTTTTGAGGAGAAAAATGCCCTCTCCCTCCAGCTCCGAGGGAGCAGTCGGGGCACCTATGAGAGCCATCAGCACTACAGCGAGGTCCTGAACCGCTGCCTGGTGCTCGAGAGGCAGCTCCAGGAGCTGCAGGCTGCAGACAAGAGCATGGTAAGGGGGCCAGGCTTGCTGCACAGAGGGGAAAAGCTCACTTCAAGTGGCTCTGTGAACTGTCCAGCATTGTAGTGGCTGTGTGTCCTCTTGATTCAGTGCAGTTTGCAATATGTTCCTGTGTTCTTTCAGGAGCTGTTTGCAACAGATGCTGCTCCAGGAGCACCCCAAGAAAAGAATGAGTCACAGAGAGGCACTTACACACCTGAACTGCAGGAGCTGCAGCTGAGGTAAAGAAAGTCTGAGAAAACAGGGGTGGGGATGTTGGTCCTGTGGAGGCCTTGAGGCTAGTGATGAGCCTGATGCCTTTAATCTGCACCAGAGTGTTGGGAAAACTCAGTCCCACACTAGGATCTTGTGGACTTGGGGGAACTGTTGTATGCACTTACTAGCTGTCATTAGTTATCTCTTTGGATTAGAGCTTCAAAAAAACACAAGGATAACATAGAGCAGCAATGCCAGCCAAACCAGCATCTTGGATCCTCAGTAGCTGCTGAAGTATATCAATGGTCCTGGTCTCAGGGTTGTAGACTGAGATTGTGTCTGGAATTGAGATGTAGCACAGGATTCCTTGTAACCTTCTGAAACTAAGATCTAGCACATGATTCCTCAAACCCTTTCAAAATAATTTTCAGAAGGTGGAGCCATGGTGACAGAGGCAAGGAACTCCTTCCTGATGTGAAACTGAAGCTTCAAGAGATTTATCTTCTCTCATGTTTTCCAAATAGTTTATATATAGTAAAGATGACTAAGTCTCCTCTGTGAGCTGGGAGGTAATTTGAGTCTGTTCACACACTGCATCAGTGAATACAATAGAAACACAATGGTCCATGATTTGTGCCTTTTTTGGCATATGCTGTGTTACTTTCTGACAGGTTGTCTGAAACAGAACGCTTACATAGCAGCATAAAGCAGGATATGAAGTATTTGGAGGAGCAGCTGGAGGAAGAGCGGGACCGTCGTCTTGCTGCAGAGGAGGCTCTTTTTGCAGCACAGGATCAGATCAGGAGGTGAGGCAGCTTGAGCAAACAAACGCTATCACCACAGAAGTGTGCTGGTTCTAGCTCTGTTTCTCATATGCACTTCATCATATCCTTCTGTCAAATGGCACTGGTGGCACAGAGACAGCTACCGTGTCTGTGGCAGAATCACAGAAAGCTTGAGGGTGGGGGTCCGAAGGGGTGGAGGTTGAGGGGCCTCCAGAGACCATGTGGCCCAGCCCCCTGCTCAGCCTAGACCCAGTTGCCCGGGACCCTGTCCAGATGGCTGTTGAGCATCTCCAAAGAGGAAGACATCACAACCTCCCTGGGCTACTGTTCCTTCAATTGTAGGCAGATAGGATGAGACAAATGATTAGACATGAAGACAAGTTCTGTCTAGAAATTAGATGCCAACTTGCTCAATTAGTTAAATTAACTACCGGAAAATACAATTTGGAGACTGAGAATTGGGTGCAGGCTGAAGAGGCATTCTCATGCTTCCAGGGGATTTATCTGCTCAGTAAGCACCTGTCTGTCATGGCTGAAACAGTTTTGACTTGAAGAATGTCACTAATTTTTAATGTATTGCCAATTAACATCAACTTTTCGTTAATTTGGTTCTTGAGAAACAATTAAACACTTAGGAGAAAGGACTTTTGTCCACTTTTCCCAGGCTTAGTTTCAGCCCAGCCCCCTGTCCTGCCGCGTGCCCACTCTCCAGCACTGCTGTCTGCACTGCACAGGGCTCTGCCCATCTCAGGGCACTGCATGGATGCCCTGAGAGTCAGCAGAGCAAAGGCAGCTGATCTGGACTAGGTGTTGGGATGAGGATGCAGTGAGCAGCAGGTTCGAAATGCTTGATTCTCCTCATTGACTATGGAGGGGGTTTAGCGCATGACCTGATTGTAGGCACACGTGCTGTGCATTTCCTGGTAGTTCAATAACTGGAGTTATGGACTAGTAGAGTCTTTTACATGAAAACAATGCCTTTCTTCTGACACACTTGCTGATTTAGCCAAAAAATAATGGTCTGTATGGAAGAATTCTGGATGAAGTTCCCTGGTAATTGCTACAAGGTTTGGACAACTATAGCTCCTTCTGGCATTAAAGTCTATAAAAGCCTGCTGCAGCTGATCTCACTAATAAACCATAGCTCCAGGATGTGACTACTGCCTCTGTCACTAGAAAATAGGAAGAACCAGCACTATTGCAGCCAGAGCTGGCTTCCAAAATAATTTCATAGAATTTAAAGCATACAGGTGTATTATCTGCCCTGGCTTTTTTCAAGTCACACTATAAAATTTCACTTGAAAGGAAGAAAGACTCCTGCTAGCTGGGCCACCCTGTTCTTTTGCTCAATGTGAGCTCAGGAGGCATGAGACCTGTTCAAATGGAACCAGCTCTTGGCAAGTGAAACCAGGGTTTGCTTGCAGGGGTTGTTTCCTTTTTTGAGAAATACCTTCTTTCCTAAGCTTGATTACAGTGTTGATTTGGGGCATCATAATAAAAAA
The DNA here is from genome assembly GCF_012460135.2 of Molothrus ater. Lineage (NCBI taxonomy): Eukaryota > Metazoa > Chordata > Aves > Passeriformes > Icteridae > Molothrus > Molothrus ater. Next base: position 101,472 of record NC_050482.2, read on the forward strand.
CTGAATTTCATATTTGTTGTGGCAGGTTGCAGTCAAGTGAGTGTTCATCTTCCTTAAGTGCCAGCATTGATATGACTCCAGGTCACGAGCAGTCCTTGCTGATCGACTCCATGGACAATAATTCCAGCAGAGTAAGAATTTAACATTCACAGCTGTCAATATGTGAGCCCCAGCTGCTTCAAGAAACTGTGAACCCACAGCACTTGAGTTCCTCTGTAGACACACATAAATCGGTTGGGGACTGTGTAGTTTTTCTGCTCTCACCATGCTGGAAACAAAACTGGCTGGGGCTGGTTCATGGACAGCCTGCAGAGAGCAGGGGAAGGGGAGCATTTCCTGAGGATTGCCCTAGTGTTAGGACCTGACAGTGGAGCAATTTGGGGAAGGTTTATGCTCATTAGCTTAAACAAACTTATCTCCATGGTCTGGAGAGTTCTGAAAGAAGGCAGCTGGGGCCACAGCCACTCCTTGTAGTGACTGCTCTCTCTTTACTCTTCCAGAGCCGGAGTACTCCTGGACTGCGACGCCTGTTGCGCTCTCTCTTCCGCTCCCGGGCCCACTTGCCCCTGCTGGTGGCCACGTATCTGCTTGCTCTCCATGTCCTGCTCTTCCTGTGCTTCACAGGCCACCTGTGAACAGGAGTGGCAGCTTTTCCTCAGCCTCAGCCCTGTGCATGCTGAGGGCCTGCACGCCCTCACAGAAGGGCAGCACTTGTCCCAGCTGCAGCCTTTCCCAAACCAGCCCTGAAGCAGCAGCTGCCCCCAGCCCCTGCTGCCAGTGCTGGTGCTGGGGGCAGCTGCTCCCAGGAGATCTGCCCTTCCCTTGGTGTTTCTATGTGAGTGGTTCGTTTTCTGAGCCAGGGTTGTGCTGCAAGCCTCAAGGACAGCATCTGTTCCTGTACCTGGAAGCTGTACCACTCATTTTAGATGGTATTGTGCTGCAGTAGGAATAAGAAAAATACTCTTGAGTTGCTGCAGTTCTTCAGCATTTCTACAACTGCACAATCTTCCCCCTCTTAGGCTGAATCCATAAGTGGGGTTGGGAGAACATTGTAGCTGGATATAAGAGAACTGTCTTCCCTTTCTCCCACCCCTTAGATTTGCTCCATGGCTCAGAGCTGTCTGAAATGCATATCCTAAGGAAGTTATGGGCACTTTAAGGAATGTGAATTTTAAAATCATGTTTCCTGCTCAGTTGCATCTCCTGTTGAAGAAGGGCCAAAATTAGTATATCTGGCCCTGGTGAGCATTCCATTTAAAATCAGTCATATGTCTGCCCTGACAAGTCTGTAAAATAATGCCAGTAGTTTAGTTATTTAAAATGAATAGGAAACATGAAACCTTTTAGCTCTTAAGTTAAAAATCCTCCTATTTATAGCATTTGTGCACCTCTTATGATGGAAGGTGCTGCCTTACCTCTAGTAGAGCAGCCCTGCTCCTGCCTTCTCATCCACTAAATACTCGTCAAGAAACTGAACCTGCACAGGCTGTGTTGAAGGGGTGCATAATGTGCTGTGTGGGCCCAAAGCAAACGCAGAATCTCCAGAAATAAACTCTCTCCCTTGTGCTGATGAAGGAGCCAGAGTTCTAAAACCTTCTGGTTTTAGAACCCTCTGGTGTAGAAAGCTGGTGCTGGTGTTGGGGCGTGTTTGGACCCAAATCAAATGATGCAAATGGACTGAATCTTTTATGATATATGGAAATATGGATATAGTTCCATTTGTTTTCTGAAAACCTCCTGGGTTTGAGACTGCCCTCTTCCAAAAGGAGAATGTTGAATGCAAAGGAAGTTCAGTGGCGTTTGCTGCCAGATCCTGAGTGGTCGTTTCATTCAGAATACTGGCCAGGAGAATCCTATCTGCCTCTCAGTAGAGCATTAACAGTCACATTTTTCCCATGGGAAAGAGGTAGTTCTTTTGATATTGGTGGTAAACTAAGCTGCTCTAGCCAGTGCAGAAAGCCTGTTTGAGGGTGGATTGATTTCACTGGTAGCTGAACCAGCTGGATCTCTGGCAGGTCCAGAGCACTGGCACTAGATATCCTCTTGTGGACTGTCTGTGATTATCAGCGTGAACTTCCTCTAACTATGTCAAATTCAATGACCAAATAGTTTGTCTATATCTTCCTGGGGTAAGAACTCCTGTATGTATAATAAAGTTTATTTTTCAGATGGAGTTTGTGTAACATTGCCATGTAACTGCAAGTGGAGGGTGTAGTGCTGCTGTATCAGCACGCCTTGTGGGACACGGTGGGACTGCAGCTCTCCTTTGTGTGCACTGCCTTCCTTGTGTGATCGCTGCACAAGCTGTTTCTTTATACAATGGGAATGCCTAGGTGATGACCTTTTTTCCCTATCTCACCTCTTGTTCAGCCTTTTTCAGCTGACAGAATAAGGAAATAGCACCTGAATGGGCAATGTCTCATGGCAGGGATGTGTGGAGCTAATGATTTTAAGATCCCTTCCAACCCAGACCATTGCATGCATCGTGAAAGTGATTCCAGTAAAACAATACCTCTTTTGGCTTGTTTTTCCACATTAGCCTGAACACTGCACCTTGTTAGAGTTGTGTAACCCCAGGACAGACAGAAGTCGGCAACAGTGAGCTAGAATGTGCTGGTCATTCAGATGGGACAGACAGTTCAACTGTCCCAAATTTCTGTGGCCAAAACCAGGTATCCTTGTTCATAGTCACTACTACAGCCCCCTCCCACTGCTGGAACAAAAGCCAGCATTGGGCTGTTGTAAGGCTGTAGATAATTCCACTGTGTTTAACAGGAGCAAGGATTATAAGCAAAGTATGTTTCCTTAAGGCCCATGCATTTTTTTCCTGAACTGAAGAAAGGCATGATTCTGATGCCTCAGATACATTTAAATGTTTTATACCTGCAGACAGAGCACTTATAGCTTAGATGAAATGTAGGAATAAAACCTCAAAAGGATCTCCTGGTCTGCTAAGCATAGTCTGACTGAACAGCTTTGTGGTTTGACCTAATGAAAGATGGGGCCTTTTAGCTGATGGTTCCTGTCTCAAACATTTCAACATTTTGTTTCTTGTCCAATAGACCTGTCCTGCCTTGATTTTTGATCTATCTTCAATTAAGGCTGAGAAGGAAGGTCAGCCAACGAAGCTGTGCTCTGTCATCCTTGGACACCCACGCCAGTTGGGCAGCACCACTGAGGCTGGGCCAGGTCTGGTTATGTGCCAGGAGGAAGGCAGCACCAGCGGTGTAGGGAGGGGTGGGTACAAGTCACTGCATGGAGCTCTAAGGGGTGCCCTCCTCATCCTCTCAGCTCCCTTTACGGGACCAGTGTGAGGATCTGGGAATGGCAGACAAAGCTCATGAGGAGGTGCAAGGAACCTGTGCAGGTGCCCTCACCCTGGGCAGATCAACCCACCCCTGATAATGAGAGCTGCATTAAGGCCAGTGCTGAGGAGAAACAGCAGAGGGTGCAGTCACAGGTAAGTTGCTCCTGAGCACAGTGAAAGCACCCATGTGCTGGACTTTTCAGGAGTGCTTGCTGCCTCCCAGGAGCCTGAGACAGATGCCACTGGACAACTGACTTCAGGTCAGTGCAGCCTTTGGACTCTGCCCACTCTGGCTCTCTCATGTGGGTACTGGTGATGTTGCAACAGGAACCCCAAGTTTGATCAAAGCAGTTTTCAGGCCCCAGGGCAGAATGGGCAAAGGTTCAGGAGCACAGTTAGTGTTCTCCTCAAGCCTCCAAGTAATGGGGAGAGATATTGAAAGTAAACTGGCGTGCTCAAGATGTGGCTCCAGGATTTGTGCCTCCACCAGAACTCTGGTTTTTACACCCATGTGAGAGTCATCTTTAAAACACAAGTGTGCTGGGACTTGATGGGTTCCAGTGTGATGGGGGAACTGTGTGTCTGCACTGCATCGGTGTCTCAGGGCAGAGGCAGCCTGCAGGGGAACTGCAGCACTGGGGCCAGCTCTGGGACTCACGACTTGAGCAGAGCTGGGGGCTGGGGTGCAGGAAGTGAAAAGTGCTGAAGCTAAAACAGGAACTCAGAGCAGACACAGGCCCAAAGCTGACACTGGCAGCAGGTGCCTGAGCAAAAAGCAGCAAGTTTGCCAGCAGGAACTGGTGAGCCTTTAAAGGTAAGAAAACTTGAGGGGGTTTTGGGAGTAGAAAGTGAGAAATTACTACAAAAAAGTGTGGTTTTTGGCGGGCTAAGAGCATGTTTAAGTGGACAATGCTCGACATTTGCTTCTCAGGCTGTTGTCCTGTCATCATTGTGGTTCTTGTATTTGAGGCTCTAAAAAACCACATTTCCAAATCTACCAGCACAACTGTGCTGTGTGGTAGCCCTGTATTGGTGCTGTAATGGATGTTTTCCTAGGGGAAAATGGGACAAAAAAGGATTGAGATGCTACCCTGACTGATATTTCTCATATGGACAGATATTTCTCATATGACAGAGCCCTCTGATGCGATTACAGCCTGTGGTTTGTCATGGTTCCCACAATGCACGGCAAGTGGCTTTGGAGAATGGGTGGTCAAGAACCATTTACAGCAGTATTTAAAACCTTGCACCATCTTATTTGAGCTCAAATCAGCTGCCCTGATGATGAGCAGCCCTGTGCTAGCCAGTTATTATTGCTGGTTTATGCTTTACAAAAATGAGCAACAAACTAAAAATCTTTGGCATGAGAGATACCAAAAAATGAGACAGGAAAAGGAGAAGAAAGGTGTTAGAAGGGGCTGTGTTGTCCACACGAGCGTTTCCACACCCCCTGCTTCTAATTGCAATTAACTGTATCCAGTTTGGCACCGGATTGCTGCCAGTGGGCAATGTCACAGACTGGCTGTGATCCTGAGGCACCTGGAGAAGGCCTAAAACCGGGTCTGAAAAACTGGCCTAAAACCTAAATACAGACTGTGTATCTGCCTTAGCCCTTCATCTTCTCTCTTAGCTGACTACCTGGCCTTTGTTTAACAAAAGAAAGAATCGTCACTGCTGTGCTTATTTGGTTTCTGTTCTCTTTGCTCCCTGATCTTACAGTGCTGGTTCTCTGGAAAGGACAGCTCGGAACTGAGCAGTGCACTCACTAAACCGGAAGGTTATTCACTTCAACAGTCCCATTTTGATGTGGGACAGTTAATTACTTAGCATAAACAGAGAATTATTAATTATTCAGCAAAAACAATTTGCTTTCAAAGAGAGCAACTGCCCCAAGAGCTCAGGGCTCTCTGAGGCTTCCACACAGGCGTGGGAGTGAGGGGTTAGCACAGCTGAGCACATGGTAAAAGCTGCTGTTAACTGAAGATCCCGCACACAGGAGCTCTCTTCCTTCCTGCTGATTTGGTCACAGTTTGGTATGATGGAGAACAGGGCTCAGCTCAGTCTTTCCTGCACATTCTCTTCCATCTTTCTCTCTGCCCCACGAGAAAGCTGCTTTGGGCGACACAGAGAACTTGTAGTTTCTCAATACAGCAGGCAGAAAAAGGGGTGGGATATGAAGGGATGGAGCTCTGTTGACAGTAATTGCTCTGGGGTGTAGGGGCAGCAAACGAATCTTTTCTCTCTGTCTCTCATTTTGGAAAATCTCAGTTGTTTCGGGGGGGCTTTTTCATCATGTTTTTTTCACTGTCACCTTGAAAATGAAATGTAGCAGTTTTAGATTTCACATTACTTTTAACTTCCTCTTCCTGGGCCCATCACTTCCTCCAGGCCTGCAGGAGCAGTTCCACCACAGCCTGAGCCAGTTTAGCCCTACATCTTCCATGCTTTTAGCCCCATTTCCCATTTTCTCCACGTGACAGACCTGAACCCCACACAGCACCGGCACTGTCACACCACTGTCCAGCCTTGCTCTGACCCTTCTCTAGGCTATGGGCAGGGATTAAAAGGTTGAAAAGGAGATGGAGGCTTGAGGAATCCACCTCAGTTCCAACAGCACAGTGTCATGGTGCTGGAGCATGCCATGGTGTGTGCAACTGAACTAATAGCAGGGGTAACTCAGGGAACAGCCAGCCTCCTGCAGCACAGAAAATTAATGTGTGCTGGAAAAGCAGAATCTGGTAACTGGATGCCAGCATTCATTTACATTATAATGTGTGTGTTCCTACTGCAGCCAGGGTGCATGAAGGCCATGGTTTACACCTATACTCCTTGTGTGCTTTGCTGTAAGACATGCTGGGGCTCAGGAGCAGCTCTCTTGGGGTGCCTGTGCTATATGAGGGACAGATGTGTTATGTTTGCCCAATTATCCCATCATGAAAAAAAAAAAACCAAACAATATTTGAGGTAGCAGCAATTTTAATTGAATAGCTTAGAAAATATATTGACAATATAATTTGATTAAAAATAAGGGATAATTTGGTTCCAATAATAGCGCATAAGAAAAGGATAACCGCGGGCTACGGAGTGCAGGGCTCTGGACCCTTGCCACCTCACGTACGAGCTTGCCAAGTGAAGATTCCCCCCTTTTATGCCATGTGTCAATGCCATCTCCTCCCATTTTCGATTCATCACACTTCTACCTCTGCCCTTATCACCACCTTTACCACGCATGCTCCACCACTCATTTTGGTGGTCGCACAAGTCTTTGGGGGTCGTTTTTGATGAAGGCCTCTCCCCTTCTTCGATGTCCTTCAACTCACCCTTGGGTTACACATGCGCACCAAGCCAGTACAATGTAAGCCAAAACTAACATATTAGTACATTTAAGCATCAAAGCAATAAATCTCTTATAGCTGGCATTTTCCTGGGACCCAACCAGATTTTCCCTTCTTTCTGTTAATTTTTAGTAACTGTTATCTCTTGCTTTTTCGTGTCCTTGAACATCTGCAGGAAGCGGGGGGGGTGTGGAACCTCCCTTTCTTTCTTGACATGACACTTTTTAACTGTTTTATTATTTCCAAATATTAATTACTGTATCAATATTGATTACTGTTTCAATTTTGTCAGCACGAATCATACCTATTTACCACAGATGTGTGAGGACAGGTGGCCTGTAAGGGCCCCTTCCAGCCCAGGTTCTGCTGTGGCTGAGTGTGAGCCAGCTGTGGCTGTGTGTGGCCACCCTGGGTGACAGCATGTCCTTGTTGTGCAGATGTGGAAAGCAGTTGTGGGACACAACGTGTCAGTGAAGGTGGAGGCTGAGGGAGACGACTGGGACACGGACCCCGATTTCGTGGTGAGTGTCTGGTGTGGAAACTGTTATACTGATGGTGTGGGGTGGAGAGCTCCTGGCCCTGGGCTCTGCTGCTGGCGCAGGCTCAGGGCTCGGCAGGGCTGCAGCACAGGGCAGGATCAGCCCAGTGCCATCAGCCCTTGGCAGGCACTGCCAGCTCACCTGTCTGAGCCACTTCTGACACATCTCCAGGTTTAGTCTGCAGAACGTCCTACACCATTGCATACCCCATGTCTGAGCACAAGTAATGACACTTTAGGAGTACAGAATATGCAGGGTTTCTCCAACCTGCTAGTTTAAGAAACTCCCTCGTTACAAGAGTAACTCCCTTGTCCTCTCTACAACACATGTTACAAGACACAGCAAACAAATTTTCTCTTTCCCACACTGTTCGTAACTGTACAGGATGCAGGATTTCCCTCATTTATCTTTTTTCCAGATGAAAAATCCTACTCTGCTTACAGTCAGCTTGTGCAGGTGCAGCTCTGTGCCTCTTACACTCTTGTTTTCTATCTAGTTCAACTCTGAGTTGAGCTGGTGAGAGAGCAGAAGGGTTCAGGCTGGAGAACCCTCTGCATTCATAGAGGATCATGATTTTCATTTTCCATTTGTTTCTCTATTACTTTCCTAATAAGCCTCTCCTGTTGGACAAGAGTCCTGTGTTTGTGAAGTTCAGGTCTTGCCTAACTATTTCCAGTAAGAAATTCTAGTTTGGGGCAGAAAATCAAATTCCTTTCTCATAGTTTCAAGTTATTAATGTTTTAGGAAAAGTCTACACTGTCAAATTTTTTTGCTCACTTTATTTCTTCTAATTGTGGAAGCATTCAAACTAAGCATAAACACAATAAGACTTGGTATTAACTCTTTCATTCTATTTCACATATACATATTTTCAGCTTTATTGTATATTAGGAAATACTTTATTGATGCTTCACTTTACCGAATGTGTGTTCAGAGCTTCCACAAAGCTACAAGTCATCACAAGGCTGTAATGGCCAGGCCCGAGGGCTGGGGTCACTGTGGTTTCTCGAGTGATTTCCCGAACAGCGAATTCCGCACACGCCGGTGTCGCCCCGGCTCTGCGGGGTGGGTCGGAGCCCCCGGCCCGGCGGGGATGGGGCGCGGGACCCCTGGGCCGTGCCTGGTCCATGCGGGCCGGGGCTGACGGCCGCGGTTCGTCCGCAGAACGACATCTCCGAGCGGGAGCAGCGCTGGGGAGCCAAAACCATCGAGGGCTCTGGCCGCGCCGGGCACATCGAGTGAGTGCAGCGGGACCGGGACCGGACCGGGACCGGGACCGGGACCGGGACCGGGACCGGGCGGGGGGGAGCGGCCCCGCGGGGACACAGCACAGCTGGTCCTGCCTGTATGTCCTGCTGGGCTTTGGCTCTGCAAAATCCCACACCTACCTGCCCTGTCTCTGTCTCCAGCATCCATCAGCTGAGGAACAAGGTATCAGAGGAACACGAGGTCATCAAGAAGAAGGAGCTGGAGACTGGCCCCAAGGCATCCTATGGCTATGGGGGCAAATTTGGAACGGAGCGAGACCGAATGGATAAGGTAACAGCTGTGGGAGGCTTCCCTGAGCCTCAGTAGAAAAGTGCTTTTCTCATAAAGGAGGGGATACCTCTGTTTTCTGGCCTTACCCTGAAGGGAGAATATGGAGAGTTTGCATGGATTCACACATATCCAGCTAGCCCATACTCTGTGTCCAGGATCTGTTTGAATTCATTTGTGTAACTCGTCTCTACAACTTCTTTGCAATGCTCCCTTTAGCTGTGAAAGGCTTTCGGGGCTGTTCAAGCCTGCTGCATAACAATTCAATCTGGTGCCTCCCTACTTGTTCTTGTAGAACTAATGTGTAGTAATTCCCTCCTCATATTCTGCATTAGAGAGCTCATATCTCCCTGAGATAGAGCCCTAGACATCAGATCTGGTCTATGTTTTGTGATAATCATTATCACGCTTCTTCCTGCACCTTTTGGCATTTAAAGCTTCTTTCTCAGAAGTGAGATGTTTGGATCGAAGTAGAGTTCCATAGGTGTGGTCACTGTGGGATTGAACAATACCAGGATGGCAGGGTGAGAAAGACTGTCCTCAAAAATTCCCTGCTCTCCCTGCCAGAGCTGTTGTAGTCAGGAACTGCACACACTCCTCAGGAGAAGGGGCAGAAGCTGAACACTTGCAGCATCCTGGTGAAACTGGACAAAGGCCAAGAAGTTGCTCAACAAAAGCACCCTCACTGTGGTCCAGCAGAGTCTGAGCACAGCTGTTCCATTGTGGCATAGAGTGTCTGTGGTTCCACGGCACCTCCAGCAGGGAGAGTGGGTTCCTGGCTTGGCCTGTGGCCAGGTTTGCTGGCCCTCCCTGTCAGATACAGAAACAGGAGATAGGTGCCAGAGCTCTGCTTGGAGTTCTCGACTGTATGTGCCTGGCTGCACTTTTGTCTACCCTGTGATAATCCACCATGCAACTCCACCAGCACTTGAGAGCAGGTGGCATTCAGCATCCCACGCTTTGCTTAATGAGCTGGCGGTGGGGACGTTTGTGAGATGCCAGCCCTCGAGGCTCCTCCCGGGCCTCTGAGCAGAGCTGCTGCTGGTAAAGGCCACGTGGAGAGCCTGGGCACCATGGCCCAGCCAGCTTGGACCCGTCACCTGTGGCTGCAAGCGCGTCAGCAGCGTGTGGGAGCAGCTGCGGTGCCTCTGCCTGTGCCCCATGGATGCTCATGTCACATTCTCTCCTCTCAGTGCGCAGTAGGACACGAGTACGTTGCTGATGTTGGGAAGCACTCCTCGCAGACAGATGCAGCCCAGGGCTTTGGTGGCAAGTTCGGAGTCCAGCGGGACCGAGCCGATAAGGTGTGTTGGACAGTGCAGCTGAAATCCAGACCTGTGGCCTGTGCTGGCCCTGGAGCACTGCCACACGCCAGCCTGGGGCTGTTCTCAAAGCTCAGGGCATGCAGGGTGTGCCTGTGCCCTGGTCTCGCTGAAGCACAGCTCAGCTGGTGTGAGGGCAGTGGGCCCATGGTGTGGGGCACCTGTGGAGGTGGCTGGTGAGCCCTGCTGTGGTGGGCCTGTCCCACCCAGGCAGAACACTGTTTCTCCAGGGGCTGTGCTGTTTGCCCCCGGGTGCTGCAGCACAAGACAGGGAGCCAGTGACAGCCTGGTCCCAGGGGAGGGGGGCTGAGACCCATCTTGGCCCGCAGGATGATTGACATCCTCCCCTTGTTGTTCCAGTCAGCGCTGGGCTTTGAATACAAGAGTGAGGTGGAGAAACACTCGTCCCAGAAAGGCAAGTCCATGGGCATTTGTGACCCCTTGGCTCTTTGCCCAGCTTCTCTTCTGCTCCCAGTATCCTGTGCTGTTAGCTGTGGCACAGTCTCCTGTCTCTTGTTTCAGATTCTGTTCCCAGTCCATCTCCCTTGTAGCCCCATGTGCCACTGTCCTTGGCATGTCTGTTTTCTTCTTTCCTCCTGGCCTGCTGTGTCTCCTGGTGCCCTTTGCCCATTTGCCTTGTGCTCCCATTCCTGTGGGCTCTCATCCGTGGTGCTTCCTGCCATCCACTCTGTCCCCTCCAACCCTTCACTTTCTGTGGTGTTTTCCATAATCTCTGCTGCTGTCCCTTCTCCCTGGGGGCCCTCCCCAGTGCTGCTCCCTATCCTCTCCTCACCAGCCCCATGCTGGGGGCAGCATTTGACTCCATGCTCCCCCTCAGATTACTCCAAGGGCTTTGGTGGCCGTTACGGAGTGGAAAGGGATAAGGTGGACAAGGCAGCTGTGGGATTTGACTACAAGAGCCAGGTGGAGAAGCATGACTCTCAGAAAGGTGAGCCCTGGCAGCCAGGTGAGCGGGGGAAAATTGAGGGGGCTGGAGGGGCTGGGGGTGCTGGTGGGGGAGCCAGCTGAGGAGGGGGAGCAGGCAGTGCCAGAGAGGAGCTGGGGACTGTGCCCACTGGGACTATGGACACTTGCAGGGCAGTGCAGGGTGTTTGCAATCTGCTGCAACGGTGGAAGAGCTACAGGGAGCTGTTGGGAAGGGCCAGATGAGGAAAGCCATTGAACAGTGCATGGCTGCTAAAAAGAGTTCAGGCTAAAGGAAGAGGAGCAAAAGACTTCTGTGGACACAGGGATCTCTTGGACAGCATATCACCAAAAGAAGGGTGAAGGGGAAGCTCAGACAGGTGCTAATAGCAGATGGTGTACCCAAGGAGGAGGGAGGGCTGTTGCTGCAACACCAGAGGGGAAATCTGGCCTTGTTCCATGTCTTTCTCTAAGTTCTGGGCATGGAAAACCTGTGAGAACAGCCTGAGCTCACACTGCTGCCACTTGTCTCCTTCCCTCCCTTGTGTGTTCTCTTCCATGCCCTGATCTGGATCCCTGTGGCTGAAGATTATTCTGTGGGCTTTGGTGGGAAGTTTGGGGTCCAGAGGGATCGTCAGGACAAGAATGCCCTTGGCTGGGACCACCAGGAAGAAGTGCAGCCCCATGCATCACAAAGAGGTCGGGCAATATTGCCAGAGGTAGTAGCAGTTTCCTTGGAGCACACACAGACCTGTGTCTGGAGCTTGTGGTTCGTAGTAAGAGATCCAGCTGCTGAAAGCAGAATGTGTCCAGCACGTTCCAGATGCAGTGAACCCCAAAGCAGAAGGGCAGAGTCGGTGGGAGCTTGGATCAGTGGGGGACACACAGTGTGGGTTCCTCAGTCAGGACTCCCAGGCTCTGCCTTTCCCCGCGAGGGACGTTCCTAACCATGAGCTCATTGTAACCTCCCTGCCCCGATTCCACCCAGATTTGCCCTTTGCACACACGAGACACGCTCTGAAGGCACGAGCTCTCACAGAGGAATGAGGCAGAGCAGATCCCAGGAGTGCCTTGTGTGCAGCATGTTTGAACAGGGCCACGCTCCACTCAGCTAGGGTGACTGGCCTCACCCTGGTGCCTTGGGCTCGGGTTGGCAGCTACAGCCCTGCACACCTGTGCCCTCAGCTGAAAGGAGGGAGGGATTAGTCCTAAAAGCTACTGTCCAGAGCACTTAGCTTTATCTGTGTCTCATCACATATGGAATTAACTAGAGATAACACATGCAAACTCATATCACTGGTCACAGCACAGTGAAGTCAGAGGTGCACACAAAATACTCTAAAATAACTTTTTTTTTTGCCATACAGACTATGCCAAGGGGTTTGGAGGCAGTTATGGAGTCCAGAAGGATAGAATGGATAAGGTAAGACTGCTGTAGCCCACAATTGCTTCCCTGTAACCACTGGTTTTTGCCCAGCTGAAAGAGAAGAGATTCCCCCAGTGGAGCTGAGATCCCAGTACCCAGTGCACAGCTATGGAACCAGAGGGTGCAGAGAAATGCAGCCTGGGGAGACTGTAATGCAGGAATTCCTTATGGCTCTCTCTGTCACCTCTCACTGCTCTGCTGTTTGTTCCCCTCTGCAGGTTTTTCACTCCTATCAAGGAGTGCCTCATGGTCTGCTCAGGTGCTAAATCGTCCTGCACACCTTGACAAACTCCAGCAGGGATGGGATTAGCATAGATCAATCTGCTGTGCATGAGAAGAGGTCACCAAGTTGCTGGTTCAGGTTTTCTGTTTGGGCTGACACCAGGCAAAGCCTCATCTACAGTCCCATCTCAGAGTGAGGCACTGAGGCCAGCTCTGTGCTTGGCAGGTGCCCTGGAGGCTTGGTCCCCAGAGGGGGTCCTGCAGTGGCTGTGATCTGCATGGATGTGATAGCCTAAAAGATGCAGCTCCTGGGGCTTTGGGGCATTTGGAAGAGGAGTGGGGGTGCCTTTCCTGAAACCTCCTTCCTTTGCTGGGGGCACAGGGCTGTGTTTGGTACAGCACCAGCATCACTGTCCTCGGGAGCTCGAGGGAGCAGGGGAGGATGCAAGCACACTGAAACCACCCCCATGGTCCTGTCCGTGCTGCATGCTGGCTGGGCCTGCCTCAGAGAGGGAATGGTGTCCTGCCCTCAGAAGAGATTAGTGCTAGCTCTGAATTTAACCACAGCGAATGGAGGCGCACTGACAAAAGGCACACCTTGTATGTGGTCAAAAACAACATGCAAAAGCACATGAGGACTGGGTAAAAGGGTTGTGGCTCTTTTGGGAAGCAGGATGCAGAGAGGAGATAAGCAGTTCTTGTTTGGCTGAAAGGGAACATGAATTTGTGCACTTTAAGAATACTGAAGCATAAACAAACATGGTAAAAATAATGATTATTTGGGCAAGTAACTAAGTTTCAGATTACCTGGTCCTCAGGAATTGAGAAATGCTGAATTCGCTGCACCAGAGCAGAGCATAACAGACTCTCAGGCAGCCTGAACTCCCCTTTGGTAAAGTTCTGGACACTCAGTATCAGACTAAAGCTCACACAAAATAAAAATACTGTCATATACACAGCGTGTCCGGGCTTCTGCTGTGACCTGTGGACACCTGGTTCTGAGCCTGCAGGCTGGTTTACCTGCTCAGGTGTGTTTTCTGCAGGGAGGGCAGAGCTGCTGTTGGGCTGCATGGCTGCAGTCAGCTATCATAGCATGGGTCCCCGCCGGGTAATAATTAGCACTGATTCCATGACTCTAGAGGGCTGATCAATCGCTTTATTATACTATACTATGCCTACTAAGAAACTCATTGTCCTTTGCAGACAGTCCAATACAGACAGACCAGACTGGTCAATTGAATCTAAACACTATCACTAGCGGCCAGTCAAGAAATCACCCTTTAGTAAACAAATCTCCATTGCACATTCTACATGTTCACAACAACAAGTACAATAAATGAAGATAAGAATTGTTTAACATTCTTTTCTCTCATCTTCTCACAGCCTTCCCCAGGAAAATGCCTGGGCAAGTTGTGCCTTGCTCTCTGTGGCCAGAGAGAGCAGCCTACTGTGACACCTGCAGGCAGCACCTGCTGTAAAGTGTCAGGCTGAGAAGTGGGTCCTACCTGCTCGTTCTTTTTGCATGAATAGTTTTCTCATGAAAGCAGATAAACCCTTAAGCCTTCTATAACCCACTTTGGCTTTCCTGCACCCTCCCCACCAATCCTATTCCCAGTCCAGCCTCTCTCTATCCCTCCTGAAGCCGGTGGTGCCACAGGTGTTTGCACACAGGTGCTGCTCTCCAGCCTGTGCCACTACACACACGTGGCAGGTGAGGCAGCTGTGTGTCCAGCAGGGAAGTGTTTTCAGGCCTCATGCCACGGGGTGGATACACAGTGTCCCTGGGCCCGGGGAAGGGGCAGATGGCCAGGCATCCCCCCAGGCATCCCCCCAGCTCCTTGCTATGGTACAGGGAGTATCCCTAGCCCTGCTGTCCTGTGTCACTGCTCAGCCTTCCCCGCTGGGCTCCACAGAACCTTTCCAGCTCTCTTGGGCAGGGACACCTGTGTCCTTGGCTGGGGGGCAACAGGCACATCCCCAGGACAGGGAGGTGTCAGAAGGGGGGACTGCAGCCAACAGCCTCCCCTGGGCCAGGGCAGGTGTGCAGGTGAGGACAAACGTACCTGGGAACAAAGCCTGCCATCACCAGTACCCAAAGGCAGCACTGGCATTGCCCAATGTTCTTTCACTTCCTCTTGCAGAGTGCTGCTGGCTTTGATGAGATGGCAGCTCCCACCTCCTCCTATGAGAAAACAAGACCCCTGGAGGCAGGTGAGACCTGAGTACTAGCTCTGGGCTTAGGAAGGTGTGGGCCTCACAGTCCTGTGAGAGCCTGCTGGCCGGTGTGTGCTGTGGTGGGATCGCGGTTTAACCTGTGCTGGAGGGCAGGAGAAGGAGGCTGACTGCAAGTTTCTCCGGAAGAGGCAGAGGTCTGGGTTTCTCCTGGATGCTTGGGTGGTGGAAGGAAGACGCAGGGCTGGGTCAATCAGCTGTTTCCTCACAGGAGCCTGCAGTGGCACCAGCAGCCTGCGGCTGCGGTTTGAGCACATGGCGCGGTCGGCAGAGGAGGAGAGCAGGAGGCAGGCCCAGGAGGAGCAGCTGAGGCGGCAGCCCCGGGAGCACCGGCGGGCTCAGCAGCAGGTGAGCCAGGGCTGTCTTGCCGTGTCCTCCAAGACTCGTGACACAGACTTTTCTTCAGAGCCTTGCAGCTCCCTGTCCTTCTGTCTGGTCTCTTGAGGGTAACCTCCTGCCTAAACTGCTTCCCTGTGTCTGCCAAGAATGGCCACTGAGCTTCACAGTTGTCACTGGACTTTCCTTTTCAGCACACCAAACACTCATACAAGGACATACCTGCCCTCAACCTGTGCTCTGGCCTCAGCTTCTTTTGCCTCAGGTGCCTGGCAAACAGTGTGGTTACTGCTCCCCAGCACTGCTATCCCAGCAGTCTGTGTGGGATGCATCCCAGCAAAGTGGATATGGCCCCCAGTCCCTGTGTTTACCTGCCTTCCCCCTGGTGCTGTTCCTGCACTCAGAGGACAGAGGGGTGTTAAGGGTGGAGCTGTCCCCCCAACATTGCTCCTCTTTGGGGCTGCCCAACTGTTGTCACCAACCTGTGAGTGCCCAGGCCCAGAGCAGGTTTGTAGGTGGAGGAGAGGATTCTGAGTTGCTCTGTTGGGAGCATGAACAGCCATTGTTCAAATGGACTGAGCAGTCGGATGGCTTTTCTCCGGCAGGAAATCCCTCCGAGAGAGAAGGAGCCCGCCGGGGCTGGGGCAGCCCCTCCAGCCGTGCCAGCAGGGGGACCCAGGGGCGCTGCTGGGGACCAGCCCATGTCGCCAGGAGAGCAGGTACCAAGGCAGCCTGGGAGAGCTGGGGAGGGGAGCAGGAGAGGGGATTGCACCTGGGAGGAGCTGTGCTTTGTGGGCAGCCACAGGGTGGGGGAGGCTCTGGAAGGATAAGGGGGAGCATTGGGCTGGGGGTGGGCCGTGGCTGCACAGCGCCTGACCCCATGGGACACTGCTGAGCCCATGGGACAAGCTCTGGGAGCGGGTCGGTGCAGTGGCACTACCACTGGCTGTGGTGAAGTATGAACACAGTTCAGACATGTGAGTCCTAAGGGTCTCGGGGCCAATCCCAGCTGCTGGTTCAGCACAGCCCAAGCAGCTCAGCTGTTTCCCTGGTGTGCAGGGAATGATGTTCCATTTGTGCCCTGGCAGCAGTAAAGGGGCTGCCTTGTGTCAGGTGCTGGGAGTCACCAAAGAGCTGCCTGTGGTGGGTGCCTTGCAGGTGACTTTGCTGTCCCTTTCCCACCTCACGGCAGGAGGCCCAAAGGGAGGATGAGGAAGTACCACCCACTTTGCCACCAAGGCCAGCAGATCTGGATGCAGAGCTGTGCAATGTCCCCAGCCAGGGTCAGCCCACCTACAATGTAAGTTTGGATGTTGGTGGAGACTATGAGGAGCTGCCAGAGCCCTCTGACTACTGTGACAGCACCAGTGGAGGTGCTGAGTACGAGGAGCTGCCAGCCCCACTGGGAAAGCTGGATGCCACCTACGACTTTGGAGGAGATGGAGGTGAAGACTATGAGGTGATCCTTCCTCAGGAGCCCAGACAGAGCCATCACCACCTGGGTGAGTACTGATAGAATAGCCCATGTCTTGGGAAGCTTGTACCTGTCCACTAACCTCACTGGATGTATGGGACAAACTGCAGAGGGAATTTTAATCCTGAAATCTATTGTGGTCAGGATAGCAGCTTCTGTGATAGAGACTTGGTTGTGTCCCACTCCCCTGCCCAGCTCTAAGGTGCAGATGAGCTGCATGGGATGCTGGACTGGACAGCAGGAATCTGCTGGATCAGGGTCTGGGCAGGAGGCTGCCACAGGCCTGGGAGAAGCTGGATGTGGACCAATGCTCTGGCTGCAGTTTCCTGGCAAGTCCTGCCCTGGGGCCTGGGGGTGCCTCTGGTTCAGCCCATTGGTCACATGGCTGGTTCCTGGGACCTGCTCTGGTGGAGTCTCTGGTGTGAGGAGTGCGGGGAGCCTTTGCCCACGCCCAGGACCAAACTATGGGCTGCTGTCAGTGCTTCCATCACAGCTGGCATTGCTGCCAAGTGAAGAGCTTGGAGTTATTCCCAGCCTTTTTCCTGGGACAGGAGCATGAAAATCAGGACCCAGCTGTCTCCTTGAGGGAGGGGGGGGGAAGTCAGTCCTTGCTTTGGCTGTGGTGCACCTCTCCTTGCTGACAGGTGCTTCCCAGAGCTGGGCTGGAGGGTGGCACTGACCAGGACTGTGTGGATGCTTCAGCCTCTGTCTCATCTGTGTGTCCTGTGTCCTGCAGGGAACATGGACTGCGCTTCTGAGGGGCAGAGCCCCGGGATGTGCGCAGTGGCTCTCTATGATTACCAAGGAGGTGGGTCTGCCCCAGCACTGGGGGACAGCGCTGTGCCCGCAGGGCTGTGTGTGGGGGTTCACTGCGGCGGGGAAAGGATGGAACTTGCTGGTTTACATTTCTTCTTCCTGGGAAGCAGAATGAGACCTGGCTTGGGAACATCATGGTGTAGGAATGGTGTTCTCCAGTTTAGAACTCCCAGCATGCATCACTTCTCTCCAATTGGAGGCAAAAAAAGGCAAAGATCACAGGCTGAGATAACAATTTTGGAAACAGCAATAAGAAAGCAAAAAGTAACAGCAACAATGTTAATAACAAAAGATATAAGAAAATAAAATTTTCACATGGAAAAACACTCACCAATAGACAATATTGGATGGCTCCCTCCACCACATTTTCTCAACACAGTGTTCCTTGGAATCAAGAGTCCCTTTCCCCCACCCTGGCAATGACATGAGGTGGTACAGAATAACCTCCGTGTCATGGCCATGGCCCCTCCCAACAACTGCAAAAAATTAACCTTGTCCTGGCCCAGAGCAGGACAGGAACAGAGAAACTTCATCTTTCATCTGTGAGGTCTTGCTCTTTCTCTGCTTTATCTGTGCTGTGGGATGGGGTTGGGTGAGGTAAACTCTTGGGGTTATCAGAGCTCTTGTTCTGTCTTCTCCTGCCTGGGGGAAGGTGGGAGGAAGAACGGGAACCATCTCTCTCTGGGGTTCTTTTTCCATTGTGACTGTCTTTTCTTGAAAATTTTTGCAGATGGAGATGACGAGATTTCTTTTGATCCTGATGACACAATCACGCACATTGAGATGGTGGATGAAGGCTGGTGGCGGGGACAGTGCCATGGCAGAGTCGGCCTCTTTCCAGCAAATTATGTGAAGCTTCTGCAATGAAATTAGCACAGCAAGCTGCTTCCCTCCCAGCTTTTGCCTCTGTCATGGTTTGACACTGGCCAAATGCCGGACACCCACAAAAGTCACTCATTCACCCTCCTCTGCCACAACTTTGCAGAGGAGAGAAAAATTTAATGAAGGCTTTGTGAGCTAAGGACTGGGAGAAAACACTCCAAGGGCAAAATAGGCTTGACTTAGAGGTACAAAGTGAATTTATTACTAACAGAGTGAGAGGAGGATAATGAGA
The DNA here is from genome assembly GCF_012460135.2 of Molothrus ater. Lineage (NCBI taxonomy): Eukaryota > Metazoa > Chordata > Aves > Passeriformes > Icteridae > Molothrus > Molothrus ater. The sequence goes on from NC_050482.2 coordinate 120,055, forward strand.
AATAAAAGAAGCCCTTAAAACATGTTTTTTTCCCCCTACTCCTCCTTCCTTCCCACCAACAGTGCAGGGAGACAGGACATAGGAGTTTTGGTTGTTTCATTACTGAGATTTTCTTCCACTGCTCTGGGAGAGGAGTCCTTCCCCTGTGAGACTGTGAGGTCCCTCCCATGGGAGCCAGCTCTCTGTGAACTTCTCTGACACAGGTCCACTCTCATGAGCAGCAGTCCTCCAAAAACTGCTGCAGTGTGGGTCACTGTTCCAGGGGGTGCAGCCCTCCAAGGACAGGCTGCTCCAGCCTGGGAGCAGGGCCCCCTCTCCTCTGGCTCTCCCACTGGATCACAGCCTCCTCCAGGCATCACCTGCTCTGGCATGGGCACCTCCTCCCGGGCTCTGGGAGGATCTCTGCATTCCCTGTGGATCCCATGGGCTGGGGGTGGATCTCTGCATCCCCCGTGGATCCCATGGGCTGGGGGTGGATCTCTGCATCCCCCGTGGATCCCATGGGCTGGGGGTGGATCTCTGCATCCCCCGTGGATCCCATGGGCTCTGGGTGGATCTCTGCATCCCCCATGGATCCCATGGGCTGGGGGGGGGATCTCTGCATCCCCCGTGGATCCCATGGGCTCTGGGTGGATCTCTGCATCCCCCATGGATCCCATGGGCTCTGGGTGGATCTCTGCATTCCCCGTGGATCCCATGGGCTGGGGGTGGATCTCTGCATCCCCCGTGGATCCCATGGGCTCTGGGTGGATCTCTGCATCCCCATGGATCCCATGGGCTCTGGGTGGATCTCTGCATTCCCTGTGGAATTTTCAGAGCCACCAGAGGTTGGCTCTGCTGGACATGGTGGAAGCTTCCAGCAGCTTCTCACAGAAGCCACCTCTGTGCCCCCCACTACCAAAAACCAGGCCATGCAAAACCAACACATTCCCCCTCTTGTGAATCACATATTGAAGAAGATCAAAACAAAGCGGGCACAGTTTCAGTTTGTTTTGTTTTTTTCTAGCCAGAGAAGAGGGGGAGGTGAGAACATGTGAGGGAAACAACCCGGAGACAGCAAGGTCAGTGGGGAAGGAAGGGCAGGAGGTGCTCCAGGTGCCAGAGCTGAGATTCCTCTGCAGGCCATGGTGAGACCATGGTGTGAAGTGTTTTCTCACAGTCCTTAACTCATGAACTCTTCATTTAGTTTTTTTCCCTCCTCTGTGGCAGGTGAGTGAGTGACTTTTGTGAGTGCCTGGCATTTGCCCAGTGTCAAATCACAGCAGCCTCTCTCTGCTTTAGCCTTTCCTGTGTTATCAGCTTCATTTGGCTCAGCTTGGTATATCCACATTCAGAGAAATATCAAGGAGCAAATTGGCAGTGCCAGAGGGAATGTTTTGTCTTATGCCCAAGAGGATTTTGATTCCCATCCACTTCTAGGGGGGAAAGGTGGGATGGTTTAAGAGCATATGAGTGCAATACAAGGTCTCTTCATCGAGGCTGCCCCACCTGTCAGCCAGCAAGCGTGCAGGAGTGTGTCCTGTTCCCAGTGGGGCAATTCCCAGAGCAGAAATACAAAATCTAGTCCAGTCAAGGCAGAAGGGATGTGAGCTGTGGGACCTTTGTCAGTTGCTGTGGCCCTGGATCTCATTCTAATCAGGGTTCAGGGAAAAGAGCCCTGGGAAAGCCAAATTTGTGTTTATTCTAAGGAAGGGTTTCCATTTTTAGGATGAGCCGTGTTTGCAGCATGGACCAGAGAAACATGAATGTGGTCTGTGTGACCCTTTTGGGCACAGGTGTGTCTGTCCCTGGGGCTGTGCCCTCCCTCCCAGCTTCTGCTCTGGCCTGGCTCAAGCCATGTCCCAGTGATTCTGTGACAGCTCATGTCCTCTGTGCCTTCTGCAGGCTCCTGAAAAGCCTGACCCTTCATCACAGAGGTGGGGAAAAGGCTGGGCACGTGGGAAGCAGGACAGGAGGAAACGTTTTATTGCTGATGTTCAAAAAACAGTTTTCAGAAATGCAAAAGTAAAGCCCTCCCTCAAGCCAGTACCTCTTAGGTGGATGTTCAGCTGTGGGAGTTGTTCCTCTGTGGGATGCAGGTACCATCACAGCAGGAATAAACCAGGGACAGCTGAGTAGAGCAGCACCTGAGGGGCTGTGGGACTGAGGGGCTGTGGGAGCACACCTGAGGGACTGAGGGGCTGTGGGAGCACACCTGAGAGGCTGCAGGAACACCTGAGGTGCTGTGGGAGCACAGCCCATCACTGCCACTGCCAGCAGTGTGTGCAGAGGGTGCCTCTGTGGCACTAAAGCTTTAGAGTTCAGAGTGGTTCGCAGGTGAGTTCTGGACCACCCTGCAGTTGACCAAGCCTGTACTACCTGTGCAGGAGTGTGGCATTCCTGCTCAGTGTTTGATCCTGGGAACACCCAACGCTGTCTGTCTGTCACAGGAAAGGTGCATTGGGATTCAGGTTAAAAATTATCAATTTTAATGTAACTTTTCCAGAGGTTTCTTGTTTGGGTTTCTGGTTGATTGGCTTTGGGGTTTTTGTTTGGAGTGCTTTGGATTTTTTGTTTCTCTGAGGCAACTTCCCCAGTCTTTTTCCTTGTGTGGTTTCTGCTGTTTCCTGCTTTCCCCTTCCAGGGGCTCCTTAGAAAGGTGTCCACTGGTCAGACTGCTTTGTCCAATGACACTGGACTGAGGGTGCTTCAAGCACTTTTTAGAATCCAGAAGGGTGTATAGCAAGGAGGGCTGAGGGGTGTCTGGATAGGAGCAACAGCCCAACCCATCAGGTATGTTACAAAACCATTTCTTCCTGAAGCATAAAATCAGCATGTGTTGTGCACTAAGAAATGGCAAACTGCTCTCGGCAAGGCTGTGTGCCTCCTCGTCCCAGTTCTGACTCTCCAGTGGGTTTCTTTGGGAACAGATTAGATACTGTTGGGTATCTCTTGGTAACTGAGCTACAGATGAGCATGTTTGGGCTGTGACTGCAGGTGTCACCTGCCTGTGTCATCTCCCTTGCCCCAGTGAGCCCTGCTCCTGGCTCTGCTGCAGTGCTCATGTGCACACCTGCAGATTTGGCTGCTGCCCCCACAGCCACAGACTCATTTGAGCTTGGGCCCAGCTGCAGACCCCCAGCCAGTCCTCAGCCACCATCACCCAGAGCCACAGCACACACAACAGCTGCACAGGGAAATTTTTCTGGCCATAAAGCAAAGCATTTCTGGTGAGGAGTTCAGTGCCACCAGCTCTCAGCTCAGTGCTAGTGTCTGAGTGCAGCACCGAGGCCGTGGGTGGCCTGTGCAAGCCGCTGTGCTTATGTACAGAGTGCTGCAGAGCCTCCCTGGCAGCCTGGGGAAACCCAGCAGACATCAGATTTGAAGCCAAGGCACATGGGGACAGTGGATGGTGGGACAGCCCCTCTTGCCCAGGCCAGGTTTTGCAGTCTAAGGCACTGCCCTTGTTCTGCACAGAGCCTGACTCAAGCTCTGGGGCAGCCCTGAGGCAGAGCTCGTGGCTATGCTCAGAGCCAGCACGCGTCTGGCTCCACATGAATTTGCCTTTTGCTGAGCTGCCTGGCAGTAGCACAGCTGCAGCACATGGCATCTGGAAAATAAAGACAGAATCCTGGACCTGTAGCCTTGTTCCTGACTTTATTTTGCCATTCTGCTCTCAGTGATGTGCTGAGGGTGAAATGAGCAATGGCAGTGTGCCATGTGCTTGGGCTGGGAGCCCCAGGCTCGCTGTGCTGTCACAGACGTCCCACGGATGGACATTGCAGTGTTGGCAGCCTGTGGCAGCCCTGGCACTGCTCAGGCGTTGCTGCCTGGGGAGCCTGGTGTGGCACCCAGCCGCATGGCCTTCTGCAGGGCCCCCCACACCTCCCGGTTGCGGAGGCTGTAGACGAGGGGGTTCAGCATGGGGATGATGATGCAGTACAGCACAGAGACCAGCGTGTTGGCTGCCGGGGAGTAGCCCGAGCTGGGCCGGTTGTAGTTCAGGTTGGCTGCCACGAAGTACAGGGTGACCACGATCAGGTGTGCGGAGCAGGTGGAGAAGGCCTTGCGCCGGCTGGTGGCCAGCGGCATCCCAAGGACGGTGGCCAGGATGCAAAGGTAGGAGATGACGACGAGCAGGAAGGGACTGAGTCCCACGAAGATGCTGGAGATGTGGAGGGCCAGCTGGTTGGGGCGGGTGTCGCTGCAGGCAGCCCCCAGCAGCGGCGGCACATCGCAGAAGATGTGCTGGAGCCGGGCAGCCCCGCAGAAGGAGAGCCGGGCCGCCAGCAGCGTGTGCACGGCCGAGTCCAGCAGCCCCCAGAGCCAGCAGCCGCCGGCGGCGATGGCACAGGTGCTGCGGCGCAGGGCCTGGCAGTAGCGCAGGGGCTGGTGCACGGCGGCGAAGCGGTCGTAGGCCATGAGGGCCAGCAGCGCGCACTCAGCCCCCGCGCACCACATCAGCAGGAACATCTGCACCAGGCACCCCCCGTAGGAGATGGTGGCCCGCGGGCGCAAAGTGTTCGCCAGGATCTTGGGCACCGTCACTGAGGAGTAGCAAAGGTCCAGGCAGGACAGGTGACCAAGGAAGAAGTACATGGGGCTGTGGAGGTGGGGATCCAGGGAGACGAGGGAGAGTATTGCAGAGTTGCCCAGCAGCGTGGCCAGGTAAATGGCCAGGAAAAGAGCAAAGAGGAAGGGCCGGCCGTGGGAAAAGCCCAGGAGCACAAACTCCGTCACCTGTGTCTGGTTCGTACCTGCCATGGGGGCAAGCTGGGTCAGGCTTTGGGCAGAAGGGAGCCCTGAGGAGGCTCTCTCCCCAACTGTGAGCCAGGGACTAGAGCACAGCCCCCCGTGAGGCAAGGGGGTCCCTAATGGTACAGCTCTGATCCCATCTCCCTGGTGGGTGAAAGTTTCCTGAGTTCAGATTGCACAGACGCTGGGATTTTGGAGTCCAAAGAGCTGCCGTCCCGGGTCAGGTACCTGACTGCAGAAGAAGCACACAGAAAAACCCAAGAGCGGGGGGCATCCACCCACACCTCTTGGAGTTCTTTGCCTACCCAGCCCCTCGTCCTGATGACGATTCCAAGCATGTGTCTCTCCCCCTCCTGGATGTATTTATTCTGAGTAGATGTTTCCCTGCCCCTGGTCAGGTTACAGCATTCTCTAGATGCTGTCACTGAGCTTGCTCTTCCCCAGCCCTGGGCCAGGGATATGGCATCACCCTGCACCAGTTAATTTTTTTTTCTTTATCCTGTTTCCTGCTCTGTAATAACCAGCTCTCACAAAGCAGGGGTTCCACTTACAAAAGTACAGGTTCCAACAAAGAGCAACTCATCACATGGAGTATGTTGAGCCACAGGAAAATTTAAGCCAGCAGGGATCTCCTGGCCTGGAACTCCCCACCTTTTTTCCATCATCCTATTTCAATTTTCACCCTGACACAAGGAGTTTGCTCACTATCACATGGAGCTGTGATCACCATGTCCAAGAGATGGAGGAGGCCTGAGGAAGCATTTCTGGTTCCGAACTTCAGCCAGGGCTGCTGCTGCCCACCCTGCCCCTGCCATGGACTCCATGGATGGGGCCAAGGTGCTTCAGTGGGCAAATGCAGTGAGCAAAGACCAAAAAAAGACAAGGCCAGAAAGGCTGGATGGGGAGCAGAGAGGGAACACGGATGCCACCAGTGCCAGGCAGGTTCCTCTCCTTCCCTCCAGAGATGGGAGAGACCTTTGTGACAGTGCCATGTGAGCCAGCCAGAGACCCAGCTCTGCTGGTGCAGGAGCACATCTGTGCTCCGTACCCACGCTGGGAAGCTGCTCTGCAGGAGGATGTGGTTCTCCTCACCAAGCCACTACATCTGTCCTCACTCAGATGAGCAGAGCAGGCAGCCTGGAGCACTCAGCCCTGGGAGGTGGGGTCCTGAGCCTTGGGCACAGCCATGGCCCAGTGCAAGGGCACAGCAGAACTGAGGGAGCAGATAACAACACAGGATTCATTTCTCTTGGAAAGGACTGGATGCTTCTATTGGAGGCAGAGCAGCAGCCACAGCCTGCCTAGACCACCCAGAGCCCTGGGGGCCAGCACCAGGTTCCCCCCAGCAGTGCATGTCCTGGTGAAGCCCTGCCCTCTCACCCCTCCTCACCTCCACAGCCAAGAGCAGAGACTGGATGGCACCTAGTCCTTAGGAAGCTGTCCCCAGGTGCTGTCCTATGTTCCATGTGGCAGCCATGGCCCGGGTGCTGCTGGTTTGTCTTTCCTGCATGAGGAGAAGCCTGTGTGTGTGTCCTCAGTGCTGTAAGCGCAGCAGAAGCTTTTAACCCTGAGTGGACCCTGGGGAGAGGCTTCCAGAGGTGGCTCCTGCTCAGGGACAGGAGCGAGGAGCAGCACCCAGCAGCCTGCAGCAGTGGGATCTGAGCCCACGGGACACAGCGCCCATGCTGACTCCAGCCTTGCCCTGGGCTGTGCCAGGTGCCGAGCAGTGCCGGACTCTTGCTCCAGCCTTGCAGCTCTTCAGCACCTGGGCACGGGGGGAGGCTGCTGGAGGAGCTGGGAGCTGCAGCTCCTGGGTGCCCAGTCCTTCCTACAGCCCCATCTTACCTGTTGCAGGACTGTGAGGTGCCTGCACCCGCCACTCTGTCAGCAGAGAGGAGCAGTGATGGGGGCTGGCCTTTGGCCAAGCTGGCAGCAGAGGTGACTGCACAACACCCACGCTCCCTGTGCTCTCACTACCTGTGCTAACCGTGCCCACCCAGCCCAAGGCACAGCTCTCTGGGGGAGCTGATGTGGTCCAGAGGCCAGGAGAGGACTTGGACAGGAGGGACAGAGTCCTAGCAGTGGCACTGGCTGAACACAGAAGGCACCAAGCAGTGCCCAGTGTGTCTGAAGGGCTCAGCAGTGAAATGGCTCCAGCTCAGTGAGATGGCTGAGTGAGCACTGTCTGCTCAGAGCCTGGAGCTATTCCTGAAAAAGGAGTGATTTCAGCTGGAGTTCACCATGTATTGCCAGGGAAATGTAAAGTGGGACCCCCAGGAAACGAGGGCTGCTGCAGGGAGTGAATCTGGAGGTCAAGAGAGCTCTGGGATGTTTCTGCAGCAGGGAAGCACTATGGTGTCCTTGCAGCTTCTGCTCCCGATGGTGGGGCAGTAGGAGATGGTCCAAGCATAAACTCTGGATCTGGAATGTCAAGAGATGAGAGGATGAACAGTAACATCTTCTGGGAAGTAGGGAAAGTGTAGGCTACAGCCCCAGATGGGGATGAACACCCTGTGTGGAAATCCAGCATAGATACCAAGGGAGTGGCAGCCTCAGTGAGGGGAAATGCAGGTCAGAGAGTGTCTGGGGCTGAAAAAGATAAGCAGCAAGTGTAAAAAAAGAGCAGCTGTGGCTGTGGCCCCGTGTGTGTGTGTGTGTGTGTGTAGCTGTAGATCTGTGTCCTGTGTGTACATGGAACAGTGACTCTGGGCTCTGCCTTTCTCGAGCAGCTCTCAGCCAGGGCAGCTGAGCTGGCAGGGCAGAGGGGCCACGGTAATGGGACTTTTTCACTCATTTGCTTTGAGTTTACAAAATTACACCTTTTGCTTGTGGCAGTGACGAGCATTTCCTTGTTTCACACAGAAACTTGGTGCCATGGCTTTCCAATAAAGCCTGGTCACTTTCCCAAGGTTTTAGGGAAGGTACATCCTGGCAGCACTTGCAGAAACCCCCTCCCACTTTGATATTTGAAAAGGGACTTTTCTGAGACCACTAATACTTGGCACAAATATTAAAATATACTGAAATCTCCCTGGATGCCAGAAACTTCAGTTCTGGTAGTCCACGTCTTCAGAACAGCCTTTAGGATAATAAATATCATGTTTGCGTGCCCCTCTGGTCTCCTGATGGATATCAAACCTGGCCAGTGGTGTCCAGCAGTAAATCAAATCTCTGTGAACTTGTGAAATGTTAAGGGAGATTTTTTTTTAAACCAAATACCTCAAATTGGAGGTGCAGCCTTCAGAATTGGGCCCAGAGCCTATAAATACTTGTCACTTCTGAAAATCAGACTCCTAACTTATCTTCTCCAAGCATGTGTCATATCTCCCAAAGCCAAGGGCACTGTTGTAGCACCAATAGCTTCTCCCACTCCTGTTTCCTTGGCTGTTTTGAGGGATGCACCTTCCTGCTCAAGAATTCTTTCTCCAGCAGAAATCACCATTGCTTGTATCTCAGCTGGTTCTGGTCTACACATGGGCACAAATGCTTCCCTTGAGGATGGGGACAAGAAAGTGGTGGATTTTGTCTGGATTTTGCCTGCCGCCCCTCCTCCTCCCTCCATGTGCCCCTGCAGTGAGTGTGGCACCAGTTTTGGGATAACCTCCCCATAGGGACTGGCAGACAAATGGCTCCTTGGTGTCCCCAAAGCCATTCCTCCTGTGGGCAGAGTCCACTCAGCACTTCCAGCCCCTGCTCTCATGGTGGGGCTTCATCCCCAGCCTGTTTGGGGGGTCCTCACCATCTCCTGAGAGGGTGGTGTGGTTTTTTTTCAGGGAGTGCTGGATGTAGGACCTGGCATTTGTCTTTGTTGAATTTTACCAGCTCCTTCTAGCTCCATTTCCCAGCCTGTCCAAGTCCTTCTGGCCCTGCCCTGGAGCACTGGTCCCCCTGACTTGTGTCACCCACAACCCTGACAGGAGAGCACTCTGTCACCTCTTTCCTACAACTGAGTAGGATGTTCCACAGGGCATGTGCGAAGAGGGATCCTGGTGACATTCCACTTGTCCCTGCCCTCTAGATAGAGCATGACCTCTTCACACCCTCTGAACCCGGTGGCCTGGCAGGTGCTTTCCCTGACACTGCTGCTGCTCTGACACATCCCACTGAGAGCCCTCCTGCCCTCATCCCTGCTCACCCTGCTGCTGCTCTGACACATCCCTCTGAGAGCCCTCCTGCCCTCATCCCTGCTCACCCTGCTGCTGCTCTGACACATCCCTCTGAGAGCCCTCCTGCCCTCATCCCTGCTCACCCTGCTGCTGCTGCCCCGGCAGCCTCTGCCCAGGATCCCTGCAGCCACACCTGGCTCGGGAGCTCAGGGGGTTGTTGATGGCCACGATTCTCCCTGAGGCTGCAAGAGCTTCATGCTCAAGTTTTTCCCCTCAGTGGTTGTGGTTGTGTCAGATGCAGTTATGAGGGCACTAAAACTGTCCTGTCCTGCAGGAGTCACCCAGTCAGCAGTTCCAGCAGATTTCATACAACATAGAGCTTGTGCTTTTGTGTTCCCCTTTTCTTCTCCAGTTCAGCTTCCACATCCCTGAAGTGTCCAAGACCAGGCTGAACATGGCTTGAAGTGACCTGGTCTAGTGGAAGATGTCCCTGCCCCAGCCAGGGGGTGGAACTAGATGAGCTTTAAGGTCCCTCTCAACCCAAATCAATCTGAGAGTCTGTGATTCTAGCACCACTTTTTAAAGTGCTCTCCATGGACACTCTTCTGTAGGATTTTCTCATGTCCCACTGTTTTGGGAGTGAGGAAAAGGGGGCCCTGACCACAGTCTGCAGTTGCCTCATGTCATTGGGAGAGGTGATGGGTACAGACTCTGCTCACAGCTGCATGGTGACCAGAGAGGCAACTTGCACAAGCTGGAACAGGAGACATCCTCACTGGACCTCAGGGAAAAAACCGTGGAACACTGGATCAAGGCCCTGAGAGGCCCTGGACTCTGACCTTGGAGATTCTCAGCACTCACCTGGCCACAGATGAGCCACCTCTGCTGCAAGGGCCTGCTCAAAGCACGGCTTGGACCAGCAGTCCCTGCCCAGCACAAGTCTGATGCTGGAATCAAACTCTCAGCAGGTTTTCCAATAATAATATTTCAGGGGTTTCTCCCAATGATTTCCTCAGGAAAAGCACTTCCTTCAGGATTTTTCAAATTATTTTAGCTAAATTGTCAGGGTCACCTGGAACTGGAACCAGACAAGGAATAAGAATATGCTAAATTTGGCATTTCCACTTTGGCCTATCCAAGACAGGACAACAGCCTCACCCCACATCTTGTGGGAGAGGTCGTAGATTCCTGCCAGACTCCTCTCCCAACACTTGACAAGGAGATTTTTGTCTGAGGAAAATTGTACTGTTCCAAGCTCTTGTCCAGTGTAATTTACACTTGTGTTTAAGAAGACTTGGAAAGAAGGGTTGCAGTTTTATGGTCTAACCATAAACTGGCCAAAGCTGAGCGGAACTGCAGGTGTTTGCAGAGTGCTGATGTTTGCAGGAGCCCAAAACTGCACTCACAAACACGAAGTGAATGCCTCTTACCCAGGGGAGGTCCAACACCTGCAGGGGCCTGGACATGCAAAGTGTGGTCACAGCAGCAGCCCTGGGGCCACTGGCTCTTCCTGGCCGACTTGTGCTCTGAAAGCACCAAGGAAAGTCTCTTCTGTCATCACTGATCAGCACTTTTGGTTGCTCTGGTCCTTCTGGGCCGTGGTGGCACCTGCTGCCTGTCCCCTTCTTCCCACTGCTCTGTCCCCAGCTGCACAGGGCTAGCCCCAGGTTCCTCATCCAGGTGTGGGCACCAGCTCTGAGGCCAATTAGTGCACTTTTACCAGGAGGCTGAAGTTGGAGAGACAGGTTCCTGTGCTCCCAGTCTGCCTGCTTGGTCCCATTCCCCACAGCCTCCTGTCTGGGAACAGGAGCTCCAGTGCCAATTACAAAAGCCCAGAGCACTCCACCTGCTCACCTGCATGTTTGTCGGTGTGCAAACAAGGCCCACAGCGGGCTGTTAAAAGTTCTGGGCTGGTAAAGGTTCAAGGCAGCCACTTAATCCACAGCTGCTGGAATCAGTCATATCCCAGAGGCACTTGGAGCGAGAAGGGCCCAGGCGGCACAGAGCTACCACCTTGAAATGTCTGTGCACAGGACACACGCCTGGAACTGCTGAAGTAAAACAAAAAGAGAAAACAGTAAGTAATTGGCCAGTGCTTTGACAGGCTCTGGGAAATATTTGGGTGACAGGAAGCATTTTGAAAGCATCTGTTTTTGCAACAAAAAATAAAATGTTAAGATTCCAGGGCAATTTGCAATCCTGATTGTACCTCCTGCCCAAATTCTTGCTCTGCTCCATCCACAGCAGGTATATCCCACAGTAGGTAGGAGCAGTTACTACAGCATTGCATACCTCATACATTACTTGTTTGAGTCATTCTGGTGCCTCTTGGTCCTATGCTGAGTCACCTCTGATGTTTAACTTCCAAAGGGTTTCATTTAACACAATTTATCTAATTTTTCTCTCCTTGCTGCCCCTTTCCCATCCCTGATCTGTGGGTACAGACCAAGCTGAAACCAGAGACCTGGGCCTTGCCTCAGGCTCATTATTCTCTGTCACAAAGATTTTCAGTTGCTTTATCTGACCTCCAAACTTTGTGTCACAAAATAATAAAAACAATAACCTGAATTCTGGTTCAGCTTAATTTTGTGATGGATGGTGCTGCCACAATCTCACATCTATAGTTTTTCTGGTGTTTTCCTTCTGTCCAATGTTTAAACTTCTCCTGCCTGTTGTCCCTGTGCAGGTACCCAGGGATGGGATTGGGAAATGCTGAACCATGGCTGCTGCTGCATGCAGGAGCTGCTCCAGGACTGCACAGACACTCCAACAGTGCTGTCACCAAAACTCATCCCTCCCATTGCTTCCAGAACTCTCCTGTACTCAGGGGAGGGATGGATTTCTAAAGTGTTTCCATAAAACATCTGTTCTCTGGAAAGGATCAACATAGCCCCATGTTAAATTTAAATATTCAGCTCCAGCAGCAGCAGTAGCTGCTTTGCATAACTGATGGCTTTTAACTTTCTCCAGGTGCTATGGGAGATACAGAACTGTCTTTTGTTTACCTGGAATGTTTTAGAAGGCAGGGGAGCATTAATGAGGAAATCTGGCTAATACAAGTACTCAATAGTCATGTGTGAATGGAGGGGCCAATCAGGTCCTGGACATGTTGATAATTGGGATCGGGATCTGATGGAGAGATGACAACTGGTTCTTCCTGGAGCCTGCCAGGGCTTTGGGCAGGGTATCACAGAGATGTGGCTGTCTGGACGCAGGTGAGGAGGAGCCCAGGTGGGTGGCTTGGCTGTGTAGACAGGAGTCTGGTCTGTCGTGGAGTTTTCCTGGTCTGTGGCATCACATCAAGCTCAAAGTTACATTTGGTCAGTGTCCAGATCCAGCCCATGCTTGGCCTGTCTGGGCCATGAGGTGAGAGAGTGTTGGGGAAGATGAAACAGGAAAGCCTTATAAATATGATTGCCTGGCAAAAGATTTTGAGAATATGGAACTATAAGCAAGATTGAAATGAAAGCAAGCTTTGAGATCCCTCAGTTACTGAACAACTGGAAAACAATGGCATGGCCAGCTGAAGGTGATCCCCTTTTGATGAAACAACACCCTCTGCTTGCAGACAGCTCCAAGGGTCAGAGCAGACCCTACAGCTTGGCAGAAGGGGCCCAAAGAGGAGTTTTTAGTGTTTAAAATGTAACACAGTATGGTAATGTAATGGTTGTTATAGGCTGTATGTAAATTCTACAGGATTTGTATCTTGTACTAGATTGGTCAGTGAAAAATAGAATATTCAGCACAGAAGAAGATTTATTGTATTGTAATGGGAACTTCGTTCTCTTTTAGCCTCTCTTTTCCTCTTGCTCTCTCTCTCTCTCTTTGGGGCTCCTCTCTCAGGCCTGCTCTGAGCTGTGGCTGGCAGCTCCCAGCAGGCCCCTGCACCCAGGCCCTGTGCAATAAACCCCAAGTCCCAAAAGGCCCCTGCACCCAGGCCCTGTGCAATAAACCCCAAGTTCCAAGCCCTGGCTTCAGAGATCTCTCGTCTCCGTCTGTCCCGACTGTCCTATCCCTGTTGCTCCTACAGGAGAGTGTTTATTTTCTGTTCTAGGAAAAAACCAGTCCCAATCTATGAGGATTTTTTCTGCAGTTTGGTGTTTCTCTCACTCCTTCTTCCTCCTGCTTTCTACAGCAGCTCTGTGAGAAACTGTGGCCAACAGGGTTGTGCCCCCCAAATCTGAGATGACTGTTTGCTAATCCCCTGGAGCTTTCAGTGTGGGGATGGATTGGACTTCTCTGGCACAGCTTTCCCTGAATCACCATTACTTCTGTTTGCCTGGGATTTGATTCTCTGGCTGCTTTCCAGGCTCCTTTTCTTTTCCATGTGAGAACCCACAGTCTGATGCAAGATCAAATCCACAAAATCTCTGGCCACCGACAACACCCTTGTCTGTAGCTCTGCACAGTGAGATGCAGCTTTAGCGGAGACAAGTGCAGCCAGCACCGAAGCGGTAAATTTGTCTTTATTTCCATCGTATCCATTTTTCCTTGTCCCCGGACCTGGGAAAAGCAGGACACAGGATGTTGTAAGAAGAGCAGATCTGCTGGTGCTTGGCTTCTTTTCTGCCTCTGTCAAGATGGGGACTGAAGCACTCAAGACAGTGTTTTGTGTCCTGACTCGAGTGTTTATTATTTCTTATGTCTATTACAAGTGGTGAGTTCTACAGCATTCTACTAACAAGCTACAAAATGGCAAACAATCTTCTGTACATGGTCTTTTGAGGCTAAACTATCCAATTAAGAAATGGCACCTACGTTATTTTCATGTTTAACCCAATAACTAATCACTCAAAGTCTGCAATGCAGACTTTTCTGTTCAATTACACAAAATCACCCAAACCCATGAAGAAGAAGGAAGAAGGTGAAGAAAGACCAGCTACTGTGCTAAAACCTTCATCTTGCTCTACATATATTACTATATTCTAAAACCTTAAACTCTAAGTTTTCCACCCTGTGATACTACACCCTTCTAACCAGCTACACACCCATAATACAAGTGCTATCAATCAATTTTGGAAGCCTTCTCCACAGCCTCAGGTCAAATGCTGTGTTCTCTTGGGGACCAGTGCATGTCAGCACAGAAGGTCTGGAATTCTCAGCATCCAGGGTTCCAACACAGATGAGCTGCAGAGAGGGAAATACGGAACAGCAGCAGAGCCCCCAGGTGGGGCTGGTAGGAATTATGGCCATGCTGGAGGAAGGAGAGGCCTGACCTGCTGCCCCGGTGCATCCCCTGCCACTGCAGCAACACCCCGGGGCCCACACCTGCCCAGCAGCACAGAAAGGAACTTCAGGGGGTGTTGAGGCCAAAGCCCTGCCTTGGTATAGGGACTCCTGACCTTATTTTATCACCCTTGGAGTATAAAAATAATAAAAGAGGGTTTTTTATGTCTCAGTGAAATTGCCAGTTTTCGGGTTGTTTCCATTGCCTTGTGTCCATACCTGGGATACCTGAGGTTCCCTTCACTGCTCACACCTGGGATTTCTACCCATTGATAAACCCCACTGAGCTCCTGAGTCTGAGCAGCCTCAGCCCTCAGCCTCTCCTTACCTGTCAGATTCTCAGATGTCCTAATCAGTCCATGCTGGACCCCAGTTCTGACCAGGCTGTCTTGCACTGGGGAGTCCAAAACTGGTGCCAGTGCTCCAGATGTGGCCTTCCCTGTGCCCCAGGAGGGGATGGGGGTAACCTGTGGGCAAATGCTCTGGCTCCCACACCTGAGGATGCTGTCAGACCATGGAGGTGCACCGCTGACTCAGGGGTGGCTCGTGGCCATCAGGACAGCCAGATGCTTCTCTGGTCCCTCATGTGAGTGTTGGGAAATGGAAACATCCCTGCCCAGGTGCAGGACACGGCGTTTTCCTCTAGAAACTTCATGGAATTCCCACTGGCCCATTTCTCCCTGAAGAGACCAGCCCAGGGAGGGATGACACCAGAGCAGGTACACACCTGAGGGACTGAAGGCTGTGGGTGTGCCATGAGTGAGTAAACAAGGAGGAAAGAGGAAGAAACAAGTAGAAAAGCAAAGCCCAGCCCAGCCCCAGCCCTCTGTGCTGTGTCACCTCCCCCAGGGACTGGGAGAGAGGAGGCAGAACCTGCAGGAAAAGAGGGGACAAAAGATGCTGGACTGAAGCTGAACCTAGCAAAGTAGAGGAAAGGTGTTTCCCCACGTGTTTCTTTAGTCATTATCTTGGGTTTTCCTTGGTACCTGAATCAGTTACTAAAAAGTTTGTGTTACAGCAATAAATCAAATGAAATTCCTCAAGCTGAGAGGGTTCTGCTCGTGGTGGCAGGGACTGAGGCCAGGCCTGGGCTGGCATCAGCACTGATCTCCCTCTGAAGCCTTTCCTTCCCTTCTTCCCAGGCCAAACCGTGTTGTCCCCTCCAGCGCTGACACAAACTTGCTCAATTCTTCCAAGAGCAGATCAAGTTTAGGCCCAAACTCATAGGTCCCTGTGAGATGCCCTGTCCCAGCTCCACACCTGAGGTGTCCCTGCAGGTGCCGGGGCTGGACCTTGTGCCCCAGGCAGTGCTTTGCAGCAGCCCCTGGGCAGGAGCTGCTGCAGACACACGGCTGTGACCAGCCCTGTGCGCAGATCCCACGGCTGGGCCAGGCACCTGCAGCTTCCAGGAAAAAACAGGGATCTCAAACCGCCCTTCGAACCTGTACGGAGGTGCCACATTGTCTTGGTTTGAGACCAGCTGGGAGACTGATTTACTGCTGTAACACACACCCATCAGCACGGAATGGTTTGGGCTGGGAGGGACCATAGAGCTCATCCAGCTCCGTGCCCCTGCCACGAGCAGGGATGTCACACACTACACCACACTGCTCCAGGCCCATCCAGCTCAGCCCAGGAAACTGCCAGCGATGGGGCAAGCACCACTGGAAAAGCAAAAAATCACTTACTGGGTATTTACAAGGAAAAGAAAATGGGGAAAAAAAACCCCAAAACAAGCCCACTTTGATAAGAGCCCTCTCCAAGCAGAGTTACACGTGACATTTTGTAAGACTTCCTTGGAGAGAAAAAATCAGTTTTGACACTGTCTCCTGCATCAAACACCAAGTGCTTCAGCCTCAGGTCTCTGATAAAGTCTGCTGGACAGCTTTAGATTCACATAATAAATCCTCTGTCTGGGGCAATGGGCTGCCCAGTCTGAGCACCCGGGCTCAGGTACAGCCTCAGGGCCAGGGCAATGCCAAGATGCCACCAGCAGGTACCTGAATCACGGTGGCTGTAAGGTGGTGTCACTGTGACAATCCTGCTGGCAGAGTTCTCTGCACTGGCAATGTTCAAAAGGGCCCTTTTCCCAAGTGTAACCATTGCAAGCGAGTAGGAAAAAAGACCAAAACTTCAAAAGTGGCAAGTGTGAGCCAGGAATTATCACTTAATGATATTACCAAGGAATATCCCAAAAGGAAAGCACAACATAAAAGAAGAAAGGTGAAAAATAGTAAAGTTTAATAGTTAAAAGAAAAACACACAGATCTGAGCAAAACCTCCAGGAATCAATTAAAAAACATGACAAAATATCAATCAAGTATCAGCACTGGGGACAACAGCTCTCAGACCTGTGTGAAGACACACAGGATCCTGAGCAGATCCACTCTGGACACTGCTGGGACAGGGACAGCAGTGGTGTCCTGCAGATCCCTGGTTCTGTACCTGGAACAGAACAATGACCATTTGATCCCAGACAGGAGGAAGAGGCAACACAGACACGTGAGTTGGGCGAGTCTGGGCCGTGCTTTCCACCACAGAGTCAGTCAGTCACTACCCAACAGCTCAGGGGTTCTGGAAGCACCTGGAGAGTCCCTGCCCTGGCTCTGTGATGTGTCAGGGCTCTGCTGAATCTCAGCTCAGCTTTCCTGCCCCAAGCCCAGCACAGAACACCTTCCCCAGCCCGAGCATTTGGGACTGCCCAAAGGAAATTCCAACAGGGCACTGTAACTAAAATGGCAGCACTGCAAGGAGCCCATAGGGAGACAGCATAAATGGACTGAAACCCCACTGAGGAACACATCTCACACAGCATCACAGAGAGAAATGCAAATCAGCTGCCAGGACCTGGCTCTGTACCTCCTAACTAAGCCCTCCTGCACCAGCCTGTCATTGTTCCACCACGTATCTGGGTAACTCCATGGCCGTGTTCATCCCATTTCCCAGGACACGGAACTGCCCCAACACCTAGTCAGGCTGTGGACACGGAGGGCTCCAAGTGCTCTCACATGCAGAGCTATTGACAAAGCTCTTCATTTCCCAGCCCAGTTGCAGGTGAGCAAGGACAGGACAGTTCATCTTGCCCTGCTGATGTCTTTCTTTATGTTCTTCTTCCTTCTTTTCTCCCTAAGGCACTGTGGAAACAGCCAGCTGGGAGAATCTGAGGCTTCCCATCAGCAAACCCAGGCCAATCCCATCTGGAACAAGCAACCCATCCTTCACCTGGCCCTTGACCAACTCACCTGTCCTGTTCACACCCAAAAACACTCAGGGAGCCAGTGAGCTGCACGGCCAGACTGTCAGCATGAGCACTGCTGGGGGAACTCTTCCTACAGCCCCCAGCACCTGCCTGTTACACCATTAATCTGATCCCAGGCAGCACAAGGCTGCTTTCCCCCTCCCACACTCCCCGGCATGCAGCACAGCTCTGTGTCTGCTGCCCCAGGAGAGTGCCCACAGGGCTGCCAGGCCAACACAGCACCCCCTGCCCAGTCACTGGGGTCACCTGTGCGGGCTGAGCCCCCAGCAGGCGCTCCTGGGTGCTGTGGAACAGCTGCCCGCACCGCAGCCGCGGCTCCTCCTGCTCGTACCAGCGCTGCTCGTCGAACTCGGGGAAGAAAAAGGCAATTTCTCTGCTGGCTGAGGCAGGGGAGTCTGTCAAAAGAGAGGGAAAGGCAGTGAGATGCCAGTCTGCCACCACAAACACGTGCTGCACTCCAAAGGTGCCTGGCTAGGCTGCACCTGGCCAGGTGTGCGTGGGGTCTGCAGAAGGGAGCAAATCGCTCACTTGGAGCCCCAGAACTAAAGCAAAGGCAGACAAAGCACCACTGTTCCTGCCTCCCCAAGAACCATCCAGGAATGCTAGGCCTACCTGAGCCATGGGTCGTGTTCCTGGTGTCCGTAAGGCCGTAGGCACCTCGGATGGAATCTGGGTCGCTGTGTCGGGCTCGGAACACTTTAGTGGGTCCCATCAGGGATCTCCAGAGAGGGACAGCGTTCTCATGGGCCAGGATGTAAGCCCACATGGGGCCACTGCAGCAAGGGCCCAGGAACAGCAGGAGAAAAGATTATGAAAAGCTCATTACAAACAGGTTATTCGTCCTTACAAACCTGCACAGTACAGCTGCCATGGGCTGCCACGCTGGGCCCTGGCTTGCCCTGCCACGCCGTGGGGACGGGCACGGTCCCAGCGTGGCACCGAGGCCCCGGCGTTGGCACTGCTGGCCTGCTGCACACGATGACCTCCAGCACCTCCGGGGGTGCCACCCGCCAGGTATCGCTGCTGTCACAGCAGGCTGCGATGCCGAGAGCCGCCCAGCTCCGCACACGGGTCACGGCACGTACCTGGCCATGAACTCCACCAGCCGCTGGTAGAAGAAACGCCCTGCGGACAGACACGGACCGAGTCGGCACCGGCCCGGGGCAGCACCCCGCTCCGGCCCCCCGAGCCCCTCTCGTACCTGCGTGCTCCCGGTAGAAGCGGCGGCTCTGCTCCGCGCCGCACCGCACCTCCTTGGCGCGGACGATGAGGAACCGGTGACGGAGGATAGCGGCGTGCACGGCCTGCGGGAAGAGGCGGCGCTGGGCGGGGTCGTGGCGAGGCCTGCCGTGCTGTGCTGTGCCCGGCCCGGCCCGGCTCTCACCTCGCACACGAGCGGATGGGCCACGGCGTCCGGCTTGAGCAGCGCCAGCGTTAGCTGCAGCCGCCGCGCGGGGGCCGCCATGGCCGGGCCGGACGGGATGGGGCGGGGCCGGGATCGGGGGGCGGGGCCGGGATGGGGCCGAACCGGGATGGGGCGGGGCCGGGGCGCGTCGCGCGGCAGCGGGGACGCGCAGGCGCTGCCATGGCGACGGCGGCGGAGGAGCAGGGCCGGGCCGCGGCGCGGGAGGAGGCCCGGACGGGCCCGGGACGGGGCCCGGGATGAGGCCGCGGCCGGCGCCGAGGAGACAGTGAAGATCATCTGCCTGGGCGACAGCGCCGTGGGCAAGTCCAAGTGCGTGGGGCACGGGCGTCCCGCGGGTCGGGGCAGGGGTCCCGCGGAGCCGGGCCGCAGCGCGGTGCCGCGGCTCTCCGGGACACGTGCTCGCTCTCTCGGCAGGCTGCTGGAGCGGTTCCTGCTCGATGGCTTGTATCCTTGGCGGCCGGGGAGCGGGGCGGGCACGGCGGGGGAGCGGCTCTGCCCCGCTCGGTGGGTCCTTAACGCGCCGCAGCCAGCCGCAGCAGCTCTCCACCTTCGCCCTGACGCTGTACCAGCACCGCGCCCGCGTGGGCGGGCAGGAGGTCCGCGTGGGTGAGTGGGGCCAGACATGGGGTGCCATGGCAGAGGGAACAGCTGAGAAGGGCAGATCCCCTCGGTCTGGGTCTCGGTATCGTGTTTTGATAGCCAACAGCATCGTGATAAATCTAGTGTCCTTCTGGGACGGGCTGCAGCATTGGTGGATGGGGCACAGTGACTGCCATCATCCCCCTGGGCTTGGCAGAGTGTAGGACACTGTCCCCACGATGTCCTGGACTCTGAGCTGGAGAGACAGGGGTTGGGTGGACAGTCGGAGGATAAAGAATGGTCTGGATGGACTCCGCATGGAGTCACTGGTCACGGCTCGTTGGGGCTGAGGCTGACACTGCTCAACATCTTCGTTGTGACACAGACAGTGAATGCAAATGTGGTTTGGTGGGGACCTGTCTGTATTTGGGCAGTTTAAGAAAGTCACTGTCCAGTAGGTCTGACACAGAGTCCAGTCACAGTATCAGTGCAAAGGAATCCCTAAGGAAACTGGCTCATTTGGCTTTGGGTACAGCACCATGCTTGGGTCCAGCTGACAAGAGGTGTGACTACACTGAGGTTCTTAACTGAAGCTGTGCCAATTTATACAGCAAACCAGAGCCAGATGTGAACCTACAAACCCAGTGAGAGGTGGGGGATCTCCACCTGAGCTGCACCAACAGCTAAAGGCATGGCTGTGTCCAGGTCTGCCCCATGGTAGCTGGTGTACACAGAACTTCATGGACTGGGACCTGTTTGCCTCTGGCTGACTTAACCTTCAGCACTTCAGAATGATTCCTGCCCCTGGGAGAGCAGAGTCAGATGTCTGTGAGAGGAGCTGAGGCATTTCCCACGGCAGGGCCCTGGCTGACCATTTCTGGGTCAGAAATCAGCAGTGCCCAGCATCTCCTGGAGTTTTAGGTAGTTTCCCATTGTCATCCCTAGCGACAGAGTGCCAGACACGGCTACTGCTCTGTGCACTTCTGCCTGTCTTGGTCCTGCTGTCCCACACAACTCGTGTCACTGGTGGCTTCTCCTTTGTTGTTGGCCAGTGCCAGCACAGCCCACAGCTGAGCCCAGTGAGGAAAGGTCCCAGTTTGGCACAACTTCTTAACCCTGAGGTGTTTCAGACTGGTGAGGTGAAGCTCAGTTTGTGTCTCTGAGCAGGTGGGCTATGCTTTGCCTCCTGGGTGTAAGTTGTGAGAAGAACAGAGCTCGGTGAGTTGTGTCATTCTGAGCCTTTTTTGTGTTACAGACTTCTGGGACACGGCGGGCCAGGAACGGTTCCGGAGCATGCACGCCTCCTACTACCACCAGGCCCACGCCTGCATCATGGTGAGGGGGTCTCAGCTGCACCTGTGGGAGCTGGGTGCACAGTGGTCTCAAGGACACTTGGCCTTTGTGTTACTTTTATGGTTACACTGCCATGTGTTCCTTGTCTCTTCGAGGGGTTTAAAAAACTTTCCTAGATTGTTCTTTCTTCTCTCACCAGATAAACCCCCTGTAGATGGACCTGGTTAGCTCTGGTCTGTCTCTCCTGGTAACCCTTTTCCTCTATCCCCTGGCTCTGCTGTCTTCTCAATGTCCTCATGTTTGCCCCTGTTGCCAGTTTTTTTGGCTCCTCTCCTGCTCAGATCTCCTGGTTTGTCCTGTCACTCTCACTTTCCACTGTTCCACCAGTGATTTTCATTGGTGGTTTAGTTGTCAGAACAGAGGAGGCCACATCTGATCCCGTTTGGCACAAACTGTTCCCAGTGCCAGCTCCCTGTGTGAGTGGCAGGGACTTGCACAGGACACAGGGCAGTGTAAAGGACATCAAGGGGCTGTTTCCTGCTTGCTGGGCTTGGCAATACTGTCCCTTTCTCTCTCACCCTTTCTAATAATGTCCAGTTCCCTTCATCTTGTCTTCCTGGGAACATTCTGGATTGTGTCCTTGTGTTGGTCAGAGCTGTCCTGGGTCAGTCAGTGCTGGGCTGGCCCCGGGATAGGTGGTTCTCTCTTGGAAGGTGTTTGATGTGCAGCGGAAGGTCACCTACAAGAACCTGAACAGCTGGTACAAGGAGCTGAGGGAATTCCGCCCAGAGATTCCGTGCATTGTAGTGGCCAACAAGATTGATGGTGAGTGTGCCTCTGCTCCCAGCTATCCAGGGTCGTGCTGGGATTCACTCCTGTCCTTACTGAGAACCACTGTCCCTTGTCTGTTGGGTCCAGAGGATTTCCTCAGTCCCCCAGGGCTGGGTCCTGTGCTGACCTCAGCTGCTGTCTTACAGGTGCTTGTCTTGTGTCACCAGCAATTAAAAGTGCAAATTTCATCCATTTCAGTTTTATTCAAGCGTTTTTCTTCCAGTTCTGTCCTTGCCACACTGCCTATTCTATCCGTCAAGAACCCAAAAGTGATTGGAGTAGCACCTGGTCAAAAATGGCAGCAAAAGGAAGCAAAAGCTGTTCTGCGGCTTCCCTGGATCAGTCAGGGATGGCCTTGGTGCTCCTTCAGCCTGCACAGATCCTCTGTGCTGAAGTGTCTCAATGTAGCTGCTGACAGAACTGTTCACCTGGCTCTGCAGGAGGCTGGAAGGTTCCTCCCATGGGGAATGCCAGCCAGCCCCTGGTGATTGCTGTCACAGGGCTGTGGCTCATCTGTCGTGTCACACAGAAGACACCACCTTCTGCACCTCCTGCCATGTCTGACTGACCATGTCTTCTTTGTCTGCCTCAGCCGATATGAAGGTGACCCAGAAAAGCTTCAATTTTGCCCGGAAGTTCAGTTTGCCCTTTTACTTTGTGTCTGCTGCTGATGGCACCAACGTGGTGAAGGTGAGATGGGCGTTTGACTGCTGGGCTTGGTGTCCACAAGGCCCCTTGGCAGCCCAGGGACATGGGGGCTGCTGTGGGCACAGAGAGCAGGAAATGGTCCATCATTTCAGCTCCATGTGAGTGGCTATGGAGAGCTGCAGAGGGTTTTTTTCCCATGGGATGTGGGAACCCAGGGGGAAGAAAAACCCTCTGTGCTACAGAAACCCAGTGCCCATGTGCCCCATCCTGAGTGACGGGCCTTGTCCTTCCCACCAGCTCTTCAACGACGCCATCAGACTGGCCGTGGCTTACAAACAGCACTCGGGAGACTTCATGGACGAGGTCCTGCGGGAGCTGGAGGTAGGGAAGGCTCTGTCCCTGCTCGGTCTGAGCAGTTCTGCTCTTTTTCCCCTGTGGCAAAGGAGGGAAACTGTGCAGCACGGGAAGCTTTGCCTTCTGCTGGGCTTTGTGTGCTGCTCAGTCTGGGCTGGGAGGGAGGAAGTGGGAACCATCACAAGAGTTCTCCCTGCCCTAGGCAGAGTCTAAAAGAGCCACAGGAGATACAGTTGTTGCAGTCTGTGTCTTTTCTCAGCAGTTCCTTGTCCTGCTTCTTTCCAGAGCTTTGACCTGCAGAACGCAAGCAAGGAGTCGCCAGATAAAGGGAAGAGCTGCACTGAAGAGGAGCCCTCATCTAACTAGGCATGGACCCTGAGCCTGTTTTCCCCTTGGCTCTGGACTTCTGGGGCCTGTGTGGAGGACAGTGATGCTTCTCATGCCCTAGAGCAGTGGTGGTGGGCAGCTGGGCCTCTTCCCTTCTTGTGGGAGCCTACCTGGGCAGGACCTTCATTGGCTCGGCCCTTGCTGCTGCACATTTCGCTCAGGAGAGGGATGGGAGGATCCACATGATTCCACATGGATGGTGGCTCGTTCCTACTGCTCCCTCAGGACAGAGCTGCCTAAGAGAAGTGAACCATCCTGGACCTGCAGGAGGGATCCTGCCCAGGCACTCGAGTGGTACCTGCTGCAGAAAGCAAACACTAAAGGATATTTTTACAAAGCTATGAGATGGCATCCTTCCCACACTGCTGCTGTAAGGAGGCAGGTCCCAGGTTGTTTAAGGCCACAGGCCAGCCCAGCCTGCTTCCAGCTGAGCCAGTGCTGCCCCAGTCCACCCATGACATCTGCTGCCATCCCTGGGCTGCTGTCCCCGCTCTGGCCCAGAACAGCCAGATCCCAGGGGCTGCTGAGCACAGGAGGCTTCTCCTTCCCATCCGTACAGCTGACACAGGTGGACTCACACCCAGAGGCTGGTTCTGTCCCAGCTTGTTGGATGTGGCCATGGCTCTTGTCTGTGTGTGAGTGTCTGCACAAGATGCTGCATTCCAGAGAGCTGGATACACACACACACTCTTAAAACAGTCATGGAAACATGGAATGGTTTGGTTAGAAAGGGACCTTAAAGGTCACCTCATGCCATCCCCTGCCATGAACAGGGACACCTTCTGCTATTTCAGGTTGCTCCAAGCCCTGTCCAACCTGGCCTTAGACACTTCCAGGATCCAGGGGCAGCCACATCTTCTCCAGGCACCCTGTGCCAGGGCCTCATCACCCCCTGAGTAAAAACTCCTTCCCAGCACCTCATCCCAATCTCCCCTCCTCTAGATTTAATCCATTCCTCCTTGTCCTATCATGGCCTGCCCATGCAAAAAGCTGCTCTCCCTCCTATTACAACCTGCTTTACAAGGGGCACTGAGGTTTCCCTGGAGCCCTCTCCAGACTGAAGAATGAATGTGAACAGCACACCAGATGGACAGACAGAGCAGGGACTCTGTGAGCCTGCAAGTGCACTGAGCAGGGCTGAAAACACGGGTAATGGTGAACACAGAAACTTTACTTCAACACCTCAGTCACGTCAGCATCGCTGTGGCTGCAGCGCAGCAGCGTGGGCAGGACAGAGAAGCCTCTGGCCCCAAGGCTGCCTTGGAGCTGCCGTGATCCACTGTAGCCCTGGATCCTGCTCATCCTGCTGCTGCTGCTCAGGCTTTTTTGTCCTTCTAAAACAGCAGGAACTCCTGCACCAGATTCCAGAATTGCACCAGGATCTGGTGTGGGAATGCCATGGGCAGTGACATGCCCGAGGATGTCACTGCTGGTTTCTGGCTGTACTCAGGGGTCAAGTTGATCTGTTCCTCTGGTGGCTCTGGTTCCTCAGCCTCCTCCTCGGAGGCTGAGGTGACAACTGGCTCTGGTGCTGGACCAGCTCTTTCTGCTGGGCTCAGGCCCGTCTGGAGCAGGATCCAGTTGTAGAAGTGCTGAGTGGAGGTGTAGATCCCAGGGTGCCTGGCTCTGTCACAGCCTCTTCCCCAGCTGTACAATCCCACCAGCCAGTAGTAATCAGCTTCATTGTCCTTGCAGACGAGGGGACCGCCGCTGTCCCCCTGTGCCAGGAGAGAAGGTTCAGGGACTGTGGGGGGCTGCTGTGGGGAGGGGAGGGGCAGACAGGGGACAGGCTGGGCTGGATGTGGGGGATGAGGGGGTCCCTGCGCTGCCGGGGGCTGAGGGACTCATCACACGCTCCTACCTGGCAGGTGTCGATGCCGCCCTGTGGGTACCCAGCACACAGGTTGTCAGCATGAACGGCCCCTGCATACCATGGGCTGCTGTTGCAGAGCTCCGTGTCCATGAGGTGGACCTTGGACTCCTGCAGCACCATGCCTGTTCCCTGAGCTGTGGGCACAGAGGGGAATGAGCCCCAGCAGCTCGAACCCATCCCCTCCCCTGCCTAGGGTGAACCCCCTTCCCGGGCCTGGCTCTGCCCCTTCCCCACGGCTGACATTGTCCAGCTGTGTCCCTGCCCCTTCCCCACGGAGCGACGTTGTCCAGCTGTGTCTCTGCTGTTGGCCTGGGGAAGGGGCCAGAACCATCTCCCCCGAGGTTTCCCAGGGCCAGCAGGAATTGTTTGGGTGAGCAGGGACCTTACAGCTCATCCCGTTCCACGCCCCGTCTTGGCGGGGACTCCTTCCCCCAGCCCGGGCTGCTCCGAGCCCGGCCCTGCCGGCGCTGTGCGGCCAGACCCTGTCTGTGCCCAGCCCGTGTCCCTGTCTGTGCCCAGCCCGTGTCCCTGTGTGTGCCCAGCCCGTGTCCCTGTGTGTGCCCAGCCCGTGTCCCTGTCTGTGCCCAGCCCGTGTCCCTGTGTGTGCCCAGCCCGTGTCCCTGTCTGTGCCCAGCCCGTGTCCCTGTCTGTGCCCAGCCCCTGTCCCTGTGTGTGCCCAGCCCGTGTCCCTGTCTGTGCCCAGCCCCTGTCCCTGTGTGTGCCCAGCCCCTGTCCCTGTGTGTGCCCAGCCCGTGTCCCTGTCTGTGCCCAGCCCCTGTCCCTGTCTGTGCCCAGCCCCTGTCCCTGTGTGTGCCCAGCCCCTGTCCCTGTGTGTGCCCAGCACGTGTCCCTGTGTGTGCCCAGCCCGTGTCCCTGTGTGTGCCCAGCCCCTGTCCCTGTCTGTGCCCAGCCCCTGTCCCTGTGTGTGCCCAGCCCCTGTCCTTGTCTGTGCCCAGCCCCTGTCCCTGTCTGTGCCCAGCCCGTGTCCCTGTCTGTGCCCAGCCCGTGTCCCTGTGTGTGCCCAGCCCCTGTCCCTGTGTGTGCCCAGCCCCTGTCCCTGTCTGTGCCCAGCCCCTGTTCCTGTGTGTGCCCAGCCCCTGTCCTTGTCTGTGCCCAGCCCCTGTCCCCTGGGTGCCCAGCCCTTGTCCCCAGGGTGTCCAGCTCGCCCTCAGAGCACACATCCTGTTGGGAACTCACCTCTGGCAAAGTTCCAGCCGGCGATGTAGCAGGATTTCAGCTCCGAGACCCTAAGCGAGGCATCAGGCACACAGCCCAGGTGGATGTAGTCACTGCACTCCACGGGCTGGTCCAGCTCCACCAGGGCGATGTCGTTCCTGGCCGTGGCAGCCACGTAGTGCTGGTGCACCAGGAGCCTCTGGATGCGTCTCACCACAGCCTCGGGACCTGGCTGTCTCAGATCTGTGGCCCCAATCACCACATCCCACATGGAGATGCCCCTGGGGAGCAGATGGACAGAGGGGTGACAGGGAGCAGAGCCACGGGCTGCAGCAGGCCCAGCATTTCCCGGCCTTCTGCTTCCCCAGGTGGGCAGGGAAGTGGCCCGTGGTGCTGTGAGCTGGGCGCCTGCCCGTGCTCTGGGGACATCTCTGTCCCTGCTGTCTCTTACCTGGCCCTGGCGAAGCAGTGTGCGACCGTGAGCACCCACTGGGAGCTGAGGAGGACACCCGTGCACATGTGCCACGTGCCATTCTCCCAGGTGGCCTGGATGCTGACAATGCCAGGCCAGGCCCCTGGCTGGACACTGGTGCCACCCACATGGGACGTGCCAGCAGCAGAAACCACGGAGTTGTAGTCAAGAACAGCAGAGCTGTGGTCAGAGGCCATGGGCCGGAGCCCGCAGGTCCCTCTGGAAGCACAAAGCCATCACTGCCCTGCTCGGTGGCTGCGGCTGCTCAGGCTGAAAGTCCCACCTGGTGCTGAGCAGCAGCAGGGCCAGACAACCCCGAGGGGCATCTTTCACCACAGTTCTGCCAGGGAAGTCCCCAAGTGTTCCTCCAGCTCCCTCCCAGAGCCTGGAACCACTGACCTGCAGGTGTCCCAGGTGCCCCACACAGGCCTGGCCAGGGCCAGCAGGATGAGCAGCCCCAGCAAAGCCATCGGCGCCAGCGCAGGTGGCAGAGCCAGAGCAGAGGTGTCACCTCCAGTGCGGCCACTGCCACAGCACCCACAGCCTTCGTGGTGCTCACAGTGCCCGGGCCAGGGCCGCTGTCACAGAGGGGCTGGTTCTGAGTGCTGGGCATGGCAGGGAGGGGCAGCACAGAGTCATAGAGATGTGGAATGGTCTGGGTGGAATGGACTTTATGACCACCCAGTGCCACCCCTGCCATGGGCAGGGACACCTTCCACTATTCCAGGGTGCTCCAAGGCCTGTCCAGCCCAGCCTTGGGCACTGCCAGGGATCCAGGGGCAGCCACAGCTGCTCTGTGCCAGGGCCTGCCCGCACTCACAGTCAGAAATTCCCTCCTAACACCTAATCTAAATCTATCCACCTTCAGCTTAAGGCCATTTCTCTTGTGTCCTATCACTACACGCTCTTGTCCAAAGTACCCCTCCACCCCTCCAGCCTTTTTCTAAGCCCCTTTTAAGTACTGGAAGAGGCACCAAAGTCTCCCTGGAACCTTCTGTTCTCCAGGCTGACCAGCTATAACTCTCTCAGCCTGTCAACCCTTCTTCCCACCCTGAATGAATATTTTAAACGTGGTGATCCTTACTGTAAAAGAGCAGTGCTCTGCTACTTCGCCTACATTCACCTTTTGCAAATTTTTATTTGCATCCATTTCAGAAAGGCACCTGACTTTGATTAAATACCTCAAGAAATGAAAGTTTACATTTTTTCCCTCCATAATTTCTTGGACACCTTCAGGGACTGGGACTCCATGGGGCAGCCCCTTCCAATGCCTGACCACCTCTCCAGGAAGAAATTTTTCTTGAAGTCCACCCTGAACCTCTTCTGGCATAACTTGAGGCCGCTCCCTCTTGTCCTGTCCTTTGTTCCCTGGGAGGCTGAGTCTCCCCTGGCTCTGTTTTCCTGTCTGGGAGTTCTGGAGAGTGAGAAGGTTTCCCCTGAGCCTCCTTTTCTCCAGGCTGAGCCTCTCCAGCTCCCTCAGCTGCTCCTCAGAGGATTCACCCTCTAGGCCCTCCCCAGCTATGTTGCTTCTCTGGACACACTCCAGCCCCTCAATGTCCTCCTTGAACTGAGGGGCTCAGAACTGGACACAGGACTTGAGGTGTGGCCTCACCAATGCCAAGTTCAGGGGGACAATCACTTCTTCCCCACCAGCTCATTTTTAGGCACATAGGGACAGGCTGCTCCTGCACCTTAAAGGTTTCATTCTTGATGTATGCCCAGCCTTCCTGGGACCCTTTGTTTTTAAGCGCTGCTTCCCAAAGGACTGTCCCAATCAGTGTCCCAAACTGGCTGAAATTCACCCTCTGACAGTGTAGAGGTTTTGTTGACACACTTTGTTACTTCACCAAGGACTGAAACTCCTTCATTTCAGGGTCACTGTGCCCAAGATGGCTCCACCATCTTCCAGCAGCCCCTCTCAGTCTGCAAACACCAGGTGCAGCAGGGCCCCACCCTTGGTGGGCTGCTCAGCTACTGAGCCAGAAGTTCTCTTCATTCCAGGAGCCTCTCAGACTGTCTCCTCTCCACTGTGTTGCTTCCAGCAGACATCCAGTAGGTTAAAGACCTCCACAAAAACAAGGGCTGGCAACCACTAAACATCAGCCAGCACTTTATAGAATAATTCATCGGCCTCTTCATCCTGGTTGGGAGGTCTAGAACAGACCCCCCCACCAGGATATCTGCCTTGCCAGCCTTCCCCTTCATTTTCACGATGACCACTCAACCTTTTCATTACTAAGCTCCAGACAGCCAAAACCCTCCCTAAGGTACAGAGTCATCACACCACCTCTCCTGCCTCACCTGTCCCTTCTAAAGAGCTTGGAGCCATCCATTGCAGCATTCCATGGAGTCATCTCAGTTCCATGACAGCAACTACATCAGAGCTTTGCTGCTGCACCACGGCCTCCAGCTCCTCCTGTGGTGCCCACGCTGCTGCATTGGTGTAGATGCACTTTAGCTGTGCTATCAATCTCTCCCCAGCACTGGCCTCCTGCCCCCAGCTTCATTTCTAGTGAGTGTGCTGTCATACCCATCTCCCTTCAAATCTAGTTTAAAGCCCTCTCAATCAGCCCTGCCAATCCAAAGGTTGGAATCCTTTTGCCTCTTCTAGAGGTGAACGCATCTATCTCCAGCCTGGTGCTATACAAACTACCTCATGTTCAAAAAACCCAAAATTCCACCAATGGCACCAGTCTTTAAGCTACTTTTTAGTCCCATGGATTTTCCTGTTCATTTTGGCATTCATGCCTACTACCAAAGGAATCAAGACCACCGCCTCTTGTACCTTGTGCTCTTGTCCCTTCAACCAGGCAACCCAGTGCCCTGAAGTCCTTTTCTGCTACCCTGGTACTTCTCTCATCGGGACAATGAGCAGTGGGCAGCACCTGGTGGGCTGAATTAGTGCAGGGAGTTTCTCAGCAATGTCCCTTGCCTGGGCCTCAGGGAGGCTTCAGACTTCCCTGTGGGGTGGCTCTGGTTGGAACACAGGGTCCTCAGCCCCCCTCAAAGTGAATCACACACTACAACTGCCCTTCCTTTTTCCTTAATAACTGTAGTTGTGATCTGTCTGACTGACTGCATGGATCTGGGAGACCCACCAAGGAGACTTTCTGCTCCACTCTCAACTGTCTGACCCTCAAAATCCAGGACCTCACATCGGTTCTGTAAGGGCACCTGGGAAGGCGAGGGAAGTCAGGAGGGGATTCTGCTACCTCCCTAAGCAGGGACCGGTTTCCATTCCCACCTTTTAGGTCTCCTCCTGCCTGATGGCAAGAGGGTAAGGGCCTACTCTAACTCTTGCTGAGCTTTCATGCACTGCATTTCTCTCCTGGATGGAAGGTGCAACTCCACCAGTCTGTTTCTCTTGGCACTCCTTGACAATCCTCAGCCTCCCCACCTCCTCTGTGAGATCCCCCACCTGTTCACACCACATGCAGTGCTGTTTCACTGTGCTCCAGCAGTAACAGTAAGCTCAGACACTCCCTGCAGCCTGGTGTTTCTTGGGGAGCTGTGTCTGCTTCTCCCCACTTCTGCCAGCAATGGCTTTTGTCAGTGCGTGAACTACTGCTGGGTCTAATCAAGTTGGACAAGTGAACAAAATAATCCCCACCTGAGAGGAGCACACCTCAAGGGTCGAGAGGGTGGCTGTGCCCTCCTACAAATCCTGCTGCTTGAGCGGCCACATGCCACGTCCTGCTGCTCCACGTCCATTTGCCTGCCCCAGTCACCACACTCTGGGTCACCTGCACAGCCTGGAGCCATTTCCATCTCCCCCTGCTCCTGGCAATTCCCCCTCTGTGCCTGACGGGCTGCCAGGGCTCCCAAGTCCACAGGGAGCTTTGGACTGCTGCTCACATGTCCACACTAATCCCTCACCTGAGGGGATTGCACCAATCCATGCAAACATCTGAGGGGGATCCCACCAAGCCCAGACCTCCCCAGGTGATGAGGATGGTGCCAGGCCCAGCCCCATCCTGTCCAGCGAAGGATGAGGAGTCAGCCCTGGGCTCCAACAGTCCCAGCTCAGCATGAGGCACAACCTCCCTCCATCATGGAAAGGCCAAGCCCTGGGACAGCTGCCCAGGAGGGTGAGGGGTGTCCCTCCACAGAGACACCCTAACCCACCTGGACAAGTGTCACCTGCTCCAGGCGACCCTGCCTGGGCAGGAGTTGAGCTGGGTCATCACCAGAGGGCCCTTCCACCTCACACTGTTCTGGGATTCTGTGTGCCATAAATGTGTATTTGTGGTATGTGTGTGACACCTGTGTGTGGCACCTGTGTGTGTGTGGTACATCTGTGACAACTGTGTCCGTGCCCACCCTGCCCACTCTCCAGTGCATGTCCCCAGCACGGCCACTGCCCAGGGCCCCAGAGATGTGGGTTCCCCTCAGCGCCCTCCAGGTGTCACCCCTGTCTGCAGGGCACAGCAGGGGCTGCTCAGGAGGTGGGAGCAGAAACATGGGGGCAGGCTGGCTGGACGGGGCTCCCAGGCCCTCAGACCAATGCCGTCAGGCCCTGTGGGGCGTGGGGGGCTCACCCCTGCTGTCCCCCCGAGGCTGGGGGTTATGGGGAGGTCTCAGGGTGCTCCTGTGCCCTGAGCCCTCCACAGCTCTGTCCCTGGGCCCCACTGCATGTCCCTGTGCCACATCTCCCTGTCCTCACCCCTCACAGCACCCCACAGAGCAGAGCAGACAGTGAGTGGTGTCAGCACATGTTGGGGACACTTTCAGGGAGACACACAGGGGACACAAATGACATTTAGGCACAGGGGGGAGGACAATAAATAACCTTCCCCCCAGGTTCTGCTGAGGCTGAGGAGGCTGGGGAGGAGCTGGGGGAATGGTGACAAGGTCACAGTGACAACTCCCAGTGTCCTTGGGGTGTTCCTTTCCTCCCCCATGGCGTCCCTCCCTGCCCACAGGCAGGACCTGGCAGGATTCAGCAGGATACGCTGGTGGCACTTCCCCATTGCGGGACATGGCTGAGACATAGTCACGGGTCACCCTCGGGGCCCTGTGGCAGCCCCAGGCACCCTCAGAGACACGCCAGGTTCCCCGTGTCACCCTCAGACCCATGGGGCAACCACAGCCCCCCCAGAAGCACCCTGGGATGGGCTGGGGACCCCCAGGCATGGGGCACAACTGCCCCAGGTGGGCTGGGGGCCCCTGGGTGGGCTTCCCTGGGATGGAGACCCCCAGGCCTGGCTTGTGACCCCATAGGGTGCCAGGGGCTGTTTTGGGGTACCACAGGTCGTTGAGTGTGAAGAAGCTGGGGGAGTGGTGGAGGACCTTTTGGGGGTGCTGGGAAGGTACCGGGGACTGTCTGGGGGTGCCAGTCACCAGTGACTGGGTGCAAAGAGGCCACGGGGGCAGGGGACAGCTTGGGGGTGCCGTGGGGGCTTGCGCACACGGGGGTCCTGGGGAAACTGTCTGGGGGAGCTTGGAGGGGGATCTGGGGAGGGGCTGGGGGTCCTGGGGGGCTCTATCGCAGCTCATCAGGTGCGAAGAGCCCCCGGGCGCGGCGCAGCACCGAGTCCCGGGCCGGGTCGTAGGGGTGGTCCTTGGAGGGGATCTCGAGCACCGCGGGCAGCGCCCGGGCATGGGCTGCGACCGCCGGCCGGATCTGCTCCGCCAGCGCCTGCGAGATCAGGATCATGCCCACGTCCTCCCGCGCCAGGAAACCCCTGCCAAGGGGAAAAAGGGAAGAGTGAGGGGCACGGAGCGCCCGCCGTGGACGGCCCAGCCGCTAGGCGGGACACGCTGCTGGGCCCCTCGGGCCCCGATCCCCAGAGCGCTCCTGGCAGCCTGAGCCCGGACTCCTGCCGGCCCTCTCCCTCCCCTCCCGGAACTCTGCGACCCCCGGAGCCCAGAGCCTGCCTGGATCCCTCTCAGAGACCCCACTGTGGGCTCACACGGGCACCGCAGGAAGCCCTCAGGCACCCCGAACCTTACCGACCGCCCCGGCCCCCCTCGGCACCCCGAACATTACCGACCCTCCCGGCCCCCCCCGGGCCGCCCGAGCCCTCCCGGGCCGCCTTCCCCCCACACACACCGGAACGTCTCCTCGATCTCCGCCAGGCTTGTTTCCTTCTCCACCACCAGGAAGTTGGGCCTCCGGTGCTTGTCCAGCTCCCCGATGCCGCCCAGCAGAAACCCGGTCACCGTGTCCTCGTCGCCCATCACCGCGATCAGCTTCCCGCGGCCCGCCATGCCCGGGGCCCGCTGGGAACGGAATCCGCCAGGACACGGACCGTGGGAGAGCGGCTGCCGGGAGCCGGCGGGGTGGGGATGCGCCGCCGGGAGCGGCTGTGGGGATCGGGACCGGCCGGGACCGACCGGAACCCGCCGCCGCTTCCGGGTTCCTCCGCCGCCGCCGCCGCTCCCCGAGCGCCCCGCCCGCCACTGCCTGGCAACGCGGCCAGGCCCCGCCCACCGCCGGGGGAGGTCCCGCGACCTTGGGCTACGCCCCTCCGCGGCCGGGCCCCACCCCCTACCGCCGGCCCCGCCCCTCACTGCGCGCATGCGCAATGTGCCGTGTCCTTGAGAGGACGCGCGTTGCTCTCTTGCACAGCGCCCCCTACCGGACGGCACGGGCCCCGCAGGCACCCCGGACCGCGCTGGCCGGGACCCCCGAACCCCCTCGGGCCCCCAGGCTGCCGCTGTTCCTCTATGGAATCCCCTCGGACCCCCGAACCCCCCCAGGCTGCTGCTGTTCCTCCATGGAATCCCCTCAGACCCCCGAACCCCCCCGGGTCCCCCAGGCTGCCGCTGTTCCGCCATGGGATCCCCTTGGAGCCCTGAATCCCCCTAGGCTGCCGCTGTTCCTCCATGGAATCCCCTTGGAGCCCCTCAGGACTCGGGCATCACCTCCGGTGTTCTGTTCCAGACTCGACCACCTCATACCAGGCCCTCATGATCTCATCCTGCAGCCCACAGGATTCCCCCCACCCCCCAGGACCAGGATGTCCTGCTCTGGACTGCCCGGGCCCCACCATCCTGCCCCGGACCCCCAGGGCCGCCCCAAACCCTGCTCTGTTCTGCACACCCCAGAATTGTGGTGTCTTGCTCCGGACAGCCCTAGACCTGGCATCCTTCCCCAGCATGGCCCTGGCCCTGGCCCACTCCCAGCCCCACGTGTGCCATATCCCCAGCCCCAAGCGTGCCATGTCCCCAGTCACCATGTGTGCCGTGTCCCCAGCCCCAAGCGTGCCGTGTCCCCAGTCACCACACGGAGCCTGTTCCTCTCCCAGTGCTTTATTGCCAGGCCTGTGTCCCCCACACACCGGGGCCCTCAGGCCGCAGTGACACGGAAGGGGCTCCCCGGGACGTCGCGGTCGCCCCAGCGCAGCAGCAGCACGTACTCGCCGCGCTCCCGCACGCTGTAGGTCACCGTGTACACGCGGTTTCCCTCGTGCTTCACGTGCACCTCCTCGCACGGCGCCTTGGGGCCGTGCACCCCCACCAGCAGCATGTTTGTGCCTGGGGGGACACGGGCAGGGTGAACCCTGAGCTTGAGACCCCAGGGTTGCCCCAAACTTCCCCCCTGCCTCCCAGACCCTCCACCAGACTCCCCCACTCACCCACCCCATGCCCTCCAAGGGCCCCCAGGCCTGCCTTTAACCCACCCCATCCTTTCTGCAGACTCCCCAGAATTCCCTGAACACCCCAGGGAACAGACCAGACCCACCACCTCTCCTCCAAGCCCTCAAAGGACTCCCAAGGAGCGCCTATTGAGCCCCCATCTGCCCTTCCAGCCCCATGACCCCTCCCAGCCGCCCCAGCCCCAGGGCCCCCAGTGCCCTCACCGGCCTTGCTGCAGTCCACAGTGAAGTGGTTCTTGTGGCCGAGGCGGGCGGCTGCCAGCCCTGGCCCCCGGGCCACCACCTGCCCAGCGTCTGACGGGGCCTTGGTGACCCCCCCAAAGGCGGGGGGGCCCCGCGAGCCCGCCCTCACCACCGGCTCCACCAGCACTGTCGAGGTCTCGTGCAGACTGTGCCCCCCTGACAGCCGTGGGCCTGGGGAGCACCAGGAGGACATGGTCAGCCCCCATCGGGGGACACCCCCATCACACCATGCTGGGGGACATCTTTCGGGGACAACCCCCTCCCCCTGGGACCCCCATCATGTCATCCTGGGGCTCCTACACCACGTCAGCCCCAGGACCCTCCACTGATGTCACCCTGGGGGTCCTGCAGGGTGGCCCTCTGGCAACTCTCCATCATGGCCATCATTGACCCCTTGTCACCCCACACAGGGGACTCCTGTATCCTCCTCCCCCAGTCTCCCTTTTTCATGCCCTCATCCCCGTGTCTGCCCCCACCCCATCTGTACCAGTGACCTTGGCCTTGAAGGGGCTGCCCATGATGTGGCCCCGGTGTCCCTATGTCCCCCTCAGTTCCCATGTCCCCACTAGTTCCATGTTCCCCTCTGTCCCCACGTCCCTCCGAATACCCATGTCCCCTCCCAGCCCCATGTCCCCCCTGTTCATACCAGTGACCTTGGCCTTGAAAGGGCTCCCCACGATGTGGTGGGGGCCCCCATACTTGATGGAGATGAGGTAGTTGCCAGGGGCCATCGGGGTGTAGGTGACGCGGTGGCCCTCGGGGACCTCAGTACAGTCCAGCTCCACTTTGGAGGGGCCATCAATGGTGACAGCCAGTGCTCCTGCCCCTGCATTGGCTGTCTGCACCAGGAACTCTGAGGGCACTCCTGGGAGATGGACATGGGGATGGCATCATGGGGGGGACACCAGGACACCATTGTGGTCACCACCCACGGCCACGTTCCTGTCATGGCAATGCCACGGCCACATCTCCATCGTGGCTCTGTCCCCATCACCATTTCACAGCCGTGTCTGTCCCCACCCGCCTCCCACAGCCCCGTCCCTGTCCCCACAGCAGTGTCACCTGTGCGGCCACCCTCAAGGCCAGGCCCAAAGGCAGTGACGAGCCCAGGGTCCCCGGCCTGGCTCTGCTCGCCCACACGGATGTTGAAGGGGCTCCCAGGCACGTGGCGCCCATTGAAGCGCAGGTCGATGGAGTGCACTCCGTTCTCCCGTGGCAGGAACCCCAGGGCATACCGGTCTGGGGGACACAGACACGTCACCATGTCCCTGTGTCCCCATGTCCGTACACCACCATGTCCCTGTGTCGTCATGTCCCTACATCCCTGTTCTTGCACAGCAGGAACCCCAGTGCATATCAGGGGATACAGACACGTCCCCGTACCCCTGTGTCCCGTGTCCCCACATCCCTGTATCTCCACACCCATGTCCCCATGCCCCTGTGTCCCGTGTCCCCACATCCCTGTATCTCCACACCCCATGCAAGAACCCCAGTGTGTACTAGTCTGGGGGATGCCATCATATCACTATGTCCTGTGTCCCTGTGCCCCCATGTCACTCTGTCGCATTCCCCATGTTCCCATGCTCTCAAACCCCATGTCCCCACATCACATGTCCCCATGTCCTGCACCCTGTGCCCACAACCCCACATCTGTAGACTGCTCTCAAGCGCCATGTCCCCGCAGTGTCCCCATGGTGTCCCCATGGTGTCCCCATGTTCCCTCACCGCTGTCCAGCTCAGACACGTAGCACTCCTCCACCACCCCTGCAGGCGTGTGCACCTTGGCGTCAATGACGCCGCGCGCCCCGTTCAGCTGCACCGCGAAGGACGCTGGCTGGTTCACTGCCACTGTCTCCTGTGGGGACACCACAATGGCATCAGGGACAGGGGGACATCGTGAATGATGCTGGCGGGTTCACCCCCGGGAATGAGGGGGCACGCTGGGGGGGCAGTAGGGCAGGGGGAACACCACGGGGCCCAAGGGTGACACAGGGGTGCAATGTGACACAAGGGATGTGAGACTGGCACCAGAGAGGGTCCCAAGGCTGGCACAGAGGGACATAAAGGTGGTCTAGGGGTGACACGAGGGAGAGAGAGGTGGCCCCAAGAATTACATGAGGGAGGGAAAGGTGGCCCCAGAGGGTCCAAGGGTGCCACAGGAGACCCAATGGTGGCACACAGTGGCCATCCCAAGAGTGCAATAGGGGCTCAGAGCAGCCCAAGAGTGACCTGGGGACCCAGAGGGCATCCTGTGGCATGTGAGCCCAGGGGTGCCCCAGGGTTTCACAGGGGCTGTCCCCAGTACCTGCAGGCTGGTGACAGTGAGGCGTCGGGCATCATCGGAGTGGGAGGCGACAGGGACAATGAAGGGGCTGTCAGGGATGTGCTCCTCGTTGAACTTGATGGACACCTCGTAGTCACCTGGGGGACAGGGGACAGTCAGACAGGCAGCCCCCACACAGGGACACCTTCCCTTGGGAACACTGTTATGTGGGGACACCCATGCACAGAGACACCACTCATGGAGACACCCTCCCATGGGGACACCTCTGCAGAGAGACACCTTTATTTGGGGACATCCTCCTGGGAGGACACCCTCAACTGGGGATACATTTGCATGTGGGTTCCTCCTCATATGAGGGTCCTGTGGCCCCAGCCCGAGGCTGAGCACCCTGGGGGATGTTAGGGGCAGTTAGGGTGGTTGGGGGTGTTGGGGTACAGCCCCCCCTCACCTGGCTCCTGCACCAGGTAGGAGACGCCACAGGAGCCGTCCTTGCGGTCCTCAAAGGAGATCTCGGCCTTGCTGGGCCCCTCGACAGCAATGGAGAGTCCCCCCGCGCCCGCCTCACGTGTCCAGATGCTGAACTCAGCTGTGGGGGTCACCGGGGTCACCCTGGCCCTCAATGGCACCCCAGGATGGTGACACCCAGCACAGACCTGCACCCACCTCCCCATGGCACCTAGAGAACCCACATCCCACCCATGGAACACAGAGCACCTATGCCATCCCTCCATTGCCCCCACACCCAGCTGTACCCAAATCCCCCATCACAGCACCCAGAGCCCCCAAATTTCACCAACACCCCACACACACATAGCACCTACCCCCCCATAGCCACCCACACCCCCAACAGCACCCAGATCCCACACACATCACCCCAAGAGCACCTCTACCTCACTGCCCCCACATCCTCATCACAACCACACACTCATTGCCCCCAGAGCCCCCAGGCCCCCATCACACCTGGCAGCCCCCCCGTACCTGGCGTGCCAGCCACAGCGCGCTGCAGCCCGGTGCCCCCCGCGCGCACCTTGTGGGCGCCACCCTCGCCCAGGGGCCCCACGGTGAACTGGAAGGGGCTCCCGGGCACGTGCTGCCCTCGGAACTTGACGCTGACGGTGTGGGCGCCCGTCTCCTGGGGCACGAAGCGCACGCTGTACACCCCTGCAGCCCCTGGCACCACCTCGGCCTCGCGCCGCTGCCCCGATGGGCTCAGCACCTGCGCCGACAGCTCCTGCGCCGACGCCTCGCCTGCGGGCACGCACCATCTCACCGTGGGCACCCAAAACCATCGGCACCCCAGCAACACCCCAACACCCCTATGGCATCCCAGCTCCTGCACCATCGCCTTGCCTGCAGGCATGCACCATTTCACCGTGGGCACCCAAAACCATTGGCACCCCAGCAACACCCCAACACCCTACCCCTATGGCATCCCAGCTCCTGCGCTGACGCCTCGCCTGCGGGCATGCACCATCTCACCGTGGGCACCCCAACACATTGGCACCCCAACACCCTACCCCTATGGCATCCCAGCTCCTGTGCTGATGCCTTGCCTGCAGGCATGCATCATGTCACCCTGCAGGCACCTGGGCACCCCAACATCACCCCATTGTTGTCACGCCACCACTACGCCACTATGGCACCCCAGCACTCCATGGCACACTGTCATCCTGTCACCAGAGCACCTTGTCACCACATCACTCCATCATCCTGTAACCCGGGTACCCCTGCACCCCAGCCCCTTTGCACCCCATTTCCATATCACCATGTCACTATGGCACCCCAGCACCTGTCACTGGGGCACCCTGTCATCCTGTCACCATGGCACCCTATAAAACATCACCCTGGCACCACAGCACCCCTGCATCACTGGGGCACTGTGTTATCTTGTCACCCCAACATCCTGTCACACTGATATCAGGGCACTGAGGCACCCCAATGACCCATCACCTTCTCACCATCATCCCAAGGGCTCCCTGGCACACTAACACCCTGCTACACCACCACCAGGGCACCCTTGTCACTGTCCTCCCACCACCCTGCCACTAGTGTGCCCTGACATCACAACACCCACCAGAGCCCATGTGCATCCCCCCAGTAGGTGCACCCCACCCTGCAAGTGCACCCCCTCATGCACAGGACACATGCACTTGCCAGCGTGCACACACACACTCATTCACACACACGTGTGCACACACATGCACACGCCCTTGAGGGACTGCACACTCGTGCTGAGGGGACCAACAGCCCTCTGGGCTGAGCACACACACCCCATAAGCAGGTGTGCACCTGCGTGTGCAAAGAGCCAGAGTTTCCCCCTCCTCTGCACACATCCCATGTGAAGGGCACTCCCCATCAGCACAGCAGCCCCCGGGCGTGTGCCAGGGAGACTGTCCCAGGTGTGTCCTGGGCACACACAGGTGGGCCCTTGTGTGAGCACACACAGCTGTGTGCAAG
Organism: Molothrus ater; assembly: GCF_012460135.2. Taxonomy (NCBI): domain Eukaryota; kingdom Metazoa; phylum Chordata; class Aves; order Passeriformes; family Icteridae; genus Molothrus; species Molothrus ater. The sequence goes on from NC_050482.2 coordinate 159,004, forward strand.
GGCACTCCCATGGCAAGTGTGCCCAGCTCTCATGCGAGCCCACTTCCCTGCACACCCAGTCCTTGTGCAAGCACAGCTCTGTGCAAACACACACTGATGCTCCAGTGCATCCAGCCCTTGTGCAAACACATTTCCCTGCACTCACACTCCCCTCATGCCCACCCGCCCTTCGTGCAAGCACAGTGCCCTGCACACCCAGCCCAGGTGTGCGCTTGCCCCTCATGCACCCGCAGCCCTCGTGCCATCCCACTTTGCTGCACAGCCCCAGGCACAGCCCCCGAAGGAGCCGGGGCAGGACGCACCCTCGTGTGTGCGCGCGGGGGCTGCGAAGGCGCCGATGCCCTCGCGGGTCCCAAAGGCCCCGAAGGCCCCGAAGGGCTCCGGGGGCGCGCGGGGGAAGGCGCCGCCCACGCGGGTCGATTCCTCCACGTGCACCTCGCGCGTGGTCTCGCCGCCACGTGTCTTGCTGATCTCAGTGCGCTCCGTGCGTGTGTACGTGTGGCTGCTGCGCGTGAACGTGCGCGTCAGCCGCTCCTGCGCCGACACCATCTGGAACCAGTTCCCTGGGGAACGCCCCACGGGACACAGAGGGACAGTGCAGACACATGGGGACCACAGGGTGTGAGCACGGAGGGGAAATGGAAGGGTGCACAGAGGGGTGACGGGGACACAGGAGGATATGGATAGATGTGGCGATAAATAGACAGAGGGATGGATGTGGTGATGGGAGGAGATGTGGATGAGTGGAGACATGGAGGGACAGACAAGGATGGACACAGGGATGATGGAATCATGATGGGTGGAGACATGGGGGGTCACAGGGTTGGAAGTAGAGAATGGTGTAGGGAGGGGTGGAGCCAAGGGTGGATGAAGCCAGAGATGGACACGTGGATAGGTGCAAATGGACACACAGACATGTGGATGGAGGCATCAGTGCGGGGTGGCACGCACAGTGGGATGCAAGGACACAGGCACAGGCACACAGAGGGACACAGACATGGACACAGACGCACGGAGGGGAGAGAAAGAGGAAGCAAGGAGAAATCAGAGCTGGAGTGGCTGAGATGTGTCTCCATCCCCATGGCCCACAAAGCAGGAGGAGGAAGAAGATTAGGATGGGGAAGAGAGAAGAAGAGGAGCAAGAGAAGAGGATGATGGAGCATGAAGAGGAGGATAATGGAGGATGAAAGATGGGAAGGAGAAAGAAGAGGAAGAGGAGAAAGAAGAGGAAGAGGAGAAAAGAGGAGTAGAAGGAGGAGAAGGAGGGAGGGTGAGAGGAGGAGGGAGTAGGAGGAGGAGGAGGAGGAGGAGGGGGAGGAGGAGGAGGAAGAGGAGGAGGAGGAGGGAGGAGGAGGAGGAGGAGGAAGAGGAGGAGGAGGAGGAGGAGGAAGGCCAACCCTACCAGGGATCTTAAGGTTGAGGTCGCAGGTGCTGCCAACAGTGGCGATGGAGGGCGCCTGCCGCCGGCGCGTGATGCTCTCCTTCATCCGCCCCTCACCCGTCACCTTCACCGTGAAGGGGCTCCCTGTGGGACACAGTTACCTCAGTCACCCCCTGGGGGTCCTAGCACCCTTCCCCACCACAACCCTCTGTCCCCCATGTTTCCCTCAGCCCCACCTGGGACATGTTTGTCAGCAAACTTGATGTTGATGATGTAGTTGCCAGGCTCAGTGGGGCAGTAGGTGACTTTGCAGGTGCCATCCTCCATGTCCTCACAGTTAATGTCCACCTTGCTGGGGCCCTCAATGGACAGACCCAGCCCGCCGTAACCTGGGTGGACATGGGGACATGATCAGCGGTGTCCTATGGAGGCTGTCCTGGTCATGGTCAAACCATGACCACAGGCCCAAACTGTCCATGGTCACCACCCAATCCCAGTCATCACCCCTGTCCTGGCCACGGCCATGCCATGGTCACCACAGCATCACCCTCTTGGCTGCACCATGGACATGGCCACCACTCTATCCTGGCCATGGTCATACCATGCCCATAATCATGGCCACCAGCCCATCCTGTTGGCCACAGCCATGGCATGGCCTTAGCCACCTTTCACCTGTGCATTGGTCATGCCACCACCATGGTCACCATCCCATTTAGATGAAGGTCACAGCATAGCCACCACCTGATCCTGTGCTGGCCACAGCTGTAGCATGGCCATGGTCCTCAAATCATCCTGGCTATGGCCACATCGCCACCACAGCCACCATCCAACCCCAGCCAGAGGGACCATCCGGCCTTGGCCATGACCATCATCCCTTCCTGGCCACATGTAGCTTTGGCCACCATCACACGTGGCCTTAGTACACCACTGCAATAACCATGGCCACCACCTCATCCTTGGGTGGCCACAACCTACTCATGGTCATGGCCATCACCCCATCCTGCCCTTGGCCATGGCTACCCCCTCACCCACGGCCATCCCCCACCATGTCCTCACCAGCGCTGCGTGTGTCCACGATGAACTCAGCTACCTCAAAGGTGTGGCCCTCCAGAAGCCCCTGGCCCCACACCTTGACCCGGCCAGCATCACCAATCTCTGACTGTCCCACCAGGATCTTGAAGGGGCTGTTGGTGACGTGCTGCCCACTCTTCCGCACGCTCACCACGTGCTCACCCACCTCCTTGGGTGTGAATGAGATGCCTGAGGAGGACACAGCGGTCACACACCACCACCAGACTTGGCCACCACGCATGTACCATCCCCATCCCCTAGCCACCGCCACCAGCCCCTGCCACCTCCATCAGCCCCTGGTCACCATCCAAGTCCCCTGACTATGGCCACAACCCCCTGCTGACCCAATGCCACAAGGCCACCCATCCCTGTGACCCCATAGCCCCACTGTTCCCTGTCCTGACAAGTTCCCAGGTCCCACATCCTCCTCTCATGTGCCCATGTGCCAGTTCTCCTGTGCCCACATCTGCATGTCCCTGTGTCCCCGTGGTGTCCCCGTGTCCCTGCACACCGATGTGGCGGTTGGGCAGCCTCTTGAGCAGGCACGGCTCCTCGTTGCCCGAGGGTGCGCGGATAGTGGCCGCCAACAGGCTCAGGTCTGTCTCTGCGATCTTCAGGGACACATCCGTTGAGGTGCCCACATTGAGCTGGGACGTGCGCATGGAGTCATCCCCTGCAGAGATGCCATCAGCAGGGACATCAGCCCAAGGTGGACGACAAGATGAGTATGATCCCAGGGGTGGTGGAATGATGTTCCAAAGCCCCACAAGGTCCCAATGGACATATGGAGAGGGTCCTCAGAATCAGGGGTTGCCCAAAGATGTGTGAATAGCATCCTCAAGGCCATGGATAGAGTCCCCACAAGGTCTACAGGGCCTTGTGATGGGGTCCTCAAAGCCCTATGACACCCCCATGGCCATGGGTTGGGGACTCCAAGGTTTCACAGTGTCCCCAAGGCCATGGGAGGGGGGATCCTGGTGGCCAGGGATGGACAAGAGACACCACAGCTGTCCCAATGGCCATGGGGCAAGTGTGCCCATTACCCCACAGGTGTCCCCATGTCATGGTCTTTGTGACCCACAGGTGCCCCCATGGTCAAACAAGTGCCCCCACAGCCTCGCAGGTGCCCTCATGGCCATGACTCCGTAGATGTCTCCATGGCCAACCAGGTGCCCCCATGGCCACGCGGAGCCGCCAAGGACCCCCAGAACTCCCCCAGACCCCACTGTGCACTGTGCCCCCAACCTGTCTCACCAGTGATCTTGGCAGTGAAGGGACTGCCCGGGATGTGTTTGTCATCAAAGCGCACGATGATGCTGTAGTCGCCAGGGGCTGTGGGCAGGTAGGACACGGTGCATGTCCCGTCCTTGTTGTCCTGGCAGGTAATCTCTGCCTTGGAGGGACCTTCAACCGCGAGGGACAGCCCACCTGGAGGCACAGGCATTGTCAGAAAGCATGGGACAAGGGGTGTCAGGAGGCAACAGGGGTCTCCAGTCCCTCCTGATGGCACTGGGGGGTCCCTATGACCTCCCAGCCCCCCTTGGCCATCACTCACCCTCGCCAGCATCCTTGGTGACAATGGTGAATGTGCACGGCTTGTTGACCATCCCATGGCTCAGCCCAGGCCCATAGGCACTGACGTGGCGTGGGTTGATGGCATCCACATAGAACTGGAGGGGACTCCCTGGGGACACAAGGGACAATGATCAGAGACCCATGGGGACACCCCAACACAAGGGTGACCAACCATGGACCCCACAGAGACATTCCACAGGGACATTCCACACCGTGGTGCATGCCTGCCCCACAGGAGTCCAGCCAGGGCACAATTATATCAACCTCCCTCAGCCACCTCCCAGTGGCCCCCAGTGGCTCACCGGGGATGTGGTTGCCATCGTAGCGAATGTCCATCTCGTGCAGCCCCTTCTCAGAGGGGGCATAGTGCACTGTCACTGTCCCATCCTTGTTGTCGGTGATGCTGGGCCGTGCTGTCTTCCCCGAGGGCATCCGCACCTCACCTGGGGGTATTTTGTCAGTAGGGGCACCAAGAGGAGGGCTGGTGCCTGAAGGGGTGGTCCCCATTCCCACAACCCTGTGCTGTACCTGTGATCTCACCCTTCTGCACCGTGAAGGGGATGACGAGGTTAAAGGGCCGGAGGTTCTCCGTGGTGGCTGGGGGCTCCTCCGTGGCCTGATCGTGGGGCAGAGAGGGAGGGTGAGAACCTTATGGTGGGCTCCCAGCCCCAGGGTGGCCATAGAGGAGACATGAGAATGCCCAAGGTGTTCTCCTTGGGTTCTCCCAGCCCTTTGAGCATCCTCATGACTTCCAAACCCCATGGTGTCCACCATGATCCTAACTCCCAACACCACAACCCTGGCCCCACAGTGCCCACCATGGTCATCCAGCCCCACAGTGCCCACCATAGTCTCCCAACTCTCAGCTCCATGATGGTCTCACCATTGTTCCAACACTGCCCCTCTGTGGTTCCCCAATTCCATAACTCCCATCATGGTCACCCAATCCTGCAGTGCCCATTGTGCTCTTGCAACTACACGCTGACTGACCCAACTCTCTGTCCCTTGGTGTCAACCATGGCCCCAGTCCTCTGTCTGTTGATGCCTACCATGATGTTCCAACCCCACCATGGTTTCACCCTGGTGTTCAAAATCTGTCCCACGCTGTCCATTGTGCCCTTGACTCTTTGCCCCTTGGATCCACCACTGTTTCCCAACCCCACAGCCCCACCTGTCTGCCCCACAGCACCCAGCATGATCATCCAACCCCACGGTGCCCATCAGAGTCCCAGCTCTCTGCCCCATGGCACCCACCGTGGTCTCCCAATTCCATGCTGCCCACACCGTGGTCTCCCGAAGTCTGACCCATCACAACTCCCCCAGACTCACAGTGCCCCCCACAGTGCCCCACTCACCATGACATGGAAGGGGCTGTTAGGGACGTGCTCCCCGCCAAAGCGGATGGTAATGACGTATTTGCCGGGCTCAGGAGCAGTGTAGAAGATGTCAAAAGTGCCATCGTGGTTTTCCACCACATCCACGTCCAGCTCGGCACCATCAGGTGTTGACACCTTGCAGGTGACCTTGCCCTGTCCCGCTGCCTTTGCATCCACCGTGATCACCGTCTCCTCCCCGATCTGGATCGTGGGGCCCAGGCAGGCACCTGCAGGGGAGGGTGGGCTCAGGGCCACGGGGGGACTCCAAACCTATCCCCCAACTGCCTCCTCCCAGCCCCCCAACTGCCCCCTGGCACCACTTACCCAGTCCATGGCCCCCAATGGATACTGCAAGAAAGACCAGGGAGAGCGGTGAGAAGGGGTTGGGGGGCTGGGGGTGCCGAGGGGGCCGGGGGGCTCCGGGGGGGCCGGCACATCCTGTCCTGGGGGCACCCGTTCATCCCCACTGCGCTGCGGGGCAGGTCTGGGGGCGGTGTCAGGGGTGCTGGGGGGCAGCCACGGAGCCATGGGGTGGTGGGGGTAAGGCAGGGGTGTCTGGGGTGGGTGCTGTGGGACAGCAGGGGGACACTGTGGGTCAGCATATGGATGTTGTGGGGCAGGAGGGGATGCTGTGGGGCAGGAGGGACGCTGTGGGGCAGGGAGGGGTGCGGTGGGGCAGCGAGGGGATGTCGTGGGGCAGTGAGAGGATGCTGTGGGTCAGCAAGGGGATGCCAGAGGCCAGCAAGGGGTGACATAGGTCAGCATAAGGACACTGGGGGGCAGCCCCACCTGTGACGAGGCACTTGCTGGCATCGCCAGAGGGCACGGCCAGGACTCGGAAGGGCGATGCAGGGATCTCGTCGCCCCCGTACTTGACAGTGCTGGTGTAGCGCCCCGGCACGTCGGGCACGTAGGACACTGTGTAGGTGCCGTCCCCGTTGTCCCGGATTGAGGCCTTCTTGGGCTGTCCCTCGGGGTCCTGCAGGCAACCCCCATCAGTGCCCTGTGCTGGGGGAACCCTGTGGGGCTCAGCACCCCGGGATGTGGGGAAAAGGGCACCATGTGGGGCTCAGCACCCCAGGATGTGGGGGAAAGGGCACCATGTGGGGCTCAGCACCCCAAGATGTGGGGAAAAGGGCACCATGTGGGGCTCAGCACCCCAAGATGTGGGGAAAAGGGCACCATGTGGGGCTCAGCACCCAGGGATGTGGGGAAAAGGGCACCATGTTGGGCTCAGCAGCCATGACCCCCCCTGCACTGACCAGGATCTGGACTGTGAGTAGCCCACCCTCAGTGTGCCCCCCACAACCCTCACACTCCCCCGTGTCTCCCCCTCACGCACTGACCAGGATCTGCACCGTGAGCAGTCCCTCGCCGGCGTCGCGGGCGTCAATGGTGAATTCCACGGGGAGGCTGGCAGGGATCCCTCCCTGCGCTCAGCCCGGGGCCACTCGCCCGCACCTTGCTGGCATCGTGGGTGGGCAGCGCCGTCACCTTGAAGGGGCTGGGGGAGGCAGGGAGTCAGGAGGGTGCCAGGATCTCCAGGCTGTGTGGGGATCCTGTCTCCCTGTGCCCACGCGGGGCAGGGTCTCACCTGCGTGGCACCTCCTGCCCCCCATACTTGACAGACACGGTGTAGGGCCCATCGGTGGCTGGGGTGTAGGTGACCTTGTGGGTGCCATCACCGTTGTCTCGGATCTCCACTGGCTCCGACAGCCCTGCGGGGCAGTGGGACATGTGGGGTGGGGACATGTGAGGCAGGGAGACGTGTGGGACAGGAGGACATTGGGGGTATAGAGCAGCATGTAGGGCACAACCTCCCTGGGTGGATCTGAGTATCCCTGAAGAGGGCACCCCATGGAGTTGGACACCCTATGAAGAAGGGTATCCATGGGGCTGGATGTCCTATGGGGTAGGACACTCTATGGAGCAGGACGTCTACAGGTAGGACACCCTATGTAACAGGGGACACCGTGAGGCAGGACACCCTTTGGAACAGGGCATCCATGGTGCCAGACAACCCAGGAGTCAGGGCACCCCAGGGGGCAGGACTCTCCATAGACCATGGGATCCAAGGGCCAGGACATCCTACGGAGTAGGACAAGAGGCAGGACACCCCAGAGGTCAGGACACCCCACGAGACACAGGCCCCCCATTCCCCCCATGGCCCCACGTACCAGTGGGTCCCAGCAGTGTCACCTCCAGGGCTGCACGTCCCGCAGCACTGACGTCCACAGTGAAGCTCTGGGGCAGCCGTGCACGGACACTGGGGCCCAGCCCTGGCCCCGAGCATGTCACCTTGGAGGCGTCCACAGCATCCCGCACTCGCACCCGGAACGGGCTCCCTGTGTGGAGAGAGGGGTCAGGGCATGAGGGAGGCAGCATGGGGCAGCTGGGGATGGGGGCGGTGTGGCCACTTGCCAGTGTGAGTGTGGGGTCAGTGTGGGGATGGGGTCAGCGTGAGGACAAGGTCAACGTGGCCATGAGCTCAACAGGGGCACAGGGACAGCGTGGCCGTACAGTTGGCGTGTCCATCATGTGCGTGGACACTCTGTGGGGCCAGTGTGTCATAAGGTCAGTGTGGCCATGGGGTCAATGGGAGCCATGAGGACAACATGACCATCGGTCAGTGTGGCCACAGGGGTACCAAAGCCATGGCCATGGGGACAGCACAGGCAGGGGACAACTTGGCCGGGGAGCCACCGTGGGTGGCATGACCACAGTGAAGCCCTGCGACCAAGAGATGACAGCCAGGACATGTCCCCCCACCCCTGTCCCTGTGTGTGCCCGCACCAGGGATGGGGTGGCCGCCGAAGGTGATGTTGACGTCGTAGTCACCAGGCGTGAAGGGGACGTACTCCACTGCGCAGCTCCCGTCCTTGTTGTCCTTGCAGGACATCTTCGCCTCTGAGGGACCCTCGATGGCCAGGCCCAGCCCCCCAGTGCCCGCGCCCCTGGGGACACGCCACCACTCAGAGAGGTGACACAGGCACGGAGGGGCCAGGGGAACAACTGCCATGGTGGGGACATGGAGGTGCCACCTCCCTGGCAGGGGGAGGGAGGTGCCACCTCCCTGGCAGAGGTGGCACCTCCATAGCAAGGGGACAGAGATGATATCCTGGTGACATGGGATGGAGGTGGCACTTTCATAGCAGGGGGGGAGATGCCTCTTTGGTGACATGGGATGGAGGTGGCACATCCATGGAAAAGGACACAGGTGGTAGAGGATGCAAGAGGTTGGGTGTGGGACCTCCATGGCAGAACATAAAGATGCCAGAGTGGTGGCATAGGATGGAGGTGGCAGGCTGGTGATATGGGATAGAGACGGGACATGCACATGAAGGGCACAGGTGCAAGGGGATAGTGGTGGCACTTCCACGACAGGCAGTGGAGATGGTGGCTTGGGAGGGAGGTGACATCTCTGGGGGAGGAGTCTGTGGGTGTGGGAATGGAGGGACTCAGGGCTGGTGCCCACCTGGTCTCCGCACTGAAGCAGGGAGCCATGCCCACCCCAAACCCCCCAACACGGACAGCATGAGGGGTCCGTGGGTGTGGAACATGGCTCGGGCAGGGCATTTGTAGGGCAGGGATTTGGCCTTTGGGGAGCAGGGCTGGGTTGAGGCTGGGGGTCAGTGCCCACCTGGTCTCCACAGTGAAGTGGTTGGCAGTGCCCACCAGGCCGCCCTCCAGGCCGGGGCCGTGTGCCCGAACGCGGGTGGGGTCGCAGCCCTCGGCCACCCCCACACGGAACGGGCTCTTGGGGACCGCCACATCATCGTATGTCACCTCCACCAGGTGCAGTCCTGCGACAGGGACACCATCACACACTGCCCATGGAGGGGGCACAAGGGCTCTCTGCGGTGGGGATTCTCAGGGGATTTTGGGGGTCCCTCAGTAGGGTTTGAAAGGTCTTGGGGGTTTTGGGGATCCCTGGATGAGGTTTTTGGGGAGGCTGGGAGTCCCAGATTGGGATTTTGGGGGTGTCTCAGGGGTCTTGGGGGTTCCTGGTTCTGGGGATCCAGTGGGAATTGAAGGGGGTCCCCCCTTGGACATGGTATGGGAAGGTCCCTCCCTCTCTGAAAGTTCCTCATGAGGAATGGAGAATGCCTGGCCAGGACTTGGGGTCCTGGGGGAAAGTTGGAGTCTGGTGTAGAAGCAGAGTCCCTGGGGGAGCTCATGGAGGTTCCCAGGGGGCTGGGGGTCCCTAGGGGTTTGGGAGTCCCCCGGGATGTCTGTGTTCTGCAAGAGGACCTGGGGGTGTCTCCCGGGGGCTTGTGGGGGTCCCTCACCCTCCTCGAAGGGTGTGTACTCCACGCGGTAGGTGCCATCGCCGAGGTCGGTGACGAAGGTGTCGATGGGGGTCCCTGAGGGGTTCAGCACCCGTGCCCGGACGTGGGGTCCCCCGGTGGGGGCCAGTGCCCGTGCATCCACCGTGAACTCAGTGGCCACCTCCCGCAGCACTCCTGAGGGGTACAGGGTGGTCATGGGGACCCAGAGCTCACCTGAGGGTCCCTTACAGCAACCTCTGAGAGCCCATTGCCCCCTCGGCACACACAGGGGCTTCAGGGGGGAACTGGCACACCCTTGGGGTCCCACCCCACACCCTCTGCATCCCCAGAACTTCCTCCCAGGAATGAGGGGAAAACCACAGGGACCCTGAGTAGTGGTGAGGGCAAGGGGACAGGGGGAGTTGCCTGTGGGGTGCCCAGGAGAGCCCCCATTAGAGGGGATGCCCATGGGGAAGAGATGTTTGTGACCACGGGAGTGTCCACAGTGACGGGGTTGTCCATGCAAGGGGGAGGTGTCCATGGAGGGATGTCTAGAGGGTGCCCAGAAATCCCCTACGTGAGAAGAGCTGTCCATGGGGTGCCCATGGGGCTGGGATGCCCATGAGCGGGGACGTCCACAGAGAGGGGACACGCACAGGGATGAGGTGCCCACGGGGATGGGGTGCCCATGGGGATGGGCAGCCCACGGGGATGCTCATAGAGGGGAGATGCCTGCGGTGGTGTCCAGAGGGGTACCCAGGAGGAGGAGATGCCCACAGGAACGGGATGCTGCTGGAGAGAAGGAGACCCCCACCCAAGGGAAGGAGGTGCCATGGTGAGCGGCCCCTCGCTCACCTCGCGGCTCCACGCCTTTGCCGTAGACCTTAACGCTGCTGGTGTCCACGGCCGGGTCCACGGTGACGCGCACGGGGCAGTTGGGCACCGGGAGGCCGCCGTAGTTGATGGTGATGGTGTAGGCGCCGGCGCAGGCCGGGGTGTAGGTGATGGCGTAGGTGCCGTCACGGTTGTTCTGCACCAGCACCTCGGCCTTGACGCCGGCCTCGGAGCGGATCTCGATGGTGAGCTCGGCCTCGCCGGCCTGGGAGCAGTCCACGGAGAAGACGGCGGCCTCGCCGGCGCGGCCGCGCTCCAGCCCTGGCCCTGAGGCCGTCACCTTGGCGGGGTCGAAGGGCGCCGTGACCGCGGCCGTGAAGGGGCTGCCCGGGATGTGGCGCCCGGCAAACAGGATGTTGATGTGGTACTCCCCGGGCGCCGTGGGTAGGTAGGACACGGCGCAGGAGCCGTCCCCGTTGTCCTGGCACTCGATCTTGGCCTCGCAGGGCCCCTCCACTGTCAGCCCCAGCCCCCCACTGCCCGCGCCCTGCGTGGCAATGGAGAACGGGGCTGGGACCCCAACACGGCCGCCCTTCAGCCCTGGCCCCGACGCCACCACCTGCAGGCACAGGGACACATGGGGGGTCAGGGGGAACACAGGGACAGGAGGAGATGAAGGGCACAGAGGGACACGTAGGGGGCAAGGTGACAGAGGGACACGTAGGGGGCAAGGGGACTGAGGGACAGGTAGGGGTCACTGGACCCCCAGGTGACTGCCCTGCAGCCCCAGCCCCGAGGCCACCACCTGCAGGCACAGGGACACATGGGGGTCAGGGAGGACATGCAGGGGTTATGGGGGTATAGGCACATTTGGGGCTTGTGAGCAGCGCGTGGGGGTCAGGAGGGCAGAGGGACACACAGGGGCTGGGACACAAACAGATCCCTGTGGCACACGCGTGTGCCAGGCTCACCTTGGAGGGGTCAGGGGGCAGCAGAGCCTCCACAGGGAAGGGGCTGCCTGGAACCGGGTGCCCATCGTAGGTGACCTCGACGCGGTGGGGCCCCTCCTCGGAGGGGGTGAAGGTGACGGGGTGGGGGCCCCCAGGGGGGGCAGGCCCCACTGTGCAGGGCACGGGGCGCCGCGAGGGGCCCGTCACCTTCACCTCCAGCTGACCCTGGCCTCCTGCACCCTGGGCCTCCACCTGGAACTCCTGCACCTGCCCCACCTCTGCCTCTGCAGGGGAGTGGGGGGTCAGAGGGGCACCCTAAACCCTAGGGTGCCCCCAGACCTATGGAGAACCCCATACCCAGATGTGTCCCCCAGATGCGGGGCAGGGTGTGTGTGTCTGTCCCAGGGTGTGTCCCCTCCACCCAAGGGTGTCCCCCATATCCAGGGTATTGTTTCCCCACAGGGTGTGTGCCCCCCCCCACCATGCCCCCACCCATATCTGTCCCTCATATCCTGGTTGCTTCCATGCACAGGCAGTCCCAAAGCTCTCCAACTAGGGTGCCCCCCAACCCACCCTTGGGGCCCCCAAGCTGCACCCCATAACCAGGGTGTGTATCCCCCACCCAGGTACCCCCACATGCACTGTCCATGCCCCCATGTGCTCTCACCCCATGCTGAACCCCACACTCAGGAGTGCCCTCCCCCAGAGTGCCCTCACATTCAGAGTGCCCCCCCAGACTGATCCTGTCCCCAAGGTGTCCCCCCCAAGGTCTCTTCCCCCAGGGTGCCCCCAGTGCTCAGGTGTCCCTTCCAGGGCCCGCCCCCCACTCCACGCCACATGCAGGGCACTCCCCTCCCTCGGGGTCCCCCCACCATTCCCCCAGTGCTGCACTCACTGCTGTTGAGCCCCTGCACCTTGACCTTGCCCAGCTGCAGGGGGGGAGCCACAGTGACGGGGAAGGGGCTCTTGGGGATGGGGTCCCCCCCATAGGTGACCACCACAGACAGGGGGCCCTGCAAGAACAACTGCACTTCAGGGTGTGCCTGGGGACCCCCACACAGCACCCAGCCATGGGGCAGAGGGCAGGCACCCAGGGGATGGTGCTGGGGGGTTCCAAGGGGGTGCCCACAGAGCCATAAGGCTGAGGGGGGCTGGCGGTCACCCATGGCTGCTGGGGAGGGTAAATTCCCAGGGGTGAGGGAATCCGTGGACCTGGGGGTGCCCTGGGTTGACAGGTACACGTGTGGGGCTGCAGCTGCCCCTAGGGGGGCCCACAGAGGTGGGATGTCCATGGCAATGGGGGGGTTCATAGGGGTGGGTTGCCCAGGAGCTGGGGGTGCCTATGGGGAGGGGGTGCTCATGGGGTGCCCCTACACACTGGGCTCTGTGGGGGGATGTCCTTGGGGGAGCCCAGGGAATGGGATGTCGGTGAGGGGGGCCCTCTTGGGTACCCCATGGGCTGGGGAGCCCCTGTATGTTAGGCATACATTCCCCCAGGGGGTGACCCTGTGGGCCGGGGTGCCCGCACTGGTTGGGTGCCTCCATGGGATGTTGCCCGGGGTCCCGGTGCCCCCAGCACGCACCTGCTGCAGTGGGGTGTACTTGACAGTGTAGGAATAGTCGTGGTTGTCGATGACCTCGAAGTCAGCAACCGCCGGGCCCGGCCCCGACCCCACGAACCGCACGTCCAGGGGGGCCTTCCCCGCGCCCCGCGTCTGCACGCGGAAGTGGGTGGGGGTCCCCACCTCCACCCCTGCGCCACAGCATCAGCTCAGGTCACTGCAGGACCCACAGCGCCCACAGGACCACAGTCCCTGCCCCACAGCACCCAGAAATGGGTGGGGATCCCCACCTCCACCCCTGCCCCCCTGTGTCGGCCACTCTGGGACCCACAGCACTCACAGCACCTGCCCCACGGCACCCATCACCCCCACCCCATGTGCCCCACCCCACTGGCCCCTCACCTGTCCGGCTGAGGCCAGGTCCCTCGGCTTTGACCTTGCTGGCATCGTGGGATGGGTCCACCTTGATGCGGAAGGGGCTGGAAGGGATCTCCTGGGGACCAAGACCAGGGCACAGTCACACGGGGGCTCCACGGCGTCAAAGCCCCGGCCCTACCTGGGCCCCGGGGCTGGGGGCACCCCACAGAGGGCAGGACGGACTCCAGGGGATGTGGGGCAGTGCCAGGACCCTGACCTGGTTGGCAAAGAGCACCATGATGGTGTAGAGCCCCGCGCCCGGCGCCGTGTACTTGACCGTGAAGGTGTCGTTGTCATTCTTGATGATGTCAAAGTCGATGTCAGCCTCCAGCGGCCCCACCACGCCCGGGGCACACTTGATGCCAATGCTGACGTCACCTGTGGGGGTGGCTGGGTCAGTGGCCCTCCCAGGGGGACACCAAGGAGTGGGACCAGGGAGAGGGGGCAGGGGGCTGGATCAAGACTGGAGGGGATGGACAGGACTGATGGACCAGGATCAGAGATAATGGACCAGGGATGCAGGTGCAGGAACAGAGATGCAGACCCAGGAGCAGGGACAATGGACCAGGATCAGGGATGCAGGATCAGGGAAGTAGGACCAGGGATGCAGGACCAGGGATGTAGGACTAGGACCAGAATTGATGGGCCCAGAAAAAAGGACCCTTGATCCAGGAATGATGGAGCAGGACTGGCGGAAATGGTCCAGGACCAGGGATGCTGGCCCAGGGACACAAGCCTCATGCCCACAGAGGAGTTCCCCCCTCATTGCACCCACCCTGTCCAGCCTCACTGCAGTCCACGGTGAAGTAGGTGGGTTCGTTGGCCTTCAGCCCCGTCTTCTCCACACCTGGCCCGTGCACCTTCACCCTGCTGGGGTGGCTGCCCTCACCCACGCTCACCTGCGGGCCCACAGTGTTTCATGGGGCAGGGGCACAGACCCCTCTCTCCCTGGCACCCCATGGGACCGGGACCTCCAACACCACCACCGGCACCCTGCCTCCATCCAACCACTCCAGACTCCCATCCCCAGCACTCCATGAGACCCCAAGCCCTACCCCAGCACCCTATGGGTCTGGGACCTCCATCCCCATATCCAGCACCCCATGGGACCCCCATTTCCATCCACATCACCGCATGGGCCCCAGCCCTACCCTGACCCCCAGCCCCATGGGACTCCCATGCCCCACACCTGACACCTTAACGCCCTCCATGACCAAGACCCCCTCCCCACACATCAAGGGCACCCCCACGGCCACCCCAGCACCCATGGGCCCCCACGACACCCACACGGAAGGGGCTGTTGGGGGTGTTGACGCCCCCCCAGGCGACGATGACCGTGTGCTTCATGGCCTTGGTGGGGACGTAGACACAGTGGAAGGTGCCGTCGCCATTGTCCTTCACCTTGATGTCAATGGGGAAGCCCTCGGCGTCCTGTGAGCAGCAGGGGGGAGGTGAGGGAGCCCAATGGCACTCAGCGTTGGCCAATGGCACCCAATGGTGCCCAATGGCACTCAGCATTGGCCAGTGGCACCCAAAGGTGCCCAATGGCGCTAACCACTGGCCAATGGCACCCAATGGTGCCCAATGGCACTCAGCATTGGCCAGTGGCACCCAAAGGTGCCCAATGGCGCTAACCACTGGCCAATGGCACCCAAAGGTGCCCAATGGCTCTCAGCTTTGGCCAGTGGCACCCAAAGGTGCCCAACAGCACCCAATAGTGCTTGAGGTGCCCAACAACACTGAACGGAACCCAGCATTGTTCAACAGTACTCAGAGGTGTTCAACAGCACCCAGTGTCACCCAGCAGCCCCTAGAGCTCCCACCTGTGCATAGAGCTTGAGGGGCCCCTTGCCGGCACCACGGGCGTCAATGGTGAACTCGGCTGGGCGATCCACGATGCAGCCAGTGGGCTCCAGCCCTGGCCCAAAGGCCTTCACCTGTGGAGGGGGGGGTTAGAAGGATGCAATGGGGTGCTGGCACCCCCAGCACCCACAGGTGAGGTGCAATGGGGCGCAGCAGGGCACAGCAGGATCCGTGGGTCGCCATGGGTCGCAGCACCTTGTCAGGCCAGGAGTCGGGGGGAGCGGGGCGGATATCAGCCATGAAGGGGCTGTCCCGGATGTCCTCGTCGTCACAGACCACGTGCACGGCGTAGAGCCCCGGCTCCGTGGGCCAGTAGCGCACGTCGCACGAGCCATCGCCCTTGTCATCGCACTCGATGCGCGCCTGGGATGGGCCCTCGATGGAGAACCCTGTGGGCACCGCAGCCACCGTTACCTCTGCCTGTGCCACCACCCCCAGAGCTCGTCCTCCCTCTGTGCCTGTGCCACTGCCCCCAGAGCTCATCCTTGTCCCCTCTGTGCCTCTGCCACCACCCCAGAGCTCATCCTTGTCCCCTCTGTGCCTCTGCCACCACCCCCGGAGCTCATCCTCATCCCCCCCGCCCCATGCCTGTGCCACCACCCCCGGAGCTCGTCCCCCCTCTGTGCCTGTGCCACTGCCCCCAGAGCTCATCCTCATCCCCCTCTGTGCCTGTGCCACCACCCCTGGAGCTCATCCCCCCCCTCTCCGCCGTGTCTGTGCCACTGCCCCCAGAGCTCGTCCTTGTCCCCCCTCTGTGCCCAGGCCCCCAGCAGGGTGACACCTAACATGTCCTTATGTCCCCCCAGACCACTGTCCCCTCTCTGTGACCATGTCCCCCCAGTGTGGCACCACCCGTGTCCCCCTGATCCCACTGGGGCCACCCCCAAACTGCCCCATGTCACCACCTCTGCATGCCTGTGTCACCACAGCGGTGGGAGACCCCACTATGGTGCCCATTCTCCAGCCTGTCCCCATGTCCCCAGTGGGTTTTCACGCACTCTGTGCCCTAGTCCCCACCACACTGGCACCCCCCACAGTGCCACGCTGCCCCATGGTGGCCCCCATTCTGTCCATGTGTCCCCACCCCATGTGTCCCCACCCCACCAGGGTGTCACCCACGCACACCCTTGTCCCCACCACAGGACCCCCAGCCCTGTCCCATGTCACCACCACGGTGCCCCAACCCTGTCCCCATGTCCCCCCCCTTCAGGGCTCACCCAGGGTCCCCACCACAGTGCCCCCCACCTCCACACCCCCCCCTGCTCACCGAGTGTCCCCACTTCAGTGCCGACAGCCTCCACCACGAAGTCTGCAGGGCGCCCCACGACGCCGCCCTCGAGCCCCGGCCCCCAGGCCCGGACCTTCTGTGCCCCCGGCTGGGGGGACACCTGCACCTCGAACGGGCTGGGGGCACAGGCAGGTGTGAGGGGGGCTGTGACACACCTGTACACACCTGTACACACCTGTACACACCCATCCCCTCACACACCTGCACATTGAATGGGCTGGGGTAATGGGAGGGAGGGGATTACACTACACCTGCAAAAACCTGCACCCCCAGGTCCCCCAGATATGTCCCACTGCTGGGGGGACACCTGCACCTCAGATTGGTCGGGAGGATGAGGGAGGGCTTGTACCCCCCACACACCCCACATTCCCCAAACCCCCCACCCCAGGGGCACGCCTGCATCTCAGATGGGCTGGGAGGGTGGTGGGGCAGTGAGGAGCGGGTTTGTACATCCCCCGCCCCCCCCCTTCGCACAAACCCACCCCCTCCCTTGCCCCTGCCCCCGTGCTGGGCACTGACCTGCGAGGGATGGCGTAGCCGCCCCAGGTGATGGACACCTGGTAGGTGCCGGGCACCCGGGGCACGTACTCGCACTCGTAGACGCCGTCACCGACGTCCCGCACCGTCACCGGCTCCTCCGTGCCCCCTGTGGGAGGGGTCAAATGAGCACCCACCCCAGGGCACCCCCAGCCATGCACTCCCATGGCACCCCAACCCCTGGTCAACCCCAGGATGGCCCCCAGCCATCCAACCTCCATGGACAGCCTCATGGGACCCCCACCCGCGCACCCACCTCCCCGTGGTCACCCCCACGGTGTCCCCAACCCCCGACTCCCATGGGTCCCCCATCTGTATCCATTCCATGGGGGACCCCCACACGTACACTCACCCCATGCCCCCCCCTGTAGGACCCTCCCCACATCCTTCCAGTGGCCAAGCCCACGGTGCCCCCAGGCTGCCAGCCCTGCCATGCTCCCACAGTGGCACGTACCTGGTCCCCGCAGTGTCACCCGCAGGTCCCCGCTGCCCGCGCCCCGCGTCAGAACCTTGAAGTCGGCCACGTCCTGCACTCGGACGCCCCGTGGCTGCAGCCCCCTGCCCGTGGCCCGGACCGCCGAGGGGGTGCAGGCTGCAAATCCCGTTAGCACCACCGGGAACCAGGGGCACCCTGGGGAACCCCCAGGGACAGGAACGGGGGTGTCCCAGGGCTGGGAGTGGCACATGGGGATGCCTTGGGGATGCCCTGGGGACAGGGGAGTGCCACGGCGTTCTCAGGGACACAAGGAACCAACCCCTGGGGACAGAGGTGCCAGAGGGACACCCTGGGGAGTGTGAGGGGACCATGGGTTCACCCGTGGTCACTTATTGGTGTCATGGACCACCACGGTCACCACTGGGTGCCTTGGGGCCACCGTGGTCACAGCTGGGTGACGTGGGGCCGCTGACAGGTGTCATTGTCATAGCTACAGTGGCCACAAATGTTCAGGAGCCACGTGGCGACCCAGGAGGGAGCCTCACCTTCAGCCACGTTGACAGTGAAGGGGCTCCTGGGGACCTGGGCGCCGGCGTAGGTGACACAGATGGTGTGTGGCCCTTCGAGGACGGGCCGGTAGGTGCAGCGGAACACGTTGTCCCCCTTGTCCTCCAGCATCACCTCCACTGTGTCCCGTCGGCCCTGGGGGTCCGTGATCACCACCCCCACATCGCCCGAGCCAGCCCCTGCCATCGCCAGGACACGCGCTCAGTGCCATGGCCAGGCCACTGTGGGGACGTGTCCCCAAAGTCACCCAGCCATGCCATGGCCCTGTCACCCTGACAACATGGCTCCACGGCCACCAGGCCACCCATGGCCACGGCAGAAGAAAGACACAGTCTTGGTGCCACTTGCCATGCCATGGCCCTGCCACCATTAGACCACCCCATGGCCATGTCACCACAAAGGTGTGGCCCCAGGGCCACCAGGTCATGCTACATGGAGGCCACCTCGAGGACACGTCCCCCGAGCCACCTGGCCATGCTGGAATGAGGAGGTGTCCCCAAGCCACCATGAGATCATGCCATGGCCCTGCCACTCCAAGGACACAACCCCAGGGCCACCAGGCCACCCCATGTCATCACGAGGACATGGACAGTGCCAGTGTGTCATGCCACAGCCACACCACCACAAGGACACGTCCTCCAAGTCTCTGGGCCATGCCATGGCCGTGCCACCATGAAGGCATGTCCCCAGTCTCCTGGCCGTGCCAGGGACATGTCCCCAGAGCCCCCAGTGCCCCACCTGCGGTGTAGATGTCGAAGTAGGTGGCCTTGTTGGCCACGTTGCCCACGGGCTCCAGGCCGGGGCCGCGCGCCGTGACCTTGCTGGCATCGCCCAGGGCCATGCCCACATTCACCCCAAAGGGGCTCCCGTCGATGTTCTGCCCCGCAAACAGCACTGTCACCTGCAGGGCACGGGGACAACAAGGGCGTCAGGGGACACCAAGGGGGTCAGGGGACCACAGCCCCCACGGCCACACCACAGCCCAGGGACACCCCCATGGATCCCCACAGACATGGACAGCACCTGGCACACCCCAGGGACACCCTCATGGATCCCCATGGACATGGACAGCACCTGGCACACCCCAGGGACACCTCCCAGGATGGCAAGCTGAAGAGGAGCCCCGCCCCCCTCCCCAGCAGTGACCACCCCAGGGACTCCCTACTGTCCCCTCCAGGGACCCTAAAGCAGAGGACACCCAGGAATGCCAACGGGACACTCCAGGGTCCCCCATCACAGCACCTCTCCCCAGAGGCTTCAGTGTGGCACCCCAGGGACCCTACAGGGCACCCCAGGGCCACCCAGTGCCACCCCCAGGGATCCCAAGGGGAGCCCCCCAGAGATCCTTAGGGACCCCCTAGGGATCCCCAAACTCCACTGTGCCAGGGGTCCCCCATTCCCCGTGGGGGGGAGGCGTGGGAGGGGCAGCCACCACTCTGGGACACGGGGGTGTCACGGGGCGGGGGTGTCACGGGGACATCCCAGGGGGTGTGTTATGGGGGTACAGCAGGGGGTGCTGCAGGGAGGGTAGCACGGAAGGGTTGCCTTGGGGGGGTCACCAAGGGGCTCACCTTGTGCAGCCCCCCAACCTTGGGGACATAGGTGACGCTGTACGTTCGCTTCTTGTCATTGTTAGGGACGACCTTGGCCTGCGGTGGAAGAGACCCCAAAATGGGGGAAGGGGGGGGTGACACAGAGCTGGGGCACTGGGGGGGTCTCCCAGAGAGGGAGACTGGGGGAGCCCCCAGAGGGGGGGCCAGGACCCCCTGTACCTCCTCAGTGTGTCCTTCGGGGTCCTCAACGTAGACCAGGACCTCGCCCACGCCCGCCTCGAGGGTCTCCACGGTGAACTGGGCAGGGCGCAGCACCACATTCCCCTGGGGCTCAATGCCTGCACAGGGGGGGAGTCAGGGGGGGGGCCAGCCCCCAAAATGCCCCAAAACCCCCCAGGACTTTGGGCCTCCAGGTTGTCCTTGGTGGCAGCAGGGGGTCAATGGTGTTCTCCTGAGTATGGGCAGGTGAGCCTGGCAGGACTTTGAGGGGTCCCTGCTCATAGGGGGACTCTTGGGGAGCCCTGGGTGGGGAGTGGAGACCCTGGGCTTTCCCTCAGGTGTCCCTGGGCACAGTGACAGCCCAGGACTGGAGAGGAGTCCCTGGGCTGGGGGGGGTCCATGGTTTACTCTCATGCCCTGACAGCCATAGCCCCCAGGTACTCTCTTGTGCTGCGCTGCAAAGCCCCCACGGCCCCCACCCGGTACCCTCCCCCTGTGCCCCCTGTGCCCCTGAGCTCCCCCTGCCTGGGCTCCGTGCCCCTTTTGTGTCCCATGTCCCACCTGTGCCAGGTCCCCAGCCCCCTGGTGCCCCAAGGCACAAACCTCCCCCCTGTCCTGGGACCCCAGCAGCCCCCCAATTCCCCCCAGCTGCCCCCCAGCCCCGTACCGGGCCCGTAGGCGCGCGCACGGCCAGGCTCGGGGAGCCGGGGGCGCACGGGGGCCCCCGGCCGCAGCTTGGCCTTGGGGAACTGGGACAGGTACGTCATCACCGAGTGCTCGTCCACGTTGGGGTCCACGATCTCCTCAGGGGCGATCACCTGGCGGGAAGCCCAGCACCTGTCAGACCCTCCTGGCACCCCCACCCAGGGGGACCCTGCTGGGGAACCCCCCCACCACACACCCCCCTGGCAGGAGGGGCCCCTGACACCTGCCTGACCCTCCTGAGACCCCAACACCCTCCTGAGACCCTCCCTGCCCTGCTGGGGAACCCCCCACACCCACACCCCCACCACACCCACGGGTGCTATGGGGTACCCAAATGCCCCGGGACCCCTGTGGGTCCCCAAGGACACCCCAGACACGCCCTGGCACCCCCAGCATCCTCTTCCAGTGCCCCCCCTGCCCGTTCCTGCCCTGCCCCGTACCTGGGCGAGTGCCAGTGCCCCCCCATGTACCTGGGACCCCCCAGTGCCCCCCACGCCCCCCAATGCCCGTACCTGGGGGACTCCCAGCCAGTCGTCTGCCTGCTGCATGGCCTCCCGAGCGTTCTGCACCGGCTTGTTGGGGTCCCATTTCTCCCAGTCTGGGCACAGACCTGGGGGGCAGAAGGGTCAGGGGTGCACCCTGTCCTGACCCCCGTCCTGACCCGCCATCCTGACCCCCCATCCTGACCCCCCCATCCTGACCCCCCATCCTGACCCCCCCTTCTGCGCCTGCTGCCCCCAGCATCTCCACCATCGGTGTCCCCCGAGCCAGCCTGCACCCCGTACCCCCCGTACCCCCCGTACCCCCCGTCCCCCTGCCCCCGCCCCCTACTCCCGCCTCCCTCGGGGCGCAGTTGTCCCCCAATTTGTCCCCCGTTTGTCCCCCCGGCCCCGCCGCTCACCCGGGGCGCAGTTGTCCACCAGCGCTCCCAGCGCTTTCCCGTCGCGCCAGTCGCGGTTGAAGTTGGTGATGGGCAGCTGCGGCACCTTGTGCTGGATCCAGCCCAGCAGCCGCTGCTTGGGGGTCTGGTGGCGGCCTTCGTCGTCCTCCTCCTCCTCCCACATGGGCATCGAGATGGAATAGTGCAGGATGAGGGTCCAGATCAGCCCCAGGATCAGCTTCAGGTTCCCGTCCACGATTGCTTTGCTGTCTGTGCGGCAGAAACGGGGGGGCTGAATACCGAGATCCCTCGGGAGTCCCCCCGGGGCACCCCGACATCCTGTGGGACCGGCTGGAGAGACCCCCGCACCCTGACAGCCGCGGAATCAACCTCAGGGTGCCGTGCTGGCAGTCTGCGGGAATGGGGATAATGGGAGGGCCTGCCTGGGGCACCCCGGAACCCCACAGCACCACCACGGGCACCCCTGACACCCCGGAACCCCACAGCACCACCACGGGCGCCCCTGACACCCCGGAACCCCACAGCACCCCCACGGGGATCCCTGACACCCCGGAACCCCACAGCACCACCACGGGGATCCCTGACACCCCAAAACCCCACAGCACCACCACGGGGATCCCTGACACCCCAAAACCCCACAGCACCGCCACGGGCACCCCTGACACCCCGAAACCCCACAGCACCACCACGGGCACCTCTGACACCCCGACATCCCGTGGCACAACGGGGTCGACCCCAGACACGTCCCGGGGCACCCCGACACCCCCGGCAGTGCCACGGGACCCTGCACCCAACACCTGCCTGGGGACATCCCAGAAGCGAGGGAGGACCCCCCGAGCACCCCGAGCCCCCACACCCTGCAGGGACCCCAGCACCCGCCCTGGGGGGGCACAACCCCGGCCGCACCCGGGGGACCCCAGTGAGCGCCCAGGAACGCCACACCCTGCCCGCCCAAGGCATTCCTGGAGTGCCGCCGTGGGGAAACTGAGGCAGGGGAGGGCTGGGGGGGGGAGGGGGGCCCGAGGCATCCCGGTCCCTCCCCCAGCGCCCCGCGGAGCGGACCCTCCCCCGCTCCCTTCCCCCGCCGCTTCCCCCCACGAGCGATCGCGTTTCAGGGAGGAAATGGGGGGATGTGGGAGGGGGCGGGACAAACCCCTCCCCGCCGGGAGCTCCGGGGGGCAACACCTGGGGGTGCCTAAAACTCGGGGTCACACCTGGGGGGGTGCCCAAAATTCGGGGTCACATCTGGGGGGTCCCGGGAGGGAGCAAAGACGCGCGTGGGAGGGGAGGTGACACCGCGGGAGGGGGTCTGGCAGCCCCGGTCTGGGCGTGCGGGGGGGGCCGTGCGGGGCCGGGTGTGCGGGGGGGCCCCAGCCCTGCCCCGTGCCGGGGGGGTCACCGTGCAGCTGTCGGGTGGGGGTGGGCGCTGGGGCCCTGCAGGGGTGGGTGCGAGTGCGGGCCGGGCCCCCCCGCGCGTGAGCTCAGCGCCCCGGCCCCGGGCCAAGCGTGAGCTCAGCCCACCCGCACGGCACAGCCCGGCTCGGCTCGGCTCGGCACGGGCCGGACCCCCCCCCCCCCATGGCACGGCTCGGCTCGGCACGGGCCGGACCCCCCCCCCCATGGCACGGCTCGGCTCGGCACGGGCCGGACCCTCCCGCATGACACGGCTTGGCTCGGCACGGGCCGGACCCCCCCCCCCCCCCATGGCACGGCTCGGCACGGGCCGGACCCCCCCCCCCCATGGCACGGCTCGGCTCGGCACGAGCCGGATCCCCCCCATGGCACGGCTCGGCACGGGCCGGACCCCCCCCCCCATGGCACGGCTCGGCACGGCACGGGCCGGACCCCCCCCCCCCCCCATGGCACGGCTCGGCTCGGCACGGGCCGGACCCCTCGCTCGGCGCGGCTCCGCGCGGGCCGGCCCGCACACCGCACCGCCCTCGCACACGCACCCCCTGCACACCCGCCCGGTGCCTCCAGCCTCGCACGCTCACCCCCGTTCCCATCCCTCCGCCGCTCTTGCACACTCATCCCGCTCCTGTCACCCCTGCCCTTGCACATCCATCCCATTCTCATCTGTCCATCGGCCTCACTCTTGCACACACCCTCCATTCCCATTCATCCATCACCCTGCTCTTGCACACTCACCCACGGGCCCATCCTCATTTGTCCATCACGCCCCTTGCACACCCATCCTCCACTCCCACTCCTGCAATCCCCACCCGTGCACTGTCACCCTATTCACACCCATCCATCCCTTTACACACCCATCCAAGTCCTCACTTGTCCACCCCTGCCCTGCTACACTCACCTTCAATTTCCCATGCCCCCCTCACTCCCACCCTTGCACACTCATTCCTCATCTTCATTTGTCCATTGGCCTTACACGCTCACGGCCAGCCCCATCCTCACTCTGTACCCACAGCCACGCTCTGCCCAGGGCACCACCCCTGCCCTGCCTTGCCCACTCACACTCCCATTCCCCTTTCCCCCTCACACTGTCCCCCCCTTGCACACCCACCCACGGACACTGTTCCCGTCGCACACCCATGGGCATTGTTCCCCTTGCACACCCACCAATGGACACGAGCTTGATGTGCTCCCGCTCCAGGAACTCGAGGGCCACCGAGACGTTCTCCAGCTTCATCTGGCGGAAGTTGGGGCGCGGGTGGTGCTTGCGCCCCATCTTCTTCTGGCTGAGCACCTCGAGCAGCGCGATGAGGCGCAGCCCGTCGCTCAGGTCGCGCTGCAGGTCCACGATGCGCTTCTGCACACACTTGAGGTGCTCGTTGCACCAGCGCGTGAACGTGTTCTGCTGGATCTTCTTCCAGGGCGCGTCCTCCGCAAGGTCCTTCTCGGTGGCCGGGAGCTCCTCGGGGTCCTCGCCCGGCGCTGCCTCGTAAGTGGAGTTCATCCTGCAGGGGTGGGGGGCTCCTCGGTGGGCAGGGGGGTTCCTGGGTGCTGGGGAGGGTCCCGAGTGGGTGGGGGGGGAGTCCTGGGTCACTTCTGGTGCTGGGTGGGGGTCGCGGGTCAGTCCCAGTGTCCCGAAGGGATCCTGGTACCGTGGGGTGGGTCCCGAATCAGGGCCGGGGTCCTGTGGGGGTCCTGTGGGTGCCCGGGGTGGGGCTCCTGGGTCCCGGTGGCGAAGCTGGCGCTGGGGGCCGGTGTCCCGGGTCGGGGCCGGTGTCCTGGGTCACAGCTGGTGTCCCGGGTGGGGCCCTGGCTGGGTGCTGGTGCCCGCTATGGGTCCCGGGGCTGAGGGATGGCGTCCCGGGTCAGTCCTGGTTCCTGGGCAGGGGTCCGGGTGGGTCCTGGATGGGGTCCCAGTTCCCGGCGATGGGGGACGGCGTCCTCGGTCAGTGCCGGTGCCCGGGGAGGGTCCCGGTGCCCGGGGTCAGTACGGGTGCCTGAGGACGGGGTCCCGTCTCAGTCCCGCTGTCCCGAGAGGGGTTCGCTGCTCGGTACCGGTGCCCTGGGTAGGGGTCCCTATTGCCGGGGTCGGGGCTGGTGTCCTGGCTCTGTCCCGGCGCAAGTTCCCGGTGGTGGAGCTGGTTCCCGGTGGGTTCCCGGAGGGCTGGGGGGTCCGGTAGGGTCCCGGCTCGGTTCCCGAGTAGTTCCCGGAGCGGCGGGGTCCGGTGTGTTCGCGGTGCGTCCCAGGAGCGCTCCTGGGCCAGGGGCGACGGCGGCAAGTGGCGGGGCCGGGGGGCGGCGGCGGCTTTAAGCGCTGCCCCGGCCCGGCCCGCCCCGTCCCGGGGAGGGACCGAGCCGGAGGGACGGAAAGACCGCCCGCCCGGCCGGGGGTGGGGGGCCAGGCCCTCGCTATTTACAGCCCCGGCCTCGCACCCGGACCCCCAGAGACCGGCACCCCAAAACCGCCGGACTCCGGCACTCCCCAGACCTCGGAGCCCCGGACTCCGGCGCCCCTCAAACCTCGCACTGCGGCACCCCCAGAACCCCGGGATCCGGCACCTCCCGAAACACAAGATCCCAGCACACCCCGGAGCCCCCGACTGCGGCACTCCCGGACCAAGGCTCCCCCGAGCCCCGGCACCCCCAAACCCCCAAACCCCGGCAGTTCCAAAACCGCACAGACATCAGCGCCCCTAAACCTCTGACATCCCTAAAACCTCTGTAACCTCAGACACCGGCACACCCAAACACCGACACTCACAAACACAAACACCCCAAGACGCCGGCACCCACAGACTCCCAAACACGGGCACCCCAACACCCCAAAACTCCCCAGATTCCCGGAAGTCCAGTGTGACAAACTCCTAAACTCTGGCACCTCGGAACCCCCTGCCCCCAGTCATTGGCACCCCCAACCTTTGTGCGCTGAATCACTGGCCTGCCTAAACTTCAGCACCCTGAAACCTCAGCGCCCCAAATCTCGGCACCCAGGTACCCCAGCCTCCCTACATGAAACACTGGTACCCCAAATCCCGGCACCCAGACACCCCCGAAACTCTGTCACCCCAAAATCTCGGCACCACCAAACTCCAGGATCCACCTCCAATAATCCCAAATACCTGCAATCTCGACCCCCCAAAACCTCAGCACCCTATGGCCCAGGCACCCCAACACCCTGATGCACCTGTGCTTGGTACCCCAACACCGCAGACACCCCAATACCGCAGCCCCCCACACTACAACGCACCCCAAACCCCCCCAAAGACCCCCCCAAACTTCCTCAGAACCCCCTCACTCATCCCTTCCCCCTCGCGAACCCCTAAAAAACTCACATAGAAACTCTCCCCCAGCCCCAAGGGGCACAAGCGAGACCCCACAGACCCTCCCAGGATCCCCTCTGGGGAAGCCCCCCGGGACCCCTCCCCAAAGCCACCCCCGCCGTGGAACCCCCCTAGGCCCCCCTGGCCGTGCCTCAGTTTCCCCATGGCAGTGGCCCATGCCTGGGGAGGGGGCTCGCTCATATTTGGGGTGTGCCCTGAACCCCGCTGCCCCCCCAATCTTTCTTGTGTCTCCCTCCCTTTCCAGACACTCGAGGCCTCCTCGACACCCTCGGGAGGGGGGGGACACTTGTGTGACCCACATCTGGTCCTTTGGGGGAACACTTGTGTGACCCACATCTGGTCCTTTGGGGGAACACTTGTGTGACCCACATCTGGTCCTTTGGGGGAACACTTGTGTGACCCACATCTGGTCCTTTGGGGGGACACCTGTGTGACCCACATCTGGTCCTTTGGGGGGACACCTGTGTGACCCACATCTGGTCCTTTGGGGGGACACCTGTGTGACCCACATCTGGTCCTTTGGGGGGACACCTGTGTGACCCACATCTGGTCCTTTGGGGGGGCGATTTGGGGAGTATCGTGTTCCCCCTGTTCCGGTGCCTGCCCTGGAAGCTTCCAAGGGAAGGGGGGGAGGGGGGGCGGGGCGGGTGCACCCCGAGGTGACAACGGGTGACAAGGGGTGACGTGGGGGGGTGACGTGGGGGGGGTGACGCGGTGGCGCCTGCGCCAACACCTAAAAATAACCTGCCGAGTCAGAGCCACGCACCGGCACCCAAAATACCCGGGGGGGCACGCGGGGGGGGCACCCCCAACACCTCATCACCCAAAATACCCGGGCAGGGGGCACACAACGGGGCGGGGGGGGGGCGAAACGCGACAGGGTCCCCAGCAGGACCCCCAAACCCACGGCAGGGGTGGGAAGGGGAGGGAGTGGATTGTGGGGGGGAGTCAGGGTGGGCTGGAGGTGGGGTCAGGATGTTTGGGGGGGTCCAGGGGGGTCTGAGCAGTCAGGGCACGGTGGGGGGGTCAGTGCAGTCCAGGATGGGGGTTCAGGATGCTGCTGGGGCAGGCTGGGGGATCCAGGGGGGTCCCAGAGCCCCCCAGGATCTCAGCTCTGCCACTGCCGGGGCAGAGGAAGATGATGGTGAAGGCCACGATGAGGGGACAAAGGACCTGACCCCGCCAGTGTGTCCTGGGGAGGGGATATAGGGCAGAGCCACTGCTGCCTGTGGTGACACCCTGAGTCCAGTGTCCCCCGGGCTGTACCTGGCCCTGGCACTGGGGCTGGGAGCACTCAGGGTGCAGTGACACGGGGAGGGGACCACTCTGGGGCACAGAGAGGGGAACAGGGGACACTGGGGACATGGGGCCAGGGCTGAGGGCCATAAGGGACAGGAGAACGAGGGGTACGTGGGCAGTGGGAAACAGGGAACGTGGCCATGGGGACAGCAGGGACACGTGTGGGGCCACATCCAGGAGGGCACAGGGGCAGCGACTGGGAGGCACTGGGGGTCCTATGAGGGCCACGGGGCTGGAGACAGAGCCAGGGGGCCAGGGGGGCCACGGGACCCATGTGGAGGTGGTGCTGCCGGTACCGGTGGGTGCTCCCAGTACCAGTGGGTGCTGCCGGTACCGGTGGGTGCTGCTGGTACCAGTGGGTTCTCCCAGTACCAGTGGGTGCTCCCAGTACCAGTGGGTGCTCCCGGTACTGGTGGGTGCTCCCGGTACTGGTGGGTGCTGCTGGTCCCGGTGGGTGCTGCCGGTACCAGTGGGTGCTCCCAGTACCAGTGGGTGCTCCCAGTACCAGTGGGTGCTCCCGGTACTGGTGGGTGCTGCTGGTCCCGGTGGGCCCTGGTGGGTGCCAGGGGTCCCGGCAGGGCTGGCGATGCCGGCGCTGCAGCCCCCGGAGCTCCACGCCCAGGCACCTCCTACTGCTCGGCTGCACCCCCCGAGTCCCTTCCCCACTCCGGGGCCGCCATCCCAGAACCACAGAACCACAGAACCCCAGGATCCCTGGGGCTGGACAAGCCCTCCCAGCCCATCCAGTCCCAGCTGTGCCCAGATGCCCACCCTGTCCCCAGCCCAGAGCCCTGAGTGCCACCTCCAGGAATTCCTGGGACACCTCCAGGCATGGGCACCCCGAAGCTCCCTGGGCAGCCCCTGCCAAGCCTGGCTGCTGCCATCGTGCCCCCCCTCTGCCATGAGCCCCCAGGCCCCTGCGCTGTGTCCCCCCCTCCACAGCCCCCCAGCCTCAGTGACCGCAGCTCCACAGGGGAGCACCTGGGGAGGGACAGGGGGAGGGACAGGGGTCCCTCTGTGGGGTGTCTGTCCCCTGGGTCACCACCCTGTGGCACCCATTTGGGGGTGCCCCTCCGTGGGGATGCCCAGTACAGCACCAACAGAGCTGGCCTGACCCAGTACAGCCCAGTACAGCCCAGTATGGCACTGTTGAGCCCAGTATGGCACTGTTGAGCCCAGTACAGCCTGGTACAGTATGACCAGACTCAGTACAACCCAATAGGACACAGTACAATCCCGTGGCACAGTACAGTGCAGTACAGCCCAGTGTGGTCCAGTACAGCCCAGTACAAAGCCATAGAGCCCAGGACAAACCAGTACAGGCCAGTACAAACCAGTGTAGTACAGGCCTATATGATCCAGTACAGCCCAGTAAAACACGGGCTGGGGGTTCAGCCCACCCCATCCCCCTGCTCCTCCCCTGGCCCGTCCCTGGGCCCCCCTGGCCCCATCTCTGCCCCAGAGCTGGACAGACCCCCAGGGTGCCCCAGGGCACCCCCAGGGTGGGCACCCCACACACGCACCCCCCCAGGGGCACAGCCTGGACGTGTCCCCCTCCCTCTGACTGAGCTCCCCCTTCCCTGAGGGTCCCCAGTGCCACAGTGAGGTCCCTGCTCCGGCCTTTATAGGCGCCCCCAGCCCGGGGGGGGCCCTGTAATCCCCCCCTAAGCAGCTTCTGCTTATCCTTCCTGTTCCCCGGGGGTGCCACAGGCTGGGGGAGGGAAAGAGGGGGGAGGGAGGGCAGGAAATGCTGGGAGTGTTTGGGACCCCAAACTGACCCCCCATCAGTGACCCCTGGCACTGCACCCCCAAATGAACAGCCCCTCTCAGATACCCCACCTTAAGCAGTGCCCCCCAAGCTTCTCCCCCACCCTTTGATAGCCCCAGACTCCCCCCCTCACCTGGGGTCTCCCCAGCACAGGGATCCCCCAAGCCCAGAACTGGGGACAATCGCTTGAGGGGGGCAACACCTGGGGGGCACCCGGGGGTGTGGGGTGGGGGGCAGCAGGTGGGGGGGGCTCATGAGGGAAACCCTGAGCTCTTCCCAAGGCATCCAGGGCTGGGCCATTCTGGGGGACTGGGATCAAGGCTGGAGACACCTGGGGACACCTGGGGACACCTGGCCATGCTGGGGGTGACCAGGACAGAGCTTGGGGACCCCTGGGGCACACTGAGGACCCTGATGGGATCAGGACTAAGGTTGGGGACCTCTGGCCATTGTGATGGGATCGAGACTTGGGCTTGGGAACACCTGGGGACACCTGAACACCTCAGGAGGAACAGGACCAAGCTTGGAGACCCCTGGGGACCCTCCCCATACCCAGATGTTGGGGGGAGCCCTCCTGCCCCCCCCAAATCCTCCAGAGCACCGGCAATCGGCTCGAGCCGGCTCAGGGGGCCGATTAGGGGCTGAGCCCGGTTTAGCCCACCCTAATCCCCAAGTTTGGCCGGGCTGAGCCCTGATCCCCCCTAAGCAGCTTTGGGGGCGCAGGGTATATCAGGGGGGTGGGCGCCCCCCCCGGCACCGCCGCCATGGACGAGGAAGAGTTCTACCTGTTCAAGAACCAGTCGTCGGTGGGGCCCTGGGATGGGCCCCAGTACCACATCGCGCCCATGTGGGCCTTCTACCTGCAGACCATCTTCATGGGGCTGGTGTTTGTGGCGGGCACCCCCCTGAACGCCATCGTCCTCATCGTCACCATCAAGTACAAGAAGCTGCGGCAGCCGCTCAACTACATCCTGGTGAACATCTCCGTCAGCGGCCTCATGTGCTGCGTCTTCTGCATCTTCACCGTCTTCGTGGCCAGCTCCCAGGGATACTTTGTCTTCGGGAAGCACATGTGTGCCTTTGAGGGCTTTGCAGGGGCCACCGGAGGTACGAGGGGAGCATGGGGGTGCTCAGGCTGCTGCGGCCAGAGATGATGGAGTGACCACTGGGGGCTACTGCGGCCAGAGGTGGCCACAGTGATCTCCAACAGGGGCTGAGGGAGTTGGGGTGACCACCATGGTCTGGTGGGGCTCAAGGAATTGTTGACCACCACATTCTGCTAAGGCTTTAGGAGTTGGGGTGACCACCACGGGCTGCTGGGGTGCAGGCATTGGGGTGACCTTCTGGACCTTTAGGAGTTGACCACTGTAGTCTGGTGGGACCATAGGAGTCAGGGTGACCACTGGGTCTGGTGGAGCTGGAGGTGGGGGTGCCCATCATGTTCTTCTGGGATTGGGGAGGTTGGGGTGATCATTGTGGTCTGGTGGGGCTGAAGGTGGCAAAATGGGTAAGGGCCATGGGTAGGGTTGAGCCCTGTGATCTCCTGTGGCTGGAGGAGCTGGGGTGACCACTGAGGCCTGAAGGGAGGGGTGACCACTACGTTCTGCTGGGGTCGCAGGCCGTGCGGTGACCCAGGGGCCTGTGGGGCTTTGGGAATTGTGGTGACCCCTAGCCCTGGTGGCCACGGGCGGTTGTGTGAGGCCAGTGGTGGCCCTGTTTCCCCAGGGCTGGTGACAGGGTGGTCCTTGGCCTTCCTGGCCTTTGAGCGCTACATCGTCATCTGCAAACCCTTCGGCAACTTCCGCTTCAACTCGCGCCACGCGCTGCTGGTGGTGGCGGCCACCTGGATCATCGGCGTCGGCGTCGCCATCCCACCCTTCTTCGGCTGGAGCAGGTGGGACACGGGGCCTGGGGTGGAACAGGGAGGCAAGGGGGGCTCGTGGGGGAGCCGTGGGGGTGCCAGGTGAGTGCCTGAGGCACCTGAAGTGCCACGGGGCGCTGTGGGGGCACCGGGGGGTGCCCCACGGTGCAGAGCGGGGGCTGAGCACAGGTCTGCAGGTACATCCCCGAGGGGCTGCAGTGCTCCTGCGGCCCCGACTGGTACACGGTGGGCACCAAGTACAAGAGCGAGTACTACACCTGGTTCCTCTTCATCTTCTGCTTCATCGTCCCCCTCTCCCTCATCATCTTCTCCTACTCCCAGCTGCTCAGCGCCCTGCGGGCCGTGAGTCCCGGGGGCACGGGGGGCACTGGGATCAGGCACAGCTGTGGCTGAGAGCAAGGGATGGAGGGTGGAGAGGGGTTGGGGGGCAGGAGGGAGGGAGGGAACAGGGATGGAGAGATGGAGAATTGACTGTGAGCAGGGAGGGCAGGATGGGGAGCAGGAGGGAGGGAGAGGTGACTGGAGGGATGCAGGAAGGGAGGGGAGGTTACTTGGACAGAAGGTTGGGCAGGAGCACAGGCAGGAGGATGGGCAGGGGGGCAGACAGGCACACAGGCAGGGGTCGGGGGCTGCACAGGGGATGGGCAGGGGCCCGGCAGCCTGGGCAGGCCCAAGGTGTCCCTGTCGCTGGGCAGGTGGCGGCGCAGCAGCAGGAGTCGGCCACGACACAGAAGGCGGAGCGGGAGGTGTCACGCATGGTCGTGGTCATGGTGGGCTCCTTCTGCATGTGCTACGTGCCCTACGCGGCGCTGGCCATGTACATGGTGAACAACCGCGAGCACGGCATCGACCTGCGCCTCGTCACCATCCCTGCCTTCTTCTCCAAGAGCTCCTGCGTCTACAACCCCATCATCTACTGCTTCATGAACAAACAGGTGACACCAGCGACCCCGGCACAGAGACACGGGGAGGGGGACACCCAGGGACACCTGTGTGAGGGGACACCTCAGGACACTCAGATAAGGGGATGACATTGGCAAGGGGGACACAGAGAAGATGGGGACACCCCAGGACATTGGGGCAGCAGGGACATGCAGGGGTACCCAAGGACACTCGGGGACCAGGGACACCTGGGGATGGCACATCCAGGAGCACTTGCACGGCTGGGGGTACCGTGACCCCAGGGACAGGAGATGGGGCCAGTGTGGCATCTGAGGGTGTGAGGACAGTGCCAGGGCTGGGACACAGGATTGGTGGGACCCCCAGGCTGAGCTGTCCCCTCTCCTGTGACCCCGTGTCGCCCGTGTCCCCGCAGTTCCGCGCCTGCATCATGGAGACGGTGTGCGGGCGGCCCATGTCAGACGACTCCGAGGTGTCCAGCTCGGCCCAGCGCACCGAGGTCTCCTCCGTGTCCTCCAGCCAGGTCGGCCCCAGCTGAGGGGCTCCGGCACCGCCCCAGCCCCCGGGACCCCCGGCTGCCCCCCAGCTCTCCCCCAGCTGCCCCCCATGGGGCTGGCTCTGCTCTGGGGGCCGGGGGCCCTGGCCAGCCTAGGATGTAGCGCGGGTGGGACAATAAACCATGGCCGCAGTCTGAGCGCAACGGGGACCCCTGAGCACCTGGGACCTGAGGGGCAGGGAACCCATGGCACAGGCACCCAGGGACCCACTGAGCACCTGGGAGCTGTGGGATGGGGCACCCACGGCACGGGCACCCAGGGACCCGTGGGACAGGGCACCCCTGGCACGGGTGTCCAGGGACCCACTGAGCACCTGGGAGCTGTGGGACAGGGCACCCATGGCACAGGTGGCCAGGGACCCGCTGAGCACCTGGGAGCTGTGGGACAGGGCACCCAGGGGCACCGTGCCCCACAGCAGGGTGGCAATGGGGGAGCTGGGGCTGGCTGTGCCGCATGGTGGGATGGGATGGAGGCCTTGGTGGAGCTGTGCCCCATGGCTGGGTGGGATGGGGGTCCCAGGGGTGGCTGTGCCCCACTGCAGGGCGGGACAAGTCTTGGGAGTGGCTGTGCCCCACGGCAGGGACAGAGGGTGGGTCCCAGAGGAAACTGTGCCCCACGGTGGGGCAGGATGGGTCCCGGAGGTGGCTGTGCTCCATGGTGGTGCCATGGTGGGACCCTGCTCCCTTGTCCCCCTTCAGGCCTCACACACGGGAAGGGCAGGGAGGTGGGATGGTGCTACCCTCTCCATCTGTGGGGCTGGAGTGGGACCTAAGGGCCCCCATCTGCAGGGCTGAGCTCCCCATCCATGGGGCTGGGGCTGGGCCCCCCCTCTGTGGGGTGGGGGTGGGAATGAATCCCCCCTATCCATGGGGCTGGGTTCCCTCTGTGGGGCTGAGCCCCCCAAGCCCCAGGGGCAGAACTCCCACAGGCCTCGTGTGTCCCCACATCCCCAGCCAGTTCCCCCCCTCCCCAAACCCGTCTGGCTCAGTCCAAGGGGGCTCTCCCAGATCCTGGTTTAGGGGGAAACAGGGAACTGGGGTCCGTCCCCCTCGGCCCATCGGGGGGTGAACAGTTTTATTGAGTTCCAACCGATCCGGATCCCTTCAATCAGCCCGAGGAGAAAACCGAGGAATAAACCCGGAGGAGGTGAAAAATCCGTGTTTGGAGTTGTCACAGGGGCCCAAATCCTCGCGGATGGGAGCTGGGAGATGTTAGGAGAGGGGCTGCTGCAGGGCTGGGTGGCTGCAGCAGAGGCTTTCCTAGGGTTCCAAACATCACTTCTGCTGTCCCAAATCATCCCTGGTGTCCCAAACCAACCCAGACATTCCTTGATCGCCCCAGCATTCCCAGATTCCCAAGCCCTGCATGGGGCCATATTCCCGACCCACTTACCACTGGATTCAGGGAGGGGAGGAAAAGGAGAGGTAGAAAGAGGAGGAGGAGATGGAAGGATCCGGTCAGCCCTTGGAAACCTTTGGGAAAGGATTTAAGGGAAAACCTGGGAATTTGGAGATGGCCCGGCCCGATTCCACGCAGCTCTGGTGGCTGCAGGGGGACAAAGAACACAGAAGAGAGAAAACCTCGGGAATTGTCCCAGAGCGGGGTGGGATGAGGCCCTCCCCCAGGGTTGGGGGATTCAAGGCACTTGGAGCGGGGCTGGGGGGAGGGGTCTCGCCCAGATCCCAGGGGGCAGCGACAGGGGAGGAGGGTCCAACCTCCCTGGGGTCACCTCCAGGTCACCCCCTGGGCCCTGCTGCTGCTCTGACGGTTTTTGGGGCTTCAATGCTCACTTTTCATTCCAATTTCACATCACTGTTTCCATTTAATCCAATTCCACTTATTTGGTTCCAATTCCATTTCAATTTCAATTTTCAACTTTGATTTCAATGTTTAATTCCAATTCCATTTTTAATTAAAATTTCAGCCCAATTCAAATTCCAATTTTAATTCCAATTTCAACTTTAATTCCAATTCCAATTCTAATTTTTATTCCAACTGCAATTCCAACCCCAATCCCTCTGTGAATTTCCCACTCCCCCCCAGGCCCCCGGGCCCCGCAGCCCCGGGCAGCCCCGTCGCTGCCCCCGCGCCAGGGAAGCTGTCCCCACACGTGGTAAAACCAAAACATACAAAAATAACCCAAAAGTCGTTAAAATCCGGGGAAAACCCACAACGAGACGAGCCCCAGGTGCCGGGGGAGTGTGGCTTTCCCGAGCCCCGTCCCCGGGAGCCGGGATGGGGCTTCTCCGCAGAGGAGCGGCCTCGGCCAGGGACGGAGCCCACGAGCGCTGCCGGCTCGAGCCTAGAACTCGTCGTGCCGCACCAGCGCCTCCCCGAAGTCCGTGGCCTGGCTGCCCACGAACAGGTCTGACTTGTCCACGATCTCCTCCCGCGTCAGCTTCCCGTCCTGCAGGGAACGCCACATCCCGCTGTCTCCCCATCCCGCAGGGAACGCCACATCCCGCTATCTCCCCATCCCGCAGGGAACGCCACATCCCGCTATCTCCCCATCCCGCAGGGAACGCCACATCCCGCTGTCTCCCCATCCCGCAGGGAACGCCACATCCCGCTGTCTCCCCATCCCGCAGGGAACGCCACATCCCGCTATGTCCCCATCCCGCTGTCTCCCCATCCAGCTATCTCACTATCCCGCTATCTCCCCATCCCACAGGGAACACCACATCCCGCTATCTCCCCATCCCACTGTCTCCCCATCCCGCCGTCTCCCCATCCCGCCGTCTCCCCACTCCTCCTCCCGCTCCCCAAATCCCCCCAGAGCTGCTGGCCCACCTTGTCCTGGTCAGACTCATAGACGAGGTGCCGGGCCTCAGCCTCGGCATGGTCGTAGTCCGAGGGCAGGATCCAATCCTTGGTCTCCTCCTTGTCCATCTTCCCATCCCGATTCTTGTCCCGGAACTCCACAAACTGTTCCCGCTCCGTCTTCACCCACTCAGGCTCATCAGCATCACCGTCCTGGCTGTACATGTCACCTGGGGGGACAGCAGCATCAGCCCCACGGTCCTGTCCCCACCCCAAGGATTGACCCAAAGCCTTGAGTTCCCTAAATCTATCCCCAAAACCCCAAAGCACCATCTGGGTCATGATTTCACCCGAAAATCCTCGGTGGAGGCCTAGGGGCAGGTGGAAGTTGAGAGAGAGAAGAACATTCTGTGAGGGGGAGGACTGGGAAGGACACGGCGGCAGCGGCTCCCACGGGACGGGGACACTGAGGGGACATGGACAGGACATGGAGCAGCAGCACCAGCGTCTCACCAATGTACTCCTCCAGGTCAATGAAACCATCGCCATTCTTGTCAATGTCCTCCATGGTTTCCTGCAAGAAGATGCCAGCGTGAGCCGGGCCCAAGGTGCCCCTCAGTGACCACCCGCCACCAGAGCTTCCCAAAGTGCCTCTGCGCTGGCCCCACCTGCACAACGATGTCCTTCATGTAGTCGTACTCCTCGGGGTGCAGGAAGGCCGTGAACTCCTCCTTGGTGGCGGCCAGGTCCCCGTCCTTGTCGGCCATCTTGAAGCGCCGCTCGTCCCGCACCATCATCTGTTTGTAGTTGAAGCCATCGTCAGGGTCCGGATCGTCTGGGGAGCACAGGGAGCACCCGGGTCAGCTCAGGCAGGGCGAGCACCCGTAACCACCAACACAGCCTCAACCAAGTCAACAGTGTCAGCTCAACCTCAACCTCCTCTACTGAACCTCAGCTTCCTCTCAACTTCAACCTCAGACAACTTTGATCTCCCCAGCCCAGCCTCAACCTTCACCCCAACCCAAC
The DNA here is from genome assembly GCF_012460135.2 of Molothrus ater. Taxonomy (NCBI): domain Eukaryota; kingdom Metazoa; phylum Chordata; class Aves; order Passeriformes; family Icteridae; genus Molothrus; species Molothrus ater. The sequence continues at coordinate 195,450 of NC_050482.2, forward strand.
CTCAACCTCCCTCACTCAACCTCCTGAACACAACCTTCTCATCCTCAACTTCCTCAATGCAACCTCAACATCCTCCACCCAACCTCAAACTCAACTCAACTTCCTCCCTCTCAGCACAACCTCCCGATGCTTTGCCAGCAAAAGCTCAATTGCAGCCACCCCTTCTCTGCCGCGCCCACTCCCAGGAGGAGCTGCGGAAGCCCTGGGACCATGACATTCCCAGGGAGGGGCCCCAAAAGACAGGCCTTGGGGGCTTTGGCCGGCACGGCCAGAGGCTCAACGGGAACTATTTTGGGAGGGGAATGTGTAAGGGGATCTGACTCGCTGCTGGCAGTGGCAGGGCCAGCAGGCACCGGCCGGGTGGGACTGCGGGGCACGCGTGGCCGCCTGGCACAGCCCTGCCAGCAGCAGGACAGGGGTTACAGACACAGCAGTGTCCAGCAGCCCTGGAGAACGTGGATCCTGGGGGACACTGCCACGCTCTGCTTGAGTTAAACCTGAGCCAGGCCCCATCTAACAAGAAGGTCCCAAAGCTCCCGTGTCCCTGCTCTATTACCTGAGGCAAAAGGCAGGCATTGGGGAGCCTGGGATTAAGGGGCTCTGGAGCATCCATTAAATATCCAAAGATTCTTACTTTAAGGCAGCTCTAGGGCTGAATGAACCCCAAATTGCCCATTCTGTTCCCAAGGTTTTGCCTTGAGAAGCAGCATAGCCTCGAACAAGGAAACCTTCAGGACCAGCGCCGTTAACAGATGATTCCTTAATTGCTGTTGGGCTAATTAATGGGTTTGATGGGGGAGTGGGGGGGGCGGGGGCAGATGGGTTAAAAAGGGTTAAACCCTCCCAAAGCCCCCAAAGTTACTTCCTGCCTTGGTCCCTGGGCTGGGAGAGGTCTGGGGGAGCAGGGGGTTTTGCTCAGAGTATGGCAGCAAAGCCACAAACTCAACCCTCCATCTTGTGTCCTGGTTTTGGATCCCACCATGGGATTGAGGAATTAACAAAAATAGGAGTGGTGATGATGATGATGATAATACTCTGATTTTGAAGGGAGTTTCAAAGGAGTTTCCAGTCTCAGATGAAACTCTTGGACATTTATCACTTGATATTCCGTGCTTCCCAGGACTCCCCCCAGCAGAACCCCACACTGCTCCGTGACACTTCTGGGGGCCACCCAGTGATTCATCCTGGTGTGTAATTAATTAATTAATTAATAAAACCACTCCCAGCACCTCATTTTGCTGACAAAACACATTCTGGACCCTCCGAGGCAGCCAAGGGCAATGCCTGGCCCCATGAATCCCTTGGCCACGGGTCAACACTCAGGAGGCACTTCCAGAGGTATTCCAGCCCCACTCTGGCCAGGGAGGGGAGCGAGGAGAAGACAGGGGAACATTTGAGCAGCAAGGAGCTGTGGAAAAGTAATTCCTGCCGAGAGGAGCCGGAGCCAGAGCGTGAGGCAGGATCCTCCCGGCGCTCCGTAAGGACACAAGTATGTGGGAGCAGCAGGAGCGGAGGCTGCACCAGGGCCTGCCAGGGGCACGCAGCCTCCGGGGCTGCTCCAGCTCTGGAACCGGCCGTGCCGGGGGCTGGGCACTCCCCACACCCTGCCAGACTGCGGGGGAACTGCTCCTCCAGCTCATCAAGGGGGTTCTGTTCATGCAGGGCTCTCTCACTAAGGCTTTTCCTCGTGAATGCTCACACTTTTCCCTATCCAACACCTGCAGGTCCAAAATGCCATCCCAGACCCCTCAAACTGGGCTCAACCCTTCCCTGACCTCTCTGCCCCTTCCAGGCTGGATTCACACAGGCAGATTAGCCCAGAAACCCGTGGCAAAGGGAGCTTTGGGAGGTGCTGCCCCAGCCCAGGGGTGTCACAGGGCCCTCCCTGGCCACCAGCACAGCAAATCCAGATCCTCCCCGATCCCAAGGGAGATGGATGAGCCTCCTGTGCAGCGGCTCCCCCTCTGCACATCCCGCGGAGCAGTTTGACTATTTTTGGCAATATTTAGGAAATTAGAGTGGATTCGACACTCCAGAGCCGCAGCTCCTCCGCCAGGCCAGTCTACAGTGCTGGAGGCCAGAGCTGGCACAGGGCTTGACGGTTTATGGTTTTAACCCCAGAAGAGCTGCTGCTTCCCTCACTCCCAGGGATGTCTGAGGCCATGCCTCACTACTGGCCCAGCACCTGTCCCAAAATCCCTGAGCTCTGGGGCCTAAAACTGCTCCCAGGACAAGTAAAGCAACTGAAATCTCTGCTAGTGGTTTGTTGGGTTTAGGGATGCAATGGACACACCAAGGTGGCTCCACAGCTGCGGATCAGTGCGTTCCACCTGCTGGTCCCAAATTCCCCCACAAAGCAGGAATTCCAAAGGGCTGGAAACCCCCATTCCCACATGCCATTCATCCCAAAATCATGTGGATTCAGCCCAGGGCTGCATTTGTCACCAGGAACATCAATAATGCCCAAGTGTGGCTGCAGAGGGGAAACTGAGGGTGTGGGGTGTGTAAACTTTCCGTTGGGGAGATTTCCATGTATTTTCGGTTCTTTTCCTTGGATTTCTCTTTTCTAATGCCACCAGGAGGTCAATTTGTAGAGTTTTAGAGGTTTCAAAGTGTAACATATTGGGGACATCTGCTCCAGCTGGCCCCATGTACACCAAGGCCACATCCTACATCATATTCCTGTGCTTACCCCAGGGGACAAATCCATCTCAGGTCAGCCAAACGCCAGCCCAGCACCATCCCACACTCTCAACCACAACTTCCTCTGGGCTTCCCTAATCCAGGCCCCAAACTCCCCCTCCACAACCCTGTCTGGATCCATGTCCATCCTGCCAACCATCACTCCATGAGCCCATCCCAGTCCCTGACCACCACTGACCACTGTGCCCTGAGCCCACCCTGATCCCTGACCACCCCACTGACCCTCAGTGACCCAAAGCAGAGCAGGACGTCCCAGCTGCTGGCTCCAGGAAAGGCCCAAGCCAAGAGCCAGGACCTACCCAGGATATATCCATAGGTGGCATTTTTATACTCCTCCCAGGAAACAAGCCCGTCCTCATTGAGGTCGTGGCCCTTCCACTGGCGCTCCACATCCTCGTAAATCCAGCGCTTTTGGGCAAACTTGATCCAGGCCTTCAGCTCCTCCACTGTCACAAACCCATCTCCATCCTCGTCTATTTTCCCTACAATCTTCCTGTGGGAAACACAGAGAAATGCATCAAAAGTTAAAAAAAATGAGAGGTTAGCAGGGAGAGAATGGGAAGGGGCAGAGGGGGCAAGTTGAGGTCATTACAGAATTTGGGAATTCAACCATTTGGAGAGTTTATCCTTAAAAAGCAACATATGGTTCAGCTGCCAAAACTTTGGCTCAGACATGAAAATCCCTGGCTTGGCCACTTCTGGACTACTCAGGTTCTGGTTTCTTCAGAAATTCTTAGTTTTAGGGGAAAAGCTTCATTTTAAGCCCCTGGGAAAGACCCATCCATGAGTCCTTTGACCAAGATGGTGCAGGTGATGAGTACAGACCCATATTTGTATTAAAAATGGGAATATCGGTTCTGCCTCTCCTGGTGATGCCAGGAGAAAGTTTGAGGTGGTTATGAAATTTGCAAATTCAACCATTTGAAAAGTTTATCTTTAAAACCAACATTTTGGGTTAGCTGCCGAAAAGCAAGGTCAGCTGCCAAAACTCTGTTTTGGACACAGAAAACACTGGCTCAGACATGGAAATCACCAGCTTGGCCACTCTCGAACCACTCAGGTTGTGGTTCCTTCAGGAATTACGAGTTTTAGGGGAAAACCTTCCCTGTTAAACCTTAGGAAAGCTCCATCTGCACGTCCTCCCGCCTTGCCGGCGCCGGGCGAGGAGCAGGGACGCACATTTCTGCTAAAGCCAGGAGGTTTGGGGAAGTTTGGGGAAGTTTGGCTCTGCGGGAGGAGCGGGAGCCGCCCAAGCCCAGCGGAGCAGAGCAGCCCCGGTGCCGGGCCGGGCAGACACCGGAGCCGCAGCCCCGGAGCCGCGTGCCTCCGTTATTTTTAGCAGCAGCTGTAGGAAAGGCCGGCAGGAATGCGGGATCCAGGGGCAGATGGAGCCGGGGGGTGGGGGCTGCTTGATCCGCAGCAGCGCTTGCTCCCCAGAGCACTCCCAGCTCTGTGCTGGGGAGGTTTTGGGCTCCTCGGATGAAAATCATGGATAACAGTCCCAAAATCCTTTGTCTGGTGAAGCAGGATCCTGGTTTTTTTCCTCTAACATGAAGGTTTAACGGAAAACAGGTCAGGAATCCTGAGCTCCAGCCCAGGTATTTAAGGAATTTTAGACAGGTGGAAAACAGGGAATTTTAAATTTTAGATTGCCGCTAGGACTATTAATTCCAAATATATTGACGCAAAGGGAAAACCGGGCACTGGAGCCACCCATGCTCACACCCAGGTTTCTGTGTTTCAGAATTGCCTCGGTCTAGGAAAACCAGGAATTCCTCTGTGGCACAAAGGATGTTCCTGGCAATGAGAAGCTGGAGAGAGACTGGAAGAACAAAGGGAAAATGTGGAATTTAGTTCTGACAGCGAGAGGCCAGAGTGGGGGCAGTGGGCAGGGCTTGGAGACCTGAGTGATTTTAAAGAGAAATACATAAAATAAATATGTAAATATAAAACAATAGCTCATCAATAGCACCCAAATTTATGCACACATATGTAAAATATTATAGAAATATTTCAGAATTTTATACATCAATGTGCAAAGCGTCCCTTCCGATATTTCTGATCAAACACAGAAATATGCAAAATGTCACATAAATATTCAAAATCTTCCGTATAAACATATAACAAATCAATATTATAAAATTCTGCATAGAACTATGTATATGTTTAATATTCATGTGGATAGTTACTATCCATGTAACTATCCACAGAGATATTAAACATTTGTCCATGTAAATATATAAACCACAAATAAAGCTCTCAAATCCTTCCTATTTCAGGGGGAAAATTCTGTGTTTCCCTCTCCCAAGAAGGTACACCACTAGCAAGGGGATTTATTAGGGAAAATCCCTGGAATGGAGGACCAGAGCCGGCAGGGATTGATGGCCAGGCAGTTTTTCCAGGGCAGTTTCTACAGGGTTAATTAGGGAACAGCTTCCCAGGGAAGTCAAACCCTCTCGAGTGCTCAGGAAGCTCCCAAACCTCCTCCCCACCCCGGTCCGGGGGCTGGCACCAGCTGCTCACGGCTGCTTTCCCAGGGCAGCAGCCACCAAACCCTTCCACTTTGCCAAGGGCCCGTCCTGCCCCCAGCAAGGGCAGGCAGCAGATGTTGGCGAGAGCAGCAGCTGCTCCCCGTTCCCACTGCCCGGTCCCATTCCCACTGCTCGCTCCAAGGGACCAGCACTGCCGGGACACACGGACACATCAACCGGGGCAGGCACTGGGCAGCAGCTGCTCCCCGTTCCCACTGCCCGCTCCAAGGGACAGGGACACACCGACCGACCGACCGACCGGGGCAGGCACCGGGCAGCGCTCCCAAGCCGCGGCCCCAGGGCAGGAGGGGAGGGAGCCGAGGCGGAGCTGCCGCAGGAAAAGCGGCCCCTGCTGCAGCACAGCCCCGCTGGGGCACAGAGCTCACAAAACCCCCCGAGATAAGGGGTTTACGGGAGGCCCTGGGCTCGGGATGGCCGGAGCTGCCCCGCAGACAGCCCTGGGCTGTTTGTATGCAGGGCAGTAAATCCCCCGTGGAAAGGCGTTCCGGGTAACGCAGCAGAACAATGGGATTGAGCCGTGACGGGCTCTGGGATTGCAGCCCTGGCATCGAGAGAGGCCGGGGGGGGCCCAGCTTCCCTCCCATCTGATGCTGCTCCAGGGGCATCGAGGCACTCCCTCTGATTGTGCCAGGTGGCAAAAAAGGAGGCAAAAAGTCTCCTGGATCCTGTATTTTGGAACTTATGCAGCGACCAGGGCCTGGCTCCAAAGGATCAAGGGGTTTCCCAGTTTAAATTGTCCCTGGAGGGAGGAAATTCCCTCTGGCCATGAAGTGCTGGAGGAGAGGCCAGCAACTCCTTCCCACTGGGAGCCTGGACGACCCATAAGGATGGATGGAACCTGGCACCCCCTGCCCTGCACATCCCGCTGTGGGAATTGGCTCACTCTGGAGGTGTCCCCAGCACCCACATGTGGTTGAGCTTTCCTGTCCCATCGGGGAGCACCATTCCCAAAAAACAGCCCAAAATTCACTATCAGCTGTGGTAGGTGCTGCTCCAGCAGCAGAGCAAGGTTGGGATGCTTGGCTGAAAAAATCAAGTCTGACTAAAAAAGGGGGAGAGAATCAGGTGGAATCTTGGGAAGGGATTCCTGGCTGGGAGGGTGGGCAGGCCCTGGCACAGGGTGCCCAGAGCAGCTGGGGCTGCCTCTGCATCCCTGGCAGTGCCCCAGGGCAGGCTGGACACTGGGGCTGGAGCAGCCTGGGACAGTGGGAGGTGTCCCTGCTATGGTGGGGGTGGCACTGGAGGGGCTTTGGGGTCCCTTCCCACCCAGCCATTCCATGAAAGCCCAGCCAAAGCACCCAGTTCCAAGGTGACTGGAGCCCAGCACCCTGACAATGTCCTGAGCTCCCTGGGGAGCCTCTGTCCTCCAGGCCCCCCCACCCTGTTGGAGCCTGCAGGTCCCAGGTTTGAGCCACCCTGAGCCCCAGAACAACTGCGGCAGCAGCTGCTGCGGGGGCACCTGGCCCTGCACGGCTCCCAGAACCATCCTGGGCCAGATCTCAGGGCAGGCACGGCCATCCTGGATCTGAGGAGAGACACGGCTATCCTGGATCTGAGGGCAGGCATGGCTATCCTGGATCTGAGGGGAGATGTTGGACGGGGAATCTCCATACAGGCTCTGTTTTTCCAACTCCCAACCAACCTCCAACTGAGAAACACCAGTGATGCCAGGGGCTCCAGAGGCACCCAGAGAACAGGGAGCGAGCACAGCACAGTGCAGAACCCCCCGTCTGCTCCGGAGTTTTGGGGAATGCCAGGCACAGGAAATGGCTCCGGGTGACTTTTTGGGGGATTCCCGGGGGGGGGAGCGTGCCCGGGAGTGCCCTCCCGCTCCGGGCAGGGCGGGGATGCTGTCCTTACCCCAGGCGCTCCTTGCTCTCCTCCGGGGTGAGCTGGTCGAAGCTCTTGGCCTCGTCGGCGCCCAGGAAGGCGTCGTGGTCGTAGTCGAAGCTCTGGGCATCGTCGTGCTCGCGGGCGCTGAGCGGGGCCTCGCGCACCACGCGCTCCTTGCGCTCCGTGGGCTTGGCCGAGCCGCACAGCGCCCACACGCCCACGCACAGCAGCAGCCGCGGGAACCGCATCGTGCCGGGCCTGCCTGCGGGGACAGGGACAGCGCCGTGGGACAGGGACACCGGGATGGGGACACTGCCCTGGGACAGGGGCTGGGGACAGGGACACTGCTGTGGGACAGGGACACCACCGTGGGACCGGGGCTGGGGACAGGAACACTGCCGTGGGACAGGGACACTGCCGTGGGACAGGGACACCATGATGGGACAGGGACACCACTGTGGGACAGGGGCTGGGGACAGGGACACTGCCATGGGACAGGGGCACCGGGACAGGGACACTGCTGTGGGACAGGGACACCACTGTGGGACAGGGGCTGGGGACAGGGACACTGGGACAGGGACACTGCTGTGGGACAGGGACACCATGATGGGACAGGGACACCACTGTGGGACAGGGGCTGGGGACAGGGACACTGGGACAGGGACACTGCTGTGGGACAGGGGACAGGGACACTGCCATGGGACAGGGACACTGGGACAGGGACATCGCCATGGGATGGGTTGTTTGGGAAGAATAGGGTTTAGGGCCAGTTATCTTGGAAAAACTGGGGATTAGGGCAAATTATCTGTGAGAAATGGGGATTAGGGCATGTTATTGGGGAAAAAACAGATTAATAATAATACAGATTATAGGAGCAAAAATGATTAATCCAGATGATCTGGATGAAATGATAAATATGGATTGTCTGGGCAAAGATGATGATTTAATGCAGACTGTCTGGGAAAAATGGGGAATTACTGCACGTTATTTGGGAAAATGGAGAACTAGTGCAGATTTGTGTGGGCACAAATGACTAATAAATGCAAATTATAGGGGAAAATGATGAATATTCTCAGGTCAAATTGATCAACTGATCCTAATTATCAGGGCACTGTAATGAACTGATATGGGTTATCTGGGCAAAAGTGATTCACTGACATGGATTATCAGGGCACAGGCATTCATTAACACAGATTATCAGGGCACAGTGACTAATTAACACAGATTATCGGGGCACAGGGATTAATTAACCCAGATTATCGGGCACAGGGAATTTCCAGCCCCGTGCACGTGGGGAATGTCCCGTTTCCCCAGAGCTGCTCCCGACCCCATCCCAGAGCCCCTCCGAGCAGCAGCTGGGCTGGGAAGGGATCCAGGGGTGGGGAAAGGGGTCCTGGAGGGAAGAAAGGAAGGAAGGAAGGAAGTGGATCCAGATGGAGGAATGAAGGACGTGCACACCCCAGCTCTGCCCCCCACATCCCCTCCCCAGCCCTGGTGCTCCCCAGACCCACTGCAGGTGAATCCTCCCCCACACTGGGACCGCCTGGACAAACCACCCAAATGGGCCTGGGATCCATGGCAGCTCTGGAGGGATTCCAGAGGCTCATCCCTTTAGATCCCAGCAGAAACTCAGGTGTTCCCCATGCTCGTCACTGAGATCCCATCTTAGATCCCATCTTAGATCCAGGTGTTCCCCATCCTGATCTCTAAATTTCAGTCCAGCTATTCATCATCCTGGTGTATTTAGCCTTAAATTTTAATCAAGATATTTCTGGTTTTTAACTCTTTCATTCTAAATTTAATCCAGATAGTCACCATCCAGAGCTCTTAAATGCAAATTTATTTCAATATATTCCTCATCCCTATTGCTTTAGCTTAAATTTAAACCCAAGATATTCCCCATCCTTACCCCTTTAAATTTACATCCAGGTCTTCCCCATCCAGAGCTCTTAAACATAAATGTAAACCCAGGTATTGCCATTCCTTATCTCTTAAAGTCTGTGGTTTAAAATCCCCTTTAGCCTGAACCTCAGCCCTTTAACCTGAACTCTCACCAAGGAGTTCTGCCCTAGGAGTGACCCAGGAATGACCAGGAGTGACCTGGGACTGGTCCCACGTCAAACCAAGGCACTGGTGGCAGGACATGGGGGAAAGGACATGGAAAAGCCCTTTCCTTCCTCTTTTTGAATGAGGATTTATCAGACCATTCAGAAAATCCACAAGCTTCAATTCCTTGGAAGTGGGGGAGGACAGGGCAGGGTGAGGGGAAAAAGTCACTATTTTAGTGTTTCTGGGGAGAAGAAACCTCCCAGGAGGGAAAGCCAGTGCCAGGTGTACGTGGAGCTCTGTGTAACCCTGTCCCAGGAGCTGACTCCTGCTCCTCTGGGTATCCCCAGCCCCAGGAGCTGCCTCCTGCTCCTCTGGGTATCCCCATCCCCAGGAGCTGACTCCTGCTCCTCTGGGTATCCCCAGCCCCAGGAGCTGCCTCCTGCTCCCCCTGGGTATCCCCATCCCCAGGAGCTGCCTCCTGCTCCTCTGGGTATCCCTGTCCCAGGAGCTGACTCCTGCTCCTCTGGGTATCCCCATCCCCAGGAGCTGACTCCTGCTCCTCTGGGTATCCCCATCCCCAGGAGCTGACTCCTGCTCCTCTGGGTATCCCTGTCCCAGGAGCTGACTCCTGCTCCCCCTGGGTATCCCCATCCCCAGGAGCTGCCTCCTGCTCCTCTGGGTATCCCTGTCCCAGGAGCTGCCTCCTGCTCCTCTGGGTATCCCTGTCCCAGGAGCTGCCTCCTGCTCCCCCTGGGTATCCCCATCCCCAGGAGCTGACTCCTGCTCCTCTGGGTATCCCCATCCCCAGGAGCTGACTCCTGCTCCTCTGGGTATCCCTGTCCCAGGAGCTGCCTCCTGCTCCTCTGGGTATCCCCATCCCCAGGAGCTGCCTCCTGCTCCTCTGGGTATCCCTGTCCCAGGAGCTGCCTCCTGCTCCTCTGGGTATCCCTGTCCCAGGAGCTGACTCCTGCTCCTCTGGGTATCCCTGTCCCAGGAGCTGACTCCTGCTCCTCTGGGTATCCCCATCCCCAGGAGCTGACTCCTGCTCCTCTGGGTATCCCTGTCCCAGGAGCTGACTCCTGCTCCTCTGGGTATCCCTGTCCCAGGAGCTGACTCCTGCTCCTCTGGGTATCCCCATCCCCAGGAGCTGACTCCTGCTCCCCCTGGGTATCCCTGTCCCAGGAGCTGCCTCCTGCTCCTCTGGGTATCCCCAGCCCCAGGAGCTGACTCCTGCTCCTCTGGGTATCCCTGTCCCAGGAGCTGACTCCTGCTCCTCTGGGTATCCCTGTCCCAGGAGCTGCCTCCTGCTCCCCCTGGGTATCCCCATCCCCAGGAGCTGACTCCTGCTCCTCTGGGTATCCCCATCCCCAGGAGCTGACTCCTGCTCCTCTGGGTATCCCTGTCCCAGGAGCTGACTCCTGCTCCCCCTGGGTATCCCTGTCCCAGGAGCTGACTCCTGCTCCTCTGGGTATCCCCATCCCCAGGAGCTGACTCCTGCTCCCCCTGGGTATCCCTGTCCTGAGGAGCTGACTCCTGCTCCTCTGGGTATCCCTGTCCCAGGAGCTGCCTCCTGCTCCTCTGGGTATCCCCATCCCCAGGAGCTGACTCCTGCTCCCCCTGGGTATCCCCATCCCCAGGAGCTGCCTCCTGCTCCTCTGGGCACATCCCAGCTGCCAGGGCCTGCCCAGCCCCGTGCTGATCCCAGGACCAGCCCAGCCTGGAGCACAGAGTGACCTGGAGCGGGTCAAACAGCCCGATGTTATCTGCCAGTGTCCACACAGAGCCCAGAGGCACTTGGAAGTGATCAAAGAGGGACAATCCCAGCTCCGGGCAGCGCCAGGAAAGGTGCTCAGAGACACCAAAACCCACAAACCACAGTTATCCATAAAGAATTCTCCAGGAAAACCTGGCAGCACCAGCAGCTCCTGCTGACCAAGGGATGGGCCCTGGACTCCCTGTGGGGATCCCAGCCTGAGGGAAAGCAGAGCCCCTCTCATCCCAAGGATCCCTCTCCTCCCGGATAAAGGGTCTCTGGGTGAGCCGCAGGGAAGTCAGGAGCAGGAACCAGTGGGGGGAATATGTGGGGGTCAGAATGGGGGCCCAGACCCTCAGCTGGGGAGGAACTCGGGATTCCAGCGGGGCTAGGTGGGATACTGATGGAGGACATTGGGATTCCAAGGATATTGATGGAGAAACTCAGGGTCCCAGGTGGGTTTTCATGGGCTGTTGATGGAGGAACTTGGGATTCCAGGTGGGTTTGCTGAAATATTGATGGAAAAACCCAGAATTCCCATTGAGTTTGCTAGGATACTGACAGAGAAATTCAGGATCCTGCACTGGGCTTGTAACTGTGGTGACATTTAGAGGAAACTGATGGGAAGAAGCCCCTCACATTTCCCATGTGGGAGGCCAACAGGACCCCATAAAACCCCCCACGGGCAACACAATTTGTTCAGGTTTGGGAATCAGCCTGCTTCGGCTTTTCACGGGATGGATCCCATTGGAGCAGCCAGGGAACAATTAACTGGGACCCCAGGGTGCCACCCCGGGGCACGGCAAGGGGAAAAGGATGTACGGATGTGGGGGAGACAGGGAGCCAAAACCAATCCCGGGGCAGAAACGGGCTGGTCCTGCTCCAAACCAGCCCCAGCGTTTGGGGTCACCGAGAGCTGCGGGAGAGGAGCACGGGCGGGGGGGTGGCACCGCGTGGGGCAGCACCGAGGGTCCCACGGCCCGTTATCCCGGTGTCCCGAGGGTCCCACGGCCCGTTATCCCGGTGTCCCGAGGGTCCCACAGCCCGTTATCCGGGTGTCCCGGGGGTCCCACAGCCCTTTATCCCGGTGTCCCGAGGGTCCCACGGCCCGTTATCCCGGTGTCCCGAGGGTCCCACAGCCCGTTATCCCGGTGTCCCGGGGGTCCCACAGCCCGTTATCCCGGTGTCCCGAGGGTCCCACGGCCCGTTATCCCGGTGTCCCGAGGGTCCCACAGCCCGTTATCCCGGTGTCCCGGGGTCCCACAGCCCGTTATCCCGGCGGATAACGCCCCGGGGCAGGCGATGGATTCCCGCGGGCCGGTCCCGCCCTGGTCGTGAGATGCAGAGACTCCGTCCCCAGGACCGGCGGTCCCGACCGGCCCAGCCCACCCGCCCTGGGCCCGGTCTCGGGCGGCCCTGGAACTCGGCACCACACAGCGGGACGGGCCGCAGGAGTCGCGGACGCGGCGGCGCCGCCGCTCCCGCCCGTTCCCATGGAGACCGGGCCCGGCGCTGCCGCCGCCGCGTTACCGCCACACCGCAGCGGCCCCGCAGAGCTGCTCCCGCCGCTTCCCCGCGCCCCAGGCCCCGGCCCCGGCCTCGGTGCCCATCCCGGTCCCTTCCCGTCCCTCACCGTCCCCTCCGCCGCCGCCGCTGCCGCCGCCGCTCCGCGCACCGGAAGTCGGCGCCGCGCCACGCCGCACGGCCCCCCGCGCGCCCTCCCCGCCCACCAATCACGGGAGGGCCACGCCTCTTCCCCCGCGCCGATGCGCGTTCCGATTGGTCTTTTCTGCCGCCACTCCGCCCCTCTGCCCGCCCCCGCCTCGCGCCCCGCCCCCCGCGCCCTCCTACGGCCCCGCTCCCTCCGGCCCCGCCCACCCCGCCGGGGACGGGGGCGCTGATTGGCTGGAAAGCGCCACGTCCTCAGGCGCGCGCCGGCCGTCGGCCCCGCCCACTGGGGCGCCCCGCGCCGCACTGCGCACGCGCACGCGGGAATGGCAGAGTCACGTGTGCGGGAAAGGCGGGAAAGCCGAGGCGGGGCTGGGGTAGTGGAGCCGAGCGTGTACCCCTGGTCACTCCTGGTCACCCCCTGGTCAGTGCCTGGCACCCCCTGGTTACTGTCTGATCACCCCTGGTCAGTGCCTGGCACCCCCTGGTTACTGTCTGATCACCCCTGGTCACCCCTGGTCAGTGCCTGGTCACCCCTTGTTCACGCTCTGGTTACTCCCTGGTCACTACTTGGTCACCCCTGGTCACCTCTCTGGTCAGTGCCTGATCACTGCCTGATCACCTTCTGGTCACCCCCTGCTCACCCCTGGTCATTCCTGGCCTCTCCTGGTCACCCCTGATCAGTGCCTGGCCACTCCTGGTTACTGCCTGGTGTCCACCTTGTCAGTGCCTGGTCACTCCTGATCACCCCCTGGTCACTGCCTGATCACCCCGGTCACCCCCTGGTCACCCCCTAGTCACCCCCTAGTCACTCCTGGTCACTCCCAGCCTTTCCCTGCTGGTCAGTGTGGCCCAGTGGAAGGGATGGGCTGCCATGGAGCTGCAAACTCAGTTACAGAGACCCCTGGGCAGGACCTGCTGGGGTCACTGAGCCAGATACCGGCCCTACACTGACCCCACAGTGCAGGGAAATCCCACTGTGCAAAGCACAGAGCAGGCACAGAGGGGACAGAGCAGGCACAGAGGGGACAGAGCAGTCCTGCAGCAGTCCATCAGCTCCGCCCTGTGCAGACCTGTGTCATTTCAGGGCTGAGGCTGGCTGGGCCCTGTGACAAACCCGCTGCAGGCATTCAGCCCCACTTCAAAGACATCAGCACCCACCCCCTCACCCGTGGAACTGTTTGTGAAGACATGAGTGTACACCTTTCCCATCACCAACAATCCCAGCCTGTGCATCCCTGGCAGCGCTGCCCAAATGCTCCTGGAGCTCTGGGGCTGTGCCCGTTCCCTGGGGAGCCTGGGCAGTGCCCAGCACCCCTGGAATAGAGCCTTTCCTGCTGTCCATGCTATCCCTCCCCTGGCACAGCTCCAGCTGTTCCCTTCATCCTGAGGTGTTTATCCTGCTGGGCTGGGCAGTTTGTCCAGAAAGATCTGGAAAGAGACAGAGCTGAAACATCTCAAACTTCAAGGAAGATGTCAAGGGGCTGGAGCCCCAGGAGGGCTGAGGGAGCTGGGCAGGGGCTGAGCCTGGAGCAAAGGAGGCTCAGGGGGCCCTGGTGGCTCTGCACAAGTCCCTGCCAGGAGGGCACAGCCGGGAACAGGGACAGGAGCAGAGGGAACGGCCTCAGGCTGGGCCAGGGCAGCCTCAGAGGGGAATCAGCAGGAATTTCCCCATGGAAAGGGGTTCAGGCCTTGGCAGGGCTTTGGAGCTTTGGAGTGCCCGAGTGCCCATCCCTGTAGGTGTCCAAGGAATTCTTGGATGTGGCACTCAGGGCTCTGGGCTGGGGACAAGGTGGGGATGGGGCACAGCTGGGATTGGATGGGCTGGGAGGGCTTTTCCAACATCAGTGATTCTGAGATTCTGGAAAAGCTTTACTGAGATCCAAAATGATTTGTTCTGTTTTCCTTGGATCAGCTCAGGAGGACCTTGTGATACAAGGTAAGGAGGTTTGGCAATCAGGATGTTCTCTGGGGGCTGCAGCCTTCTCAATAACTCCCAGAGGAATCCATTCCAAGGTTGTAAGGGCGCCAAAGGGACACCAACAGGCCTGGAGCTTGCAGCTTGTGCCTCTGGGCCATCTTGAAAACTGGGATAACTTTTGCCAGCTTACAGTTGATTTTGGTTGGAAAAACGTCCAGGACCATTGAGTTTCCCCAGCACTGCCAAGGGCACAACTGACCCTGTCCCCATGTGCCACATCCACACGGCTCTGAAATCCCAACAGGGATGGGCACTCTATCCCTGTGCCAGGGCTGCTCAGCCCTTCCCAGGAGGAATTTCCCCAAAATCCCCCCTGAGGCTGCCCTGGCCCAGCCTGAGGCCGTTCCCTCTGCTCCTGTCCCTGTTCCCGGCTGTGCCCTCCTGGCAGGGACTTGTGCAGAGCCACCAGGGCCCCCTGAGCCTCCTTTGCTCCAGGCTCAGCCCCTTCCCATCCCCATTCCCTGGACACTCTGGCCCCTCTCTCCACGCTCCCAGCCACACTCCGGCCGTGCCCCAAGCCATGACCACATCATCCCAAAATATCCCCGGGCTCCGCGTCCGCAGTGACGGCCCGGCTATAAATACACTGGCTGCGGTGCCCAGGCTCCCTGCACACGGTGTGACCCCATCGGCAGGGAATGTCCCCAGGGCCCCGGTCCCGCTTTACGGGCTCCCAGCAGCGTCAGGCTCTATTCTCTCAGCGCTGCCCCTGCTCCGTGACACATCGGGGGCTGAGGTCAGCGCCGGAGCAGCCCCCGGACACAGGCACACTGCGGGGAAAGCAGCAGTGCTACAGCCACGGCTTCCAGCGCCGTGATTCATCCGCCCCGCAGAAATGCCTAAATTAGGGCAGCGGGAGCATCCCGGGGCTGCGGCTCTCCTCTCCCGGGGAGCCGGGCCGGGCAGAGGCTCCCTCCAGCAGATATTTACAGTCAGTGAGATAATTCCATAATTCCAGCCTCGCCGGGAGCGCTGCCAGCGCTGACACTCGGGCACGGCCCCGCAGTGAAGTCACGGGCTGAAAAAGCGCAGCCCAGAATTCCTTGGAAAACCGCCCACTGTGTTTTTCCCCTCGTTAAATCTCCCTTGGTGCTGGAAGCGCACAGTCTGGAGAGCAAAATGGTCCCAGATATGGGGAACAGGCACTGAAAGCATGAGATTTTTATCTTACTAAGAAAATACGTCTCAGGGGTTGAGATGGTGAACAAAGGGCAGCTCAGGAAGGTTGAAATATTTAAATTTTAATAAAAATGTAAGTTAAGGGGGTTTAGTTGGGTTTTTTTTAAAAATGGTTTGAGAGTAATTTTGGTTTTGTTTTTGGGGTTTTTTTTGAACAAAACTGCCTTAAGAGGTTGAAATGTGAGGGGTTTTTTGAGTGAAATACGGTTTGGAGTTGGGCACCGGGAGGCTCTGGGGTGGGCACTTGTGCCCAGTCCCAGGGACACAGAGCAGCTCCCGGTGTCCTGGCCACGGCCCAACAATGCCCACAAAAACCCAGAGGACTGAGGGGAGTCTGAGGCTCTTTCTGTGCCCTCCATCAGCTTTCCCCATGGAAGGGACCATTCTCCTCTTCCCCCACAGCCTCGTCTGACCATTCCTGGGGAAGCAAATCCCACTTGATCCACCCACCTTTTGAGTGCACAGCTGCCTTTTCTCATGTTAGCTGAGCCCGGAGCTCTCTGCTGCCCTGGGAGTGATTTATTGCATTTCCTTACGGAAGTGCTCATGGAAATCCCTTTTCCTCCCCTTCCAGAGGAGCTGAATGACCTCTGAGATCCAATTCCCTCAGGAATCCCTTTTTTTCACACCTCACACCATTCCCATTGTTTCTTTTTTCAGTTCTTCCAGGTTTTCAGTCTTTTAAAGCCATTGACAAGTTGCAGCTGGATCTTCTCTGCCTGTATTTAGCATAAGGCAAAGCCCACTCCCAATTCCCGTTTTCCTGTCTTGACCTCCCCAGTCCCTCAGTCCCACTGGTTTTGCCCAAACTGTGGACATTTAGGGGTTTCTCTGCTCAGACAGCACTGACAGACAACATTTCCCTTCCCCAATGGTCTTGTCCCACTCCCAGCTGTCGGTGAGAGCAGATCCCAAATTGGGTAAAAATTCTGATTTTAACACACTTCCCAGCTGGGTATTTATTAGTGGGACCTTCAGACACTTCCAAATCCCAGAATTTAGGAACGCATGTTATTTATTAGCCAGCTTTTTGGCTGCAGCCATGTTTGCCTCATTGTCACAGACGCCAGCCAGCAAAGCTCCAGGGAGGATTGCCTCGGGATTTGGGCAAAGGAGAGGGAATTTTATTGGTCTGCCTATTATCGATCCCCTCCGCCCACCACAGCCACCACGGGGCCCTGGACACAGACTCCACACTGGCTTCCCCTCTGTGAATTCCCTGAGAAACCCGTGGGGGACGAGCTGGGATGGTCTGGGAAGAGACAAAACACGAGGGATATGAGAACAGCCCCTGGAGGTCCCAGAGCCTCTGTGAGGATGGGAAACCTGCGCTTGACATGTGGGGAAAAGAGGATATATGGAAATGTTTTAGCAATCTGGGAGGGTGTGGATGAGGGTGCGCATAGTCCAGGTCCAGCACACAGACCTGCAGTGGGAGAATTTGTATGGAAGGGACAGAGAAGCAGGGATGGAGAAGCTGGGATGCAGAACCTCCATCAAGGAGGCCGCCTGGAAGGTGTATCCCGATGGGAAAGGCTGACTCGTGCTCTGCTTCAGTTTCCCTCAGCCCATGGGAAGGAAGGTGGTGTCAGGAAACCAAATCACAGAGCTGTTCCCAGCTTCTTCCAATGGCTCATTCCCCATCCATCCATCCATCCATCCATCCATCCATCCATCCATCCATCCATCCATCCATCCATCCATCATCCATCCATCCATCCATCCATCCATCCATCCATCCATCCATCCATCATCCATCCATCCATCCATCCATCCATCCATCCATCCATCCATCCATCCATCCATCCCAATGCTCCGGTGACCCTCCGTGTGACCTGCTGTGGGCACGGGGCATTCCTTTACAGCCTCATCCCACACTCCAGAGCTCAGCCCCACGGCTGGGTTCAGCCCAACCCCACAGAACACAGCCCAGGCCTGGGCCCAATCCCAATCCCACAGAACCCAGAGCTGGGCCTGGCCCCACACGGTGCTGCCTGGGCACTGTCCCCAGGCCTTGTCCCTTGGCACTGTCCCTGGGCACCGTCCCTGGGTACCGTCCCCAAGAACTGTCCCCTGGTCCTGTCCGCAGGCACTGTCCCCGGACCCTGTCCTTGGGCACTGTCCCCAGGCACCATCCCCGGGCTCTGTCCCCAGGCTCTGTTCCCTGGTCCGGTCCCCAGGCTCTGTCCCTGGGCACAGTTCCCGGGCCCTGTCCCTGGGCTCTGTCCCCAGGCACTGTCCCTGGGCACTATCCCTGGGTACCGTCCCCAAGAACTGTCCCCTGGTCCTGTCCCCAGGCACCATCCCCGGACCCTGTCCTTGGGCACTGTCCCTGGGCACCATCCCCGGGCTCTGTCCCCAGGCACTGTCCCCAGGCACCGTCCCCAGGCTCCGGTCCCCAGGCTCTGTCCCTGGGCACAGTTCCCAGGCCCTGTCCCTGGGCTCTGTCCCCAGGCACTGTCCCTGGGCTCTGTCCCCAGGCACTATCCCCGGACTCTGTCCCCGGGCTCTGTCCCCAGGCTCCGGTCCCCAGGCTCTGTCCCTGGGCACAGTTCCCGGGCCCTGTCCCTGGGCTCTGTCCCCAGGAACTGTCCCTGGGCACCATCCCCGGGCTCTGTCCCCGGGCTCTGTCCCCGGGCTCCGTCCCCAGGCTCTGTCCCTGGGCACAGTTCCCGGGCCCTGTCCCTGGGCTCTGTCCCCAGGCACTGTCCCTGGGCACCATCCCCGGGCTCTGTCCTCAGGCTCCGTTCCCGGACCCTGTCCTTGGACTCTGTCCCCGGGCTGGCACCGCCGTGACCCCTGGGGACGGGCAGCGGCTCTGAAGGGCCCCGGGCTCCACGGGCGGGGCCGGGCGTGCCCGGGGAAGCCCAAAGGCCGCTGCCAAACGGGACGAGGGCAGCCGGGCTCGGGTGGCTGTGGGTGCCCCGCGGAGCAGGGGACGGGCGGCGTGAGGGAGGAGCAGGAATCCCGCGGCCGGGGGAGCTCGGGAGCTCGGCGGCGGTGGGAGGACGGTGGCCGAGGAATGCCCCGGCTAATCCTCCTGCCCGCCGCCGGCTATTTAGGGAAGAACGGAGGAGGCCGCGCTCAGCCCTGGCTCCGCTCCCGCTCCCGCCGGCTGGATCCAGGCCCGCGCCCCCTCCCGCGGCCGCTCCGGGCTGGGCCGGGCTGCCCCGGGCCGGGCTGGGCTCGCGGAGCCCCGGCCGCAGGCACCGCGCTGCCGGCGCCGGAGCGGCACCGAGCCCGGGGAGCGGAGGCTGCTGCCGGGGCCGGCCGCGTGTGCCCGGGCCGGGCGCTGGGAGCCGTGATCTCAGGGAGCAGCAATGCGGGGGCGCTGCCAGCCCGGCTGCCGGCAGCGCCAGCCCCGAAATGTCCTTGTCCCGGCACGGCGCTGTCCCCTGCGGGTCACCCGGCATTGTCCGGCCAGCCCGGGACAGCGCCGCTGGCCCCCGGCACCGGGCTCCGGGCAACATCGGCGGTACCCGGGCGGCTCCGCGCACCTCGGGCGTGTTTTGAGGAAGAAAGGAGGTTTTTGTTCCTGGTGAGGCTATGGCCAGACCTCCCGCTCCCCGCTGTGCACCCCAAAATGACGTGGGTGTCTCTGAGCCCCACGCTCCCGCTGGATGCACAGCCCGAACTCCAAGCGGCTGGATTTGGGAGCTCCCGGGATCCCGGGGCTGCGGGGAGGCGGCAGCTCCCAGCCCCGCGGCTTTCTCCGCCCTCCTCTCCCGCCGCAGGATGACAGATGGAGGTCAAAGATGACACCATCAGCGTTGAATTTTCCCAGCTCTCTTCACTTACTGGGCCTTTCATTGGGAGAGTTTCAGCCAAAAAGGAGAAACTGTACCGGGGAATTCCTGGTTCCAGAGCAGCCAAATTTAATTAAAACCACTTCAAACATTAAAGTGATTCACCAGCTAAATCAACGCAATGAGAAACCCCTCATCAATTCTGCCCTTCCCTCCTCGGGTTTGTTTCCCCAGGGAAAGGTCACGGGAGCAGTGGTCAGGCCAGGCCTGCGCCCCAGCAAGGGTGGAAGTGCCCAGGGACAATCGTGTGTCCCCAGTGTCCTGAGGAGCTCCAGACCCTGCGTGTGGCTGTCGTGGTACGGTGCCTGTGCTGCAGGACGTCCTGGATTCGGTCCCTGTGCCCGCTGCTGTTTGTGCCCACGTGCGGCCCTGCCTGTCCTGGCTGCTTCCCGCTGCCCAGCAGCTCTCAGCGCCCGTTCCCGCGCTGCCCTTGGTCACCCGAGCCTGAGAGCTCCCTGGGGCTGGCTCCCAGCGCCCGGCCCCTCGCGGCGCCCAGGGAACATCCCGTCACGGCTCCGTGAACTCAGCACCCCCCAAATAGCCCGGCCAGCCTGGCCCCCAGCAGGAGCGCTCCGGCCCCGGCGCTGGCCCGCGGATGATCTTACAGCCGGGGAAGCTCCAAACATGCTGCTCCTGCCCATAAAAAGCAAAGGGCTTTGGGCATGGAATCATCGGGAACACGGGGATTGCGCCAGCCGGGGAGACGCTCCCGGGAGGCAGCGTTGTTGGAAGGGCGAAAGGGCAGAGGGAGCTGAGGCTGGGGTGGGGGAGCCCCCAAACACAGCTCAGTCCCTCCAAGGGTTTGTAAAACACACCCAGAGCTCTGCTGCTGCCGCTTGGCTCCTTGGCCGCCTCATCCCGATGGGAATACGTGACCCAAATCACGCACCAGAACCAGGTGCTAGGAACACAGAGGTGGTTATTCCGTTATATTGTGATCCTTGTTTTCCAATTGCCCCCACATCCCAGTCTGCCCCATACCATGGCTCTGGAGACCATTCCAGAGAGCTGGAAGCTGGCAGAAGCCGTCCCCTCCCAGCAGTGCCTGAGGCACAGGCCCTGGGCACCACCCCAGCCGTGAAGCCCATCTGGTGGCAAGAGACTGCACTGGGAGGTCCTACTCAGTGAGAAGCCGAGTTTTCCAGGCAGGAAGAGGAAAAACACCTCACTGGTGCAATGGTCCAATGGATAATATTGGAATTTAATTAAGTGAAGGAGATATCTGCAGAACTAGAAGATCCAAACTCCTCTCCCAGCACGCCATGTGCTGCCTCCTGCCCGGACACACATGGAGACAACGGCCCCTCCGGAGCTTCCTGGGCCGCAGCTGCTCCCGCTCTTCCGCAATCCCCAGGAATTCTTCTTCCTTATCTTATCTTATCTGGGGACCCGAGGCTGGCCTCAGGCGCCGCTGTCGGCCGGGCCGGCGCGCAGGTCGGGGCGCAGGCGGATCTCCACAAGGCGCACGGCGCGGAGCAGCACGGCCAGCTGCGAGCACAGCCGCGCCACCACGTCCAGCACGGGCTCCGCCAGGTCCCGCACGCCGCCCAGCACCTTCAGCAGGAACAGCAGCAGCGGCTGCAGCAGGCTGTGGAACAACGCCGCCAGGAACGGCTTCAGCACGTGGTCACCGATGGCTGTCAGGACACCGACCACCAGCGCCTGGATTTGGGATGAAACCCTGTGTTTGAGGGATACTTGCCAGCAGGAGTCACCAAACACGGGCTGAGGCACAAAAATCCCACTACGGGAGGGAAACGTGCAGCAGTGGAGGTTCGTGCTCCCGGTACTGAGGGACTCTGCCATCCCCAGCAGCTGCTCCGGCCGCGGCTCCGCGGGAACAGGGCGCTCACCTGCACCACGGCCTCGCCGAGGAAGCGGATCAGCTCCACCAGGAACAGGCTGAACACGCTGACCAGGCACCGCGGGACGGCAAAGAGTTCCCGCAGCTTCCGCTGCACCGGCCACTCGGAGCTGCAGGGAGAGCAGGGAGCGTCAGAGCCGGAGAGCCGGCCCGCCGAGGGGATGGATGCACCTCCATCCCGGAGCAGAGCTGGAAATCTGGCCCGCCGAGGGGATGGATGCACCTCCATCCCGGAGCAGAGCTGGAAATCCGGCCCGCCGAGGGGATGGATGCACCTCCATCCCGGAGCAGAGCTGGAAATCCGGCCCGCCGAGGGGATGGATGCACCTCCATCCCGGAGCAGAGCCGGAGAGCCGGCCCGCCGAGGGGATGGATGCACCTCCATCCCGGAGCAGAGCTGGAAATCTGGCCCGCCGAGGGGATGGATGCACCTCCATCCCGGAGCAGAGCTGGAAATCCGGCCCGCCGAGGGGATGGATGCACCTCCATCCCGGAGCAGAGCCGGAGAGCCGGCCCGCCGAGGGGATGGATGCACCTCCATCCCGGAGCAGAGCTGGAAATCCGGCCCGCCGAGGGGATGGATGCACCTCCATCCCAGAGCAGAGCTGGAAATCCGGCCCGCCGAGGGGATGGATGCACCTCCATCCCGGAGCAGAGCCAGAGAGCCGGCCCGCCGAGGGGATGGATGCACCTCCATCCCAGAGCAGAGCCGGCACCCCAGGCAGCTCCTCGGCAGCACATCCCAGCTCCCAGCCACCAAATCAGGGAGGAGAAAGCGCTGGAGCCGTGCTTCCACAGGCTCCCCCTGCATGGCCCAAACCCGCCTGAAGTAGCCCCAAAAGCCAGTCCCTGGGGATGGCACCCAGAGCAGCGGCTGGCCCGGGGAGCAGCCGCCCAGCTCCAGGGAATCCCGTCCAACACCATCGGAGCAGCTCCGGCGTGGGCAGTTCTGAGGCTCCCTCTCATGGCCACGGCCACGAGGTGATCCGGAGATTTATTCCGGTTTCTCTTTCCGCAAAAATACCAAGTGAAGAGGAGGGTGAATTGTGCCGGGCTGGGAGGAAACCCCAACCCAGCGGAATGCAACGGCAGCAGCACCGGTTTGGGGTGGAAGGAGCGACTGCAGGATGACCCAAACCCCGAGGTTTTCCCCCATTTTGTCCCCGTGACCAAACCCCCCGTTTCCCAGAATCCCAGCCGAGATGCTCCGTGCTGCTGCTCACCCACCCCGGATCCCACTGTGGAGAAACCCCCAGTGAGGCCTGAGCAGATCCCCCTGGGGTCCGGGGGGACACATCCCTTCAGCACCCCAAGCCTTGGGTGCCTTTCCCCATCCGGGATCAGGCCCTGGCCTGCGGCCAGACTCGCACAGGCTGCAGCTGTCCCTCGGGATCAGCTGGGATCCCGGGAAAAGCACGGACAGGGCAGGAACAGGCAGCGTGGTGGGATAAGCTGCAGAGCAGTCAGTGATCCAGCCGGGAATCCACCTGCTCCGCTCCTACCCCCTACTCACAGGGGTCTGAGCCTCTTCCCCGGGAATCCACCGGGATCTGAGCTTCTCTTCTCCCGGGAATGCACGGGACTCTACTCTCCCACCACCACCCTGAATCCAGGGGGATCCGCTCCTTTCTCCGAGCACTCCCCGGGATCTGCGCTCCCCTCCAGAAAGCCCCGCTCCCGTTCCCAGCGGTCGCACCGGGATCGGGGCGAAAAATAACATTAAACCCCTGAGATCTGCGAGTTAAACGGGGCGAGACTGGCCCAAGCCCGCCGGGGCCCCCGAGTCCCCTCCGTCCCCCCGGGGACATCCCGACAGCGGCACCGCCGGGGACACATCCGCACCCCGCCCCCGCGTGGCAGCATGTCGGGCTCCCGTTCACCGGCGGGGCCCAGGGCAGGGGGAGTCCCGGTACCTCCTTCGGTTCTTCCTCCCGGGGCGGGGCGGCGGCACCGGGGGGGCGCGGGGGGCACCGAGGGGGCCCGGCGTGCGGCGGGGCGCGCCCGGCGCCATGCGAGCAGCCCCGCCCCCGGCCCCGGCCCCGCCCCGCCCCGGGACAGGCCCCGCCCCCTGCTCATTGCCATGCGAGCAGCCCCGCCCCCGCCCCGGGCCAGGCCCCGCCCATTCCAGATACGTTGTTGCCGCCCTTGGTCACGCCCATCGAAACCACGCCCCCTCATTGACAGACAGCTGGCTCGGGGCGGGGCTCAGGGGCGGGAGCGTGGGCGCGCCCACAGATGAATGACAAAGACTGTGACCAATCAAAGCCCGCAAAGGAGCCCCGGTGTTCCCGCCCACCGCGGAGATCCCCGTGCGTCACGTGGAGAGGGAAATGGATCCTGTGTATGCAAATATATGCAAACCTATGTTAATGAGGGTCTGCCAGCAGTGCGGGCTGACAGCCGGGCAGACGGGGCGGGATCCGGGAGGGGACACGACGGTGGGGACACGGGGGGTCATAGGGGAAGAAGGAGGGGGGACACGGGGGGGGGCTCGAAGGGACACCAGAGGAGTGACACGGGGGGGGGTCCCGTGGGGACACCGGGAGCCCCGCTCCACGCCCCGTGTCCCGGGGCGGTCCCGGCCGGTCTCGCCCCACGCCCACGCCCGGCCCCGCGTGCGGAAGCGCCGGGCGGCGGCGCCGGGAGCGGCCCCGAGCGCAGGTGAGACCCGGGACCGCTCCCGACGGGCGCGGGGAGTCCGCGGGATGGGACCCCGTGGGGAGGGGGCCGTGGGAAGGGGGCCGGGGCAGTGGCGGGGCGATGCTGAGATGCCGGGGAAAGCCGCGGGGACACGCGGGGACAGTGCCCGGTCCGCGAGGGGGGCGGCAGCCCCGGACGCGCCGTGCCCAGCGCGGTGCCGCGGCCGGGCCCGTCCGTGGGACACGCGTGGGCGCTGCCCCGCCATGGGGGACCGGCGGGGACCCGCGGGGAGCGGGGGGCTCCCCTCGCGGGGCTCCTGTGACTGCGCAAGGACCGTGGTCGGGAGTTCCCGTGTCCCCCATGTGCTCTCCGTGTCCCCCCATCCCTCGTGTGCCACCCCCTGACTCTGTGTCCCCCGTCCCCGCTCATCCTCTGACCATGCCCTCTCCATCCCGTGTCCCCTCTCTCCTCATGTCACCCGTGTCCCTCCTCCCTTCTCCATGTCCCCTGTCTCCCGTACGTTTCCCGTGTCCCTCCACGTCCCAGTGTCACTACATGTGTCCCCCATCCCTCGTGTGTCCCCTGTCCCCTTTGTACTCCCTTTGTCCACTCTGTGTCCCCGTGACTCCCTCCCCTTGTCCCTCGTGTCCGCTGTCCCGTGTTCCCTCCGTCCCCCTCACATCCCACGTTCCCTGTGTCCCACTCTCCCCTCTGTGTGTCCCCTGTCCCTCCTGTCCCTCGTGTCCCCTCCCCTTCTCAGCTCCTCTTTTCTTTCCCCGAAGCCACCGCAGCTTCTGCTTTCGGCTGCGGGTGTCGCCCCCGACACCCCCGGGGGAGGCAGAGCTCGGGGGGGTTCCCGCACCCTCCCGGCCCTGAAAGCGGAACCGGGGCTGCCCCGCGGGACCGTGCGGGGCCGGTTCCTCTTTCGGGAGGGAGGGCGGCGCCCGGCGGTGCCCCCGGGCCATGGAGCCCCCGCGGCGGGTGCGCCTCAAGCCCTGGCTGGTGGCCCAGGTGAGCAGCCGGCGCTTCCCGGGGCTGCGCTGGCTCGACCCCGAGCGCCGCCGCTTCGTCATCCCCTGGGGACACGCCACCAGGAACCCCCCGGGACCCCAGGACCACGACACCATCTTCAAGGTGACACCGGGGACACGGGACGGGAGTGACAATGGGCTCGTGGGACGGGGACAATGGGGACCTGGGGACATGGGATAGGGGTGATGTGTGATGGGGTGGGTGACAGTGGCATATGGGGGACAAGGGGCAGGAGTGACAGGGTGATGGGTGACGAGGGACACAGGATGGGGGTGACAAGGATGGTGGGGGCACACGGGATGGGGGTGGCGGGACAAGGATGATGGGGCGCACGGGATGGGGGTGACA
The DNA here is from genome assembly GCF_012460135.2 of Molothrus ater. Classification (NCBI taxonomy): domain Eukaryota; kingdom Metazoa; phylum Chordata; class Aves; order Passeriformes; family Icteridae; genus Molothrus; species Molothrus ater. Next base: position 220,858 of record NC_050482.2, read on the forward strand.
AGGATGATGGGGCGCACGGGGTGGGGGCTGGCGGGACCCGCAGGCCGGGGGTGCCGCGCTGACCCCCGCGCAGGCGTGGGCGCAGGAGACGGGCCGGTTCCGGGCCGGGGACCCGCCGGACCCCCCCCGCTGGAAGGCCACGCTGCGCTGCGCCCTCAACAAGAGCCGCGAGTTCCGGCTGCTGCTGGACGGGCCCCGCTGCTCCCCGGCCCAGCCCTTCCGCATCTACGAGCTCTGCGAGGAGCCCCCCGGGGGCGCAGGTACGGGGGGCTCTGGGGAGGCCTTTGAGCAGCCCCCGAAGTCCCAGCGCCCCACAGAGACCTGCCCCCCCCCCCACAAGGGACCCACCCCCTGTGAAGCCTCAGTGCCCCATGAGTCCCCAGGACCCCTCAATATCCCCCCCAGCACCCCAGGTTCCCTCTGCATTTCCCAGCCCCTCTCTCCCTTGCAGATGGGGGGGATGAGGATGACTATGGCTGCAGCGGGGAGGAAGACGTCAGCCAGGTATCTGGGGGGCTCGCGGTGGGGGAATCCCCACACCAGGGATGCCCCAGAGGGCCGGGGTGGTCCCTGTAACGCCCACTCTGCCCCGCAGCTCCACGAGATGACATCCCTGAGCATCGATGGTGAGTGGGGGGCTCAGGGTGGCTCGGGGTGTCAGGGGGGCTGGGTGCAGCCTGTGACCCCCCTCTCTGCTCCAGACACGCAGCACAGGGGGGACCTGCTGCCCCCCTACCCCTGGCCCAAGGAGGAGGCTCCCCCCTTTGCCACCCAGTGCCCCCCGGGGGGGCCCTTTGGGGCTCCCCCCCCGGCGCTGATCCAGGGGGAGGCAGGGGGCACCCACGGGGCCCCTGAGCTGCTCCCCGGCGCCCTCGCTGAGATGGGGCCCCCCCTGGGCCCCCCAGGACCCTCGTCCAGCTGCCCGGTGGCACCAACAGAGCACCTGATCCCTGACCTGCTCGTCAGCCCCCACATGCTGCCACGTGAGCAGGGCTGGGGCCGGGGGAGCTGGCTGGGCTGGCCATGGGTGTGGGGGCTGGAAGGACTGGGGTGGGTGGCCATGGGGGTGGGACAGAGTGGCCATGGCTGTGGGGTGGCCATGGGATGGTGGGACAGAGTGGCCATGGGTGTGGAGTAGCCATGGGATGGACGGGAGCGGCCACAGGGTCACTGGGTGAGGGTGGCCAGAGGGTGGCCGTGGGGTGGCTGGATTGGGGTGACTGTGGGCACAGAGTGGCTGTGGGATGGATGAAGGGTGGCCATGGGGTGCCCATGGGGTGGCTGGATTGGGGTGACTGTGGGCACAGAGTGGCCGTGGGAGGGATGAGGGTGGCCATGGGGTGCATGGGGTGGCCCTGGGGTGCTCCCGGCCCCACTGACCCCGTGTGCCCCCGGCAGTGACTGACCTGGAGCTGAAGTTCCAGTACCGGGGCCGCCAGGTGTGCGCCCTGACCGTCAGCAACCCGCACGGCTGCCGGCTGTTCCACAGCAGCCTGGAGCCCACGCGGGAGCAGGAGGAGCTCTTCGGGCCGCTGACGCTGGAGCAGGTGCCCTTCCCTGCTCCTGACACCATTCCCAACGAGAAGCAGCGCTTCTACACCCACCAGCTGCTGGACGTGCTGGACCGAGGGCTCATCCTGGAGCTCCAGGGCCAGGACCTCTTCGCCCTCCGGCTCTGCCAGTGCAAGGTCTTCTGGACTGGGCCCTGTGCCACGCCCCAGCCTGGCCCCAACCCCATCCAGAGGGAGACAAGGACCAAGCTCTTCAGCCTCGAGGGCTTCCTCAACGGTCAGAGGGGAAGGGGAGGTGGCCCTGTGTCCCTTGAGAGCAATGGTTTGGGATGGAGAGGCCAGCTGGGGTGGGGGCACACCAGGCACGTGGTGGCATCAGGGGACAAATGTGCAATGGGGACACCAGCTGGAATGGTGGGGACACCAGGTGGCACGTGGGAACAGAGCTGGGATGGGGGTCACCAGCTGGCTCTCGGGGTTGCCCTCAGTGGGGTGCTGGTGGTCCAGGCAGGCATGAGGTCCCATCCTGTCCCTCACCTCGGTGTTGGCCCTGCAGGCCTCATCCAGTTCCAGAAGGGGCAGACCCCCACCCCGCCTCCCTTTGAGATCTTCCTCTGCTTCGGCGAGGAGTGGCCGGACCAGAAGCCCAAGGAGAAGAAGCTGATCACGGTGCAGGTGAGGGGCCGGCCCGTGGCTGTCCCGGAGCACGGCGGGGTCCCTGCCCCGGTGACGCCCCGTGGCTCCCGCAGGTGGTGCCGGTGGCGGCGCGGCTGTTGCTGGAGATGTTCTCCGGGGAGCTGTCCTGGTCGGCCGACAGCATCCCGCTGCAGATCTCGCACCCCGACCTCAAGGACAGGATGGTGGAGCAGTTCAAGGAGCTGCACCAGCTCTGGCAGAGCCACCAGCGGCTGCCGCCGGCGCAGCCCCCGCCCGGCCCCTCCGCGGGGCCCTGGGCGCTGCCACCCGGGCCCCTGCCCCACTGACAGGGACACGGGCACAGCTGGCACTGCCAGCCGGGGTGAGTCCCTCCGTGGCCAGCTCGGCTGGTGGGGCCACCCAGCACCGTCCTCACCCCTGTCCCTACCCCAGTCCCCATGCCTGTCCCCCCAGAGCTGGCAGGGACCAGCACCAGGGTGCTCTGCAGTGAAAGGGGACTGTGACCCCCCGCCCTGGGGCAGCTCTGCACCCCTCCCTGCACTGCCAAGGATAATCCCCCTGGGATTTTGGGGGGAAACAGCAAGAAAACAGGGCTGGGGCCACCTTGGACCTGGAGCTGCCAGGGATGGGGGGGCACAAAGCAGCCCCAGCCCTGGGAGGAGAACCAGAGGGACCTTAGGAGGTTTTAATTTATTTTTTCAGTTTTTTGTTGTTTTTTATTGTTCTCGAGATGGCTACACACCCCCGGAGGGAACCGCATGCGCCCGCCCGCCCTGCCCGCACTCGAGCCACCGCCTCCTACCCCAAAATCAAACCAAAGAAAACCCTGAAAAAGGGGAAAAAAAAAAAAGAAAAAACCAAACAAGAAAACAAACAAAAAAAGCAGAACAAAATAAAATATAAATCTCTATTTGCAGAGTCCGTCCCACCTGTGTCGTCTCTGGGAGTCGGCACCAGGCAGGCCACGGTGGGCTCAGGGGGGCAGCGCCCCAGGACCCCCAGACTGACCCCCCCATCTTCCTAAACAATTTGTACTGTTTGTTTTTTGTTTGTTTCTTTTCCTTCTTTTTTGTCTCCATTTCACAGAAAGTTTTTCTACTTCTTTTGCTGCCGGGTGGAGCCGCGTGGCTCGGTGTGGCTCCGGTGCCTGGTGGGTTGCAGTCGGGTCGGAGGTGCTGCCCCGGGGCTGCTGCTCGGGCGGTGGCCCAGCCCCGGGCAGGCGGGGCCGCCGGGACCCCCGAGCCCTCCTCCCTCCCGTGGCTCCGGACTCCGGGACGCGCTGGAGCGGGCGAGAGCCCTCGGCTGATTGTGGGACACATTCTTGGGTTGCTGTTTCCTGTCTTCTCCTTAAAGACATTCCTGGCAGGAGGAAGGGAGCTTCAGCCTTTTGTCCCCGATGTCCTGTGGGGCAGGGGACCCCGGAGCCAGGCCCTTACCTGGGAGACAGGTGCCACGTGGAGCCGGAGCTATCGGAACAGGCGGGTGAAGTCCCTCAGAGCCCAGCAAACTTGTTTACATTCCTCAGCACTGCAAGACAAGGCGGGACATCGGGGGTGACCCCAAGGGGACATGTGGGACCCACGGAAGGTGTCCTGCCGAGGGATGGGAGCTGGGAGTGTGACAGCTCGGCTCCAAGGTGTTGGGAGAGATGAAGGGACAATCATCAGGGCAGAACGAGGTCGGCAGCCTCCAGTACTGTCCCTGGAGGAGACCTGTGTGCCACCACAGTGGTGGCTGGGTGGAAGGAAACAGCTGCCCCCAGGCACTCAGCCTCTGGGATTTGTCCAGGGACGAGATGGAATGAGGCAGAGGGAGGTGATGTTCCCAAAGCAGCTGGTGGCCCTGGGAAGGGACAGGCCTGGGCAGGGCCTGGCAGCTGGAACCAGTGACTCACAGGGATGAGGAGGTGGCTCAGAAGGGCCCCTGGCTCTGCAGGGATTGGGCTGGGCAGAAAAACCCGTTGGGTGATGGCAAAGGCGCCACACGGCCCCGGGGCCCCGTGCAGGCAGGTGGCACATCCCAGCAGCATCAACAGCACAGGCAGGGCTGGGGCTGCTGGAGGCCAGCCTGAAGGAGGGAGCTGGAGACCCTGGTGGCACTCACCTGGTGACCTGCTTGTGGAAGTCGGTGAGCTGTTTGTGTGTCACCTGGATGGCTCCGCCCGTGGTTTCCTTTGGCAACCCCTTCAGCGAGTTCTCCAGCCAGCGGCAGAACGTCTGTGCCAGGGAAATGGAGTAACTCGGAATGTGGAGCCCAACCTGGCTCCCGGGCCCTGCCTCGGCAGAGCTTGGGGTCCCAGCCCTGCCCCTGGGGCCCATCCTGTCCCCGTGGGGTCGCTCCCCTCACCGGGCGGTCGATCTGCATGATCTCCCAGAGCACCTCAGCGACGTCGGGCAGGGTGTAGGGCGGGAGGCAGAAGCAGCACGTCTGCAGGAGCTGGTTCACGAGCTGCTGCCCCAGCTGGGTCATCACCTGGTTGATGAGCTCCTTCCGCACCTCAAAGTCCTCCTCATGCTGTGGGAGGAAGGACAAGGGGGTGGGCAAGGCCTGGGGACAGGGACACACGGGTCCTGGGGACAGGGATAAGCTCCTTGCTCCGCAGGCAATCCCCAGAGCTTCTCTGCCAGCAGTGGTGGAGAAACCAGGGTGGCGGGTGGGGACAACAGCACAGGGCAGATGAGGATGGTGGGGCAGATGGGGTTTGGAGCAGCCTGGGACAGTGGGAGGTGTCCCTGCCATGGCAGGGCTGGCACTGGAGGGGCTTTGAGGTCCCTTCCCACCCAGCCCATTCCATGATTCCATGGTGACATCCCCGTGTGTCACTCACGTCGTTGGCCACCCCGGTGTGGATCAGATCCCGCAGGAATTTCATGACGCTGCAGTTGGCGTCCCGGTGGTCCAGGGTGGTGGCAGCGATGGCCCACTGCAGGATGGGGATCATCACCTGGCTGCGCAGGAGGGTGATGGGGCTGCGCTGGATGAACCTGCCCGGGGACACAGACGGACGTCAGGACAGGGCCTGCCTCTCCCCGCTCCACTGCTCCCCTGGTGCTCCCAGGGGGACCCTCCATGAGGGCAGAGGGGCCAGGTGGCCTGTGAAGGAGGTGGCACCTGGCTGCCAGGCGGAAGAGGTCATCCACGGTGTCTGGGTGGTTCTGGAGGCCATTGGGTTGCTCAAGGAGCTGGAAGGTGGGGATGCAGAGAGCCTGGGGAGAACAGGGATCCATCAGCAACTACCTGGGATTACTCCTCAAGCTACCCTTCCCCGCATGGAACAGGCTAAGGCTGCCCCATCCCTGGAAGTGCCCAAGGACAGGCTGCAGGGGGCCTGGGACAACCCGGGACAGTGGAAGGTGGCCCTGCCCGTGGATGGGCTTCAAGGTCGCTTCTCACCCAAACCAGTTTGAGATTCTATATAGATGGGATATTAGGGAAAATTCTTCCTGGAAAGGCTGTCCAGCCCTGGCACAGCTGCGCAGGGCACGGGTGGAGTACCCCACCCCCAGAAGGATTGAACAGCTGTGTGGATGTGGCACTTGGGGACAGGGTCAGTGGTGTCCTCAGCATGCTGGGGTTGGTTGGACTCGATGGGCTCAGAGGGATTTTCTGCCCTGAGCGCTGCTGTGATTTGGGCAGGCGGGCCCCACCTGCAGCATGTCGAGCAGGCCCTGCCGGCAGCCCTCCTCCATGCCGTACTCATCCACCAGGATGCTGCCCAGGTAGAGGAAACAGGAGTGCTGGTGTTCCCGGTACACATTCACCATCTGGGGAGACAGGAACGCTGCACAGGCACCGCCACATCTGCCCTGACCCCGCATCCCTCTGGGCCCAGCCCGGCCCCTGTGGGCAGGGACACCCCAATGGACTTGCTCATGGCCTGGGAGCATCTCTGTGCTGAGGCCACCTGAGCCAGCAGCGCTTCTCCATGGAAGCTTCCCCTTGGAGCCTGGTGGGAGCCAAGTGGAGCAGGGAACACCCAGCTCTGGGATTCAGGGATCCTTCCCTCAGGCTGGGTTACCTCCCCAAGGAGCTGTACCATGCAGGGTGTCACACACTCCTCCCAAATCACACACACACGGAGATCCACAACCTCCCAGCACCCCCCACCTCTTCCAAAGCCTCTCTCCTCCCCAAGGGCTTATGCTGGAATTCCCAAGACTGCCAGGCCTCACTGCAGCGCTTCCCAGAGCCCACAGCCACCCCTGCGACACTCGCGGCAGCCGCGGTGACCCGAGCGAGCCCCCCGGCCCCCCAGCCCCACCTGTGTGACGAGGGGCTGCAGCAGCGCCGCCGAGCCCTTGCCCACGCAGCGCACGGCGAAGCGCAGGCAGCGGCAGCAGCGCTCCACGATCCGGTTGTCGGCGCTGTGCTTGTTCAGGGTCTCCGACAGCACCGGCCAGATCTGGGCACGGACACGTGGCAGGGGTCACACCCGTCCCAGGACGCTGCCCGCTCCCTCCCGGTCCCCAGAGCGCCCAGACCCCAGTGAGGGATGGCAGATGGGGAAGAAAAGCTTGCTGCAGAGCCTGGGGTGGTTTATCCCCTCCAGTGCAGCGTGGCAAATGGGACACGGGCAGGGAAATCAAACACCTGGGGCATTCCCAGAGCCAGGGCCCCTTCCAGGGGCTTGAAGCCTCAGATTTCCCCCTCCACACCCCAATCCCAGCTTCCACGAGGGACAGGAGGGTGCCCCAGAGCTCCCCTCCCGTGCAGCCCTGGGCAGACACATGGATCCACTGGCAGTCAGGAACTGGGACTCTGTACAACGCCCCAGGTACCCCATAAACCTAAACACCCTGGAAACCCCCACCCCAAACCCCCCCACCAGAACCCTCTCCCCACATCCCAGCCCTCTCCCACGCACCTCCTGAATGACTTTTTGGCACGGGTGGACCTGGCCGTTCTCAACAATGGGGTTGGTGTGTCTGTGGGAACAGCCAAGGGTTAAGGAGGGTTTGAGATTAAAGCCAAGGAAAAGGGTTGGAGCTGTGGGAAGTAGACCAGGAACTGGCTTGGGGAGCACCTCAGGAGCTGGAACGTGGGGAAGCAGAGACTTCCAGCCCATTCCCCAAGGGCTGGGGAGAAGGGAGCAGTGCAGAGTCAGGCTCTGGGGGAGCAGCAGTGCCCCAGCTCCTTCCTCACCTGAAGATGACGGCGAGTCGATCCAGGGGCACTGTAGGGTCTGAGGAGAGGCCATTGCTTGGCTCCTGGGAGAGCAGCTGGAAAACAAGGGAAAAGGATAGGATTTCAGGAGCACAGGTAGCCCTGGGAAGACACTGCCTGACACTGACCCCACCAGCAGCACCTCCTCAGGTGGGATTAGGGAAGGGCTCAGTCCTGGCCATGTCCTGTGTGGGTGCTGGGCCCTGCCCCCATGGAACAAGTGACAGGATAGGAGGGAATGCCCTCAAGCTGTGCCAGGGGAGGGTCAGGTTGGATACTGGGGAAATTATTCCTGGCCCTGGCACAGCTGCCCAGGGCAGGGGTGGAGTCCCCATCCCCGAAGGGATTTAGAAGCTCTGTGGATGTGGCACCTGGGGACATCACTGGTGGCTTTGACAATGCTGGGGAACAGTTGGACTCAAGGGGCTCCAGGGGCTTCTCCACCCAAACAATTCTGTTACTCTAGGATACACCTCTGGCTCTGAGGACACAGCTGCTGTAGCAGGGCTGGGGCCTGGCCACTGTCCCCACTGTCCCCTCCATCCAGACACACCTTCTTGAGCGCCAGCACCTGCACGGCGCAGAGCTCACTCAGGCACTCCGAGATCTTCTCCAGGGGCAGCCGGGCCAGCACCAGCGCCGTGCCTGCAAGGACACACACGGCTCAGGAGCAGGGAAGGCAGAGAGGCCATGACATTCCCAGATGGAATGGCTGCAGGACAGGGGTGGGGCCTGGGAGAGCTTCCCTGCAGCTGAACCTGGCTCTGGCTGAACCGGACACCAAAACGCTTCAGTCCCAGCAGGGAGCAATGCTGGTGTGAGGGACAGGGACAGGCCACAAGCACATCTGGGCTCCCCATGTGTCCCCAGTGTCCCTGCCCCAGTCCAGCAGCATTATGAGATCCTGGGAATCTCCAGGGAAGGTGCTTTGGGGCTCGCAGCCATGGAACACGAGGAGCACTGAGCTGCTCCCACTCCCAACAGGCAGCACGGAGCTGCTCCCACTCCCAGCTCTGGCACAGCCAGGATCTGGCTGTCATGCCAGCCACCCTGGGGGGAAACCTCCCTGGCTCGGGAGTTCCTGGCTTGTTCTAAGGGAGTGGGAGAAAACCCTCTGGCAGGGAGAGGAGCAGCTTGGCAGGTGCTGGGGCATCCAGTGGGCAAGGGGAGTTTAGTCTCCCATGGCAGCACACAACTGCAGGGAGGGTAAAGGCTCTGGGGGTAAAGGCTCCAGCAGCACTGGAATTCACTGAAAATCTTTAAGGCACATCCCCAAAACCAGCTGTGGTTGAGGAGGCTCATGGTGCCCAACAGTCCAGTGAGACACCAACACTCTTGAGTTAAAAATCTGTTCTTGAGCCCAAACTCTCTAAAAGAATGACCAATACTCCCAAATCCCCACCCTCTATGTCCAGCAGGTGATTCCCAGAGTTTGGATGGAACAGTGACCCACTGCCAGCCTGGCTCTCAGCATTTCCCACATGCTCTTCCCACATATCCAGCCCAGGACAGTTCCTGAGCTCTGTCTGAGGGATGGGGACTGTTACCAATCCAGGATTTATTTCTGCCTCCAGCCCCAAGGGAACTCCTGAGGACGCTCTGCATGTGGAATGGGACTTGGGGCCCATCAGGACAAACCCCACGAGGATGGGGCTCAGCACCCCGGGGAGCAACTCCCATGGATCCCCCAGCAGTTCCCATGGATCCCCCAGCAGTTCCCATGGATCCCCTGGCAGATGCCAGGATAACCCTCAGAGCCCAGGCATACCCACCCTTGAGCAGCCCCACGGCGGCCTCGGGCGACAGCGCGAAGGAGTCGAGGGCGCGGGCGATCTCCAGCAGCCCCGAGAAGTGCTGGGCCATGTGGTCCCGGCACACGGAGCAGATGTTGTGGATGGCCTTGGCGGCGGCCGACGCCAGGCGCCGGTCACAGAGCCCCTTCATCAGGTAGCCCAGCACGGGATCTGCGGAGACAGGGGCTCAGCGGGGGCGGCGGGGGCGCGGCGGGGCCGCGGGGGCGCGGGACTCACCCAGGAACTGCGGGTTCCTGTCCACCACCTCGCTCATCTCGCCCACCAGCTCGATGCTGGTGTAGCGCACGGCCGTGTGCACCGACTCGGGCAGCCGCACCACGCCCTCCAGCACCTCCACCAGCGTCGGGTTGTTCTCCCTGCGGGACAGCCTCGGCTCAGAGCCTGGAGGGGCTGGCAGGGGCTGCCGGACCCTCCGCCACACAGGGACTCTGAGCAGACTCTGAGCGTGCAATGTGACACGGAGCACACTGGGACAAACCCTGCGAGCGTGGGGCTCAGCCCCATGGACACCAGTGCCACAGCAGGGAACTGACAGGGAACACTGAATGCCTCCAGGGAGAGCCCCACCACTGCTAGGGGACACAAGAACCAGGGGGTTCATTATCTGGGAACTGAGCCCCACCACTGCTGGGGGACACAAGAACCAGGGGGGTTCATTAACTGGGAGCTGAGCCCCACCACTACTGGGGGACACAAGAACCAGGGGGGTTCATTATCTGGGAGCTGAGCCCCACCACTGCTGGGGGACACAAGAACCAGGGGGGTTCATTATCTGGGAACTGAGCCCCATCACTGCTGGGGGACACAAGAACCAGGGGGGTTCATTATCTGGGAACTGAGCCCACCACTGCTGGGGGACACAAGAACCAGGGGGTTCATTATCTGGGAACTGCCTCCTCTGCTGTAGGAGCGTGTGATGGGGTGATCCTGGGCTGGTAGGGGCAGAGCCCCCAGTGTTTCCAGCCAGCACTCCCAGGGCATTGGAAAAGCGAGCAGGAGCAGCCTCAACACAGGTAACAGGAGCTGGTGATGTGAAGGGACTGAGGTGACTCCTCCAGGAGCCTGGGGAGCAGGGGGATAGATTCCCAGCCTCACAAGGAAGGGAGGGATGGCATTACCAGCCTTCTTGGGAAAAGGAGTGACAGCAATCACAGCCTCCCAGGGAAGAGAGGGATGGGGATCCCAGTGTCCCAGGGGTGGGAGGGACAGCATTCCAAGCCCAGGGAAGGTCAGCTGGGTTGTCCCACTGCTGGCAGTGCACAGGATTCGCTGTGGGCTCACCACCCTGGGTGTCACCTGTCCACGCTTCCACTGCCACTAACATAGCAGGAAACACTTTCAGGGACTTAACCTCGCCTAAGGATACCTAGGAAAACTCCACCTGGATGTGGAAGGATCCCCAATAAATGGTTTGGGTGTGAACAGACCTCAAAGCCCCTCCAGTGCCACTCATGCCATGGCAGGGACACCTTCCACAGTTCCAAGCCTGGTCCAACCTGGCCTTGGACACTGCCAGGGACAGGAATGTCCTTGGGATATCTGTGGTGTCTGTGTCACAGGGAGACAGCCCTAGCCCCCAGCCCCCTGGACACAGGCAGGACTCACTGGTCGACGCTCTTGGCAATGGAGGCCATGATGAAGAGCACGGCTTCTGTCACCTCCCAGGGCGGGTTCCCGTCCTTGAGTGTCGCATAGAGCTGCAGGAGGGACGGTCACCGAGGGGCCAGGAGCCCCCATCCCCAACCCCTGCCCCAAGGCCCTGCCCCTGACCCATCCCAGCCCCAAACTCCCACCCCTCACCCATCCCAGCCCCAAACTCCCACCTCAGCTGTGGGCCCACAGAAATCCCACACTCCACACTGTGGGACCACAGTGGCTTTCCCCAAAATGTCAGAAACCTCCTGCTGCTCCCACACCTCCTGCTCTCCCAGAACAGCTCCCACCACACACTTCCTTGTGCACGAGATGTGTGTGACCTCCTCCAGTCCCAAAGACCACCAGGGCTTGGTGACCTCCCTTGGCATTTGCCTGCACCTCACTGCACTCCCACAAACCCACCTGAGCAAAACACTCCACTGAGCCCACCAGGAAGATCAGGTCCTTCACCAGGTCTGAGACGCGCATCCGGAACTCCCCGAAGTCATCGGTCTCCTCCGGGACTCCCTCCTGAGGGAGAGGAGGGAGAGCACAAGGGCAGCTCAGGGGAGTTCAGGCTCCCCCTCAGCCACAGCCAGGGGAACACCAGTGATTCTGTTTCAAGGAGATCCAGCATTCCCGCCCTCCTGTCGCAGACCAGGCTGCGGGAGGCTCTGGAGAGCTGTGCCCAAGGAAAACGTGACCAGCCTGAGCACACACCGTGTATTCCTGCTCCAACAAGCGGAGGAAGGGATGGGAAGCAAGGGGATGAGGAGGGAGGACAAACCATCCCAGAGTGCACGGAAGAAGATACCAGCTGGGGCTAGTGAGCCATGCCATCCTGATCCCAATAAAACTGCCTCAAGCAGGGACAACACAGCTTCCAAGGGGACACACACATCCCACTGCCCAGCTGTTCCATAGGCACACACACACACATCCCAGCTGTTCCATAGGGACACACACACACATCCCAGCTGTTCCACAGGGACACACACACACACATCCCAGCTGTTCCATAGGGACACACACACACATCCCACTGCCCAGCTGTTCCATAGGCACACACACACATCCCAGCTGTTCCATAGGCACACACACACACATCCCACTGCCCAGCTGTTCCATAGGCACACACACACACATCCCAGCTGTTCCATAGGGACACACACACACACACATCCCAGCTGTTCCATAGGGACACACACACACACACACACACACATCCCAGCTGTTCCATAGGCACACACACACACACACACATCCCAGCTGTTCCATAGGGACACACACACACACACACATCCCAGCTGTTCCACAGGGACACACACACATCCCAGCTGTTCCACAGGGACACACACACACACACATCCCAGCTGTTCCATAGGGACACACACACACATCCCAGCTGTTCCACAGGGACACACACACATCCCAGCTGTTCCATAGGCACACACACATCCCAGCTGTTCCATAGGGACACACACACACACACATCCCAGCTGTTCCACAGGGACACACACACACACACACACACACACACATCCCAGCTGTTCCACAGGGACACACACACATATCCCAGCTGTTCCATAGGGACACACACACACACACACACACACATCCCAGCTGTTCCATAGGCACACACACATCCCAGCTGTTCCACAGGGACACACACACACACACACACACACACACATCCCAGCTGTTCCATAGGCACACACACACACACACACACACACACATCCCAGCTGTTCCATAGGGACACACACACACACACACACACATCCCAGCTGTTCCACAGGGACACACACACACACAGACATCCCAGCTGTTCCACAGGGACACACACACACACACACACACACACACAGAGACATCCCAGCTGTTCCACAGGGACACACACACACACAGAGACATCCCAGCTGTTCCACAGGGACACACACACACACACACACACACACATATCCCAGCTGTTCCATAGGCACACACACACACCCCCCAGCTGTTCCACAGGGACACACACAGCCCCCTGCCCATTGCACAGGCCCTTACGTGGTCGGAGTCGAGCTGGCAGTGCCGGGCCAGCGCGTGCAGCAGGCGCTGGATGTAGGCTTTGAAGATGCTGTGGATCACAGCATCGTCCGTCTTGTACAGGTGCTCCCCCAGTCTATACCAGAAGTTAAAGGAAATTTCTACCACCTGTTTGGAAAGAAGAATACAGTATTTTGTTACAGAATAGCAGAACATAGCAGAATGTTTTTTCACCATTCTGTCAGTGGTCTGGATGGAGAAACAGAAACCCTGGCCCTGGGTGGCAGCAGTGGCAGCACCACAGATGTGTGTGGGAGCTGCTTTGCCACACAGTGGTGACACAGGGACTGGTTGCCCCAGATTCACTGATTTCTCTGCCTGTCAGTTAACAAAGGGCTTGGGATCCCCCAGTGACACTGAAGAGCTGCCCCAGCCCTTGGCAGCTAAAGCCTCTCTGGCCTAGAACCACCCCAGAGCGGGGCTTGGGGCTCTGGGAGCAGCTTGGGCTGCAAGTGGATGCAGCCCCTTTGTGGTAGGATCTTTTATTTATTGTGTGGTTATTGCACAAAAACCAGGACCAGCTGCAGAGCTCCATGTCCCCCTCAGCACTGATGGCACAGGATGAGGTTGTGGCCAAGGAAAACTGAGCTTAACAGGCCTGGGAAGGGAGGAAAAGGGTCCCAGGGACCCCAGGGAGCGTATGGGGCCTGCTGGAACAACAGCCACCCTGCACCTCCCATGGCAAACCAGCCAGGCAGCAGCTTCCATCCACTGAACACAGGCAGGGATCAGCTACTGGCACTTAAAGGTTTGAGAAGAAAAAAAGGATAAAGAATTAAATAAAGGATAAAAAGACACCAAAACAATGACAAGTTTTGCTCCTAAGGCAGGTGGGTGGGCGCTTTGATGTGAACCAACATTTCAGTCACTCACAGGGCAAAATTCCCAGAACCACAAATCCCCACTGAGCTTGACTTTAATGTGTGGGAAAGCACTAACAGGGGTTTCAGAGCTGTGCTGGCAATCCCAGGACACCCAGAGGGAAACATGAAGCCCACGAGTGCAGAGCAGGGACTCCAGAGCCCACAGCTCACAGGGCCATGAGTGGGCAGCAGCAGCAGCAGCAGCAGGATTTCCCCCGTGCCTGGCTGCAGCTCACCTCGTACTGCGGGTGCCCCGCGCAGATGAGCAGCAGCTCCAGCGTGCGCAGGTCGCCCAGGCCCTGGCCCGGCGTGCACACGATCTTGTCCAGGAAGGTCTCGCACAGCTCGGTGAACACACGGCAGTAGTTGAGCACCCTGCAGAGGGACAAGGGGACAGGGCTTGGATCAGCCTCAGGGGCTCTACCCCAGTGCAGAGGGACAAGGAGGGACAAGGGTTGGATCAGCCTCAGGGGCTCTACCCCAGTGCAGAGGGACAAGGAGGGACAAGGGTTGGATCAGCCTCACGGGGTAAAGCCCAGTGCAGAGGGACAGGGCTTGGATCAGCCTCAGGGGCTCTACCCCAGTGCAGAGGGACAAGGAGGGACAAGGGTTGGATCAGCCTCAGGGGCTCTACCCCAGTGCAGAGGGACAAGGGTTGGATCAGCCTCACGGGGTAAAGCCCCAGTGCAGAGGGACAAGGGTTGGATCAGCCTCACGGGGTAAAGCCCCAGTGCAGAGGGACAAGGGTTGGATCAGCCTCACGGGGTAAAGCCCCAGTGCAGAGGGACAGGGGTTGGATCAGCCTCATGGGTTTTACCCCAGTGTGGGGCACGGCTGGGCCAAAATGTGCCCAGGGCCTTGGCAGAGTGAGAAACCCCAACTTCTGCTTTGCCAGCAGCTGGGAGACGCTCCAGCAGGGGAAGTGGGCGCAAACACTGCACTCCAATAAGTAAATCTGCTGAAATAGTGACCTCAAACTTCTCCAAAAGCCCAGTGAGGACATGGTTCCAGTCCAGCCCAGCCTCTGGCCCCTCCAGGTCTCTCTTGCAGTGAGGGGCCCAGACCTGCCCCCAGGACTTGGGTGTGACCCCACGAGTGCCCAGCACAGGGATGGGCACTGCCCAGCCCCAGTGCCCCCAGCACTGCTGATGCCCTGGCACTGGTATCTCCGTTTGGAGGCTGACATGGCACCAGCAGGTCAGTGCTGTCCTGCCATCCCTCCCAGCCACAGCAAGGTCCCTGTCCCTCACTTGTCCAGGTCCTCCCGTGCCACAGCCATGTGATAGGCACTCTCGAGGGTGAGCACGCCCTGGAAGAGCTGCAGGGCCAGGGGCAGGTTGGTCTCCACATTCTCGATGGCGTAGAGGGCCGAGCACACGCAGTCCGACGCAGCCTCGTGCAGGTTGGACGAGGTCTTGTCCTGTTGCTGCAAGGCACAGAAGCCCAGCAATTACCAAAGAGTCATGGAACATCCTGAGCTGGAAGGGAGCACAGGGATCACAGCTCCAGCTCCTGGCCCTGCACAGACACCCCAGCAATCCCAGGGAGGGGATTGCATCCCTGGGAGGGGAGCTCTGGCAGCCCCGGGGCCGTGCCCATTCCCCAGGCAGCCTGGGCAGTGCCCAGCACCCTCTGGGGCAGAACCTTTCCTTCTTTCCAGCCTGACCCTCCCTGGCACACCTCCAGCTGTTCCCTGGGTCCTGTAACTGGTCACCAGAGCAGAGATGGGAGCTGCCCCAATTATATGCAATCAGGCAGTAATGCAATCAGGCAGTAATGAAACCACCAGGTTTTTGCTCTTGTTCCCACAATGGCTGGATTTGATCTTGGAGATCTATTCCAACCCAAAGAATTCTGTGGAAACACTTTGTACAGGTCCTGCACAGCCACAGCCCCTACTGGCCTCGTAACCTGCTTCCCTGGACATTCCAGGTCAGACTGACCCTTCCCCAAGGGACCCTGGCAATTTCCCTGGCAAGCACAGGAGGGGAAACACCAGCTGGAACCCAGGGCAGCTTGGAAGGAAGGAAACCACCATGCTGCTCATCACCTGGCTGGACACAGAGTCATCACTCTCACTGGGAGGAGAGGTGGGAGGTGGGGAGCCCTTGGTGGGGATGGGGACAAGGTTTCCACAAGCAAGTGTGGAATATTGACCAGGGATGGTCTGTGGGCCAGTGAATCCCATGGGTGGTGACTGAGTGAGGGGGATTTACAGGGGAGGAGACAGGACATACAGAGCACCAGGAGAGAGCAAAGGAGCAGAGACTCTGAGTCCTACTGAATGAGATTTCAATGGATTTGGGAAACAATTCCTGGTGCCACTGAAGGGAGAAGGGGAGGAAGGAACAAGTGGCCCATTTAAAGTGCCATTAACCACTAAACAGGCTGGTGAGCCCCACAGCCTGTCCTGGGAGCAGCTCCTGCTACAGCTCCACTCGGAGCAGGATCCCACATGGATATTCAGGATCCTGCACGGATGTCCTTCCCTGGGAGCCCTCATCTGCATGTGTCATTGATTGAATCATGCAAATGAGGGATCCCATGGGAGAGAGGGAGGAGGGACAGACAATGTCTGTAGCAGAAACCTCCAGCCACCAGGAATTCCTCACTCTGGCTCCACTCCCTCCCTGCCTCAGTGGCACAGGACTCTCCACACCTCCAGCCCTGCCACACTCAGCTGGACAAACACCCTAACTCCTCCAGGAGGGGATCTCCCAGGGAAAAAGGGTCAGAAAAGGAATACTGCTTAACTGACAATCTGGGAAGAAACCAAAATAACCTCAACCCCCCTGATTTGACCATCAAACCCCAACAAAGGCTTCCAATGCCCAGCCATGAGGATGGCAAACATCACCTGGGAGCCTGGGTGTGACAAACCTCACCTGGGACCCCCTGGGTGTGACAAACCTCACCTGGCACCCCCTGGGTGTGACAAACCTCACCTGGCACCCCTGGGCGTGACAAACCTCACCTGGCACTCCCTGGGTGTGACAAACCTCGCCTGGCACCCCTGGGTGTGACAAACCTCACCTGGCACCCCTGGGTGTGACAAACCTCACCTGGCACCCCCTGGGTGTGACAAACCTCAGCTGGCACTCCTGGGTGTGACAAACCTCACCTGGCACCTCGTGGGCAGTGGCACTTCCCTGCCTGCACTTCCCAGCAAGGGACTGCCCATTCTGTGGAGCTGATCTGGCCCAGAGGGAAGCAGAGAGTCCCTGTGTGACACAGGAGGGATGAACGCCCTGCCCCACGCCTCAGTCCTGCTGGGATTCCCCAGTGCCCCCACCCTGGAACGCCCCTACCTCCTGGGAAACACTCACCAGCACCTCGAAGAGCAGGGACAGCAGCTTGCTGTTGGCCATGAAGGTGCTGTCCAGGACACCCAGGTTGAACCAGCTGCCCAGGCAGCGGAAGATTTTGATGAGCATTTTCTCCTCATTGCCTGCCTTCTCCACACATGTCACCTGCAGGGACACAGCAGAGCCAGTGAGGGTCTGACTCCTGCGGGTGATCCATGAGAAATAACCTGTAACATCCTCTGGAGTCCCCATGAGAACATTCCAGAGGCAGGCTGCTCCCAGCACCCCTGTCACCAACAGCCCTGGACTCAGTGAGAGGGAAGGACAGAGCCCACAGGAGCACGAAGAGCAGCTGGAGCACCTCCCTCATCCCCACTCCTGCAGGATCCCATGTTGGGCCAGTGGAGCACAGCCATCAGGGATATTCACACCTGACAATCCCAGTTTAACCCTTCTCCCAAAAAAACACCTCTGCAGAGAGAAGCTGCTGCTGAGAGACCTGTCCCGAGGGACATTCCAAACATGCCACCCCAGTGTCCAAGCCAGGATGTGCTGAGATGTGGGATGGCAGCAGCTCATTCCCAGTGCTGGCCAGTGCTCCAGCTGCAGCCCAGTGCCCAGCAGAGCCCTGCCCAAAGCCCCAGCCTCGACTGGCACAGGGAAGGGGCAGGACATGGAGAAAGATCCCAGACCCCCTGGACTGGCCCAGGAATCCTTGCACAAGAGCTTCCAGAGATCTCCTCACTTGACACTTCAGTCCTAAAGGCAGAATGTTGGACCTCATCACAGTCCCTGGAATGCTGCTTTAACTCCCCATTTTCTAACTGAAGATGGGAATCTGCTATTTAAAACCCACACAGAAAATAAAAATTTGGCTTTTCAGGTATGTGGTGGAAATGCCCATGCTGGCACCAACAGGGAAAGCTCAGGAAAGCTTCAGGCAGGTGCAGAGGGATCAGGAATGTGCAGGGACAGGGCCAGCCCTTGGTGATCCTGTGTCAGCTCTGAGCAGCTGCGAGCACCAGGGCAAGGTGACACTGCCTGTGTCCCCAGCATGTCAACCAGGATCTCCCAGGGATCCTGGGAAAAGCTGGGGCTGGACATGGCTGGAGGGGACAGCCCAGGGTGGGGGCCCCATGACGTGCCAGCTGGGATATCCCAGGAAAAGATGGGGCTGGAGAGGACAGCACAATGTGGGGACTCCTGATACTCCAGCCAGGATCTCCCAGGTGTCCCTGGAAAAGCTGGGCTGGCTGGGCAGGGTGGCCCTGGAAGGGGACTCGAGGAAGGTAAAGGAATTTCAGAGTGAGCAAGAACTTGCTCAGACAACTTCTCCCAGAACGAGCTGGGCTGCCCCAAAGGCTGCAGGGAACTCTGCTGGGATAAACATGGAATGGGGGAAGAGGCTTCTCCAGCAACACTTGAGCTGCTGGGCAGAGGGCACAGCTCAGCTCCATCTCCTGATAAGGGGAAGCAGCCTTGAGCTGTGTCAGGGGAGGCTCAGGTTGGATACTGGAAAAATTCTGTCCTGGAAAGGGCTGTCCATCCCTGGCACAGCCGCCCAGGGAGGTTTGGAGTCCCCCATCCCTGCTGGGATTTCAAAGCTGTGTGGAGGTGGCACTCGGGGACAGGGTCAGTGGTGGCCCTGGCAGTGCTGGGAATGGTCTGACACGCGGGCTCTGAGGGCTTTTCCAGCCCAAGCAAGGCCGCAGTGCCCTGAGGCGGGCTGGGTGCCGTGGGGCAGAGGCAGCTGAGGCTGCTCACCAGCAGGGACACCACGGTGCTGGAGTAGTAGGCCAGGTCCTCGATGATCTCGGTGCGGCGGTTGGCGCCGATGCGCAGCGAGCGGCTGTGCACCTCCTCGGGCAGCACCGTCAGGATCTCCAGCAGGAAGGGCAGCGACGTCACGTCATTGCTGTACCTGCCACGGGGCACAGGGGACACCTCAGCACTGGGGAACAGCACAGACAGGCCTGCAGGGCGCCCTGCACCGCGGCAGGGCTCTAAGGTCCCTTCCCGCCTCACGCATCCCACAGATTCAGCACGTCCTGCCTCAAGGACAGGCAGTGTCCAGCCACAGCCCTGCCAAGAGGAGCCTCCAGGATGGCTCAGCCCAGATTTACAACACAGCAGTGCCAGAAGCTTTCCCAGCCCATGAGCTCTGGAGTCCAGGTGCCACTGCCCGGACCAATCCCAGCCCTCCTCTTGCCAATGGACTCAGGGCGGTGGCAGCCCCGGAGGCTGCTGCTGTCACTGTGCAGCAGCGTGTGGCATCCCGTGGGGACATCTGGGGATACCCAGCAGTGACTGGCTCCAGCCCCACTGCTCCATCCCACAGCACAGACACAGCTGAGGGAAGAGGGATTGTCCCTAACAAAACAGGGATGAGGAAAAGCGCTGAGTGTTGGGCTGTGAGCAGGGAAGCGTGCATGGCAGACAGCCCCTCCTGCCACCACCCAGGCAGCTGAAATCAGCCATCACGGGAGAAAAACTTCCCTTTCCTGCACCACACCTGCCTGACACAGCCCACAGAGCAGTCCCCAGGCCAGAGACAGGAACAGTCACTCACTTCTCCACCAGTGTCTGCACACAGCCCTTCCACGAAGCCATCTGCAGGGCAAGGTCAGCTATTGCCAGAGCGAGCTGGAAGGGAATGAAAACACATGGATCAGTGTGGGGAGTGCTGGGATGTGTCCAGAGACAGGGCTGGCAGGCAGCTCTGGAATCCACCCCAACATCCCTGCCAGCAGGTAACTCAGGAGTCATTCCCAACACGGCCCATGGGGTGGGAATCCATGTCCCCCATCCCTGCCTGCGCACAGTCCCTGCGGTGAACACCGGCTGCCCCGAGGGCTGACGTTCCCTGCCACGGCATTCAGGGGCTGCAGGAGCACCCTGCCTCAGCCTGCGGGTGTCAGGCCCCCCAGTGCCACAGGAACGTATGGATAGTGGGAATGAAGGGTGCAGGGAAATCCCCCTGAGCACTGCTAGGTTTGGTCTCCATGGCAGAGCACAGGAAAACCCCTGCTCCTCCTCTCCAAACAGCAAAGTATGGATGAAGTAATGGATGCAACTAAAGGAACAAAGTGATGAAGGAGGGAAAACAATCTTGTGCCAGGCCAGGAGCAGGGATCAGCCTTCCCTGTTTTCCAGCCCAGGGAGAGTGACTGCCAGGAGCAGGACACAGAGGGAGCAGCTCCATCCCCCCCGCCATCACCCACCTGTGTGACAATGACCGGGGACAGGTCCTTCAAGTTCTGGATGTGGGACAGCAAAGAGTCCCGGAGTGAGGCGTGGGAATCCGTGGGGAGTTCATAGAATGAAGTTTGGATCTTCATCTTCATGGTCTGTGCTGCGAAGTAGCAGGACTCCACATCCTGGTGGATCTGCAGCAGCTGGTCCGAGATCTCCCAGGCATGGACCTGTGGGAAAACCACGCAGTGCTCAGTGGGCAGGGCTGGGGGGTCAGGGTGCTGCAGACAGTCCAAATCCCCAATGGACACACAGCCCTGTCCTGCCAGGGCGAGTCCAGAGAGGCCCCGGAGCTGCTGCAGGGCTGGAGCCCCTCAGTTCCCAGGGAGCCAGGCTGGGAGAGCTGGGAATGCCCAGCCTGGAGAGGAGAAGGATCCAGGGAGAGCTCAGAGCCCCTGGCAGGGCCTGAAGGGGCTCCAGGAGAGCTGCAGAGGGACTGGGGCCAAGGCCTGCAGGGACAGCACCCAGGGAATGGCTCCCAGTGCCAGAGGGCAGCCAGGGATGGGATCTTGGCAATGAGCAATTCCTGGCTGGGCTGGGGACACCAGGCCCATCTGAGGGCCCACACCAGGACTCCAGAGCTGAACACGGATGTGTCTGAGAGCTGGAGGAGAGCCAGGCAGGAGCCCACGGCCTGCCCAGCCTCGGGGCAGCTCCAGCTGGTGCCAGGCTGGTCTGAACCCAAAGGCTCAGTCCTGATGTGGGACTGGGGCACTGGTGAGCCAGGGAAACACCAGGCAGACCCCAGAGCCCCCTGGCTGGGCTGGGGACTGGGAAGAGACCCACTGCATCCCACAGACACTGAGGGTGCAAAAGACCTTCAAGACCATCGAGTCCAAGTTCTGCCCCATCCCACAGCACTGAGTACCATCCAGTCCTTCCTTGGAGACCTCCAGGGATGGGGACTCCAAACCTCCCTGGCCAACTTGGTTAAAAAATCCCAAATCCAGCTGTGGAAAACCTGGGAACAAAACTTGAGCCAATTCCATGTTATTCACAGCCCTTGTCTCTGACAGCCTTTGGGCCACAGTACTTCCCTGAGCTCAGTCCAGAGTGAAATAAAACGTCTGCATCCCTAAAGCCCAGCTCTGGCCCTCTAATTCCAGCCTCACTAATGAAGGCAATTCCATCACAACCCTTGGCCAGTCACTCCAACAGCCAAACAGCCCTTTGTAATAATCCACCACTGCCAGCCCACCCTCGCTTCCAGCTGTGTTCTGGCCTGGAAGACAAAACAATCCCCTTTCCAAACCTCTCCCCCAGGCAGGACAGCCGTGCCCAGAGGCTCCACCCCCACCAATGCTCCAGACCCAAAGCCCGGGCCAGGGCTCCCAGGACTCTCCAGCATCGCACAGGGGAACCAGAGGGCAACACCAGGCAGGATCAGCATGATCCAGGCTGATTCCCAGGAAAACCCAGTCTCCTGCACATGGAACATGAAAACATTATAGCTGGCAATAGCACAGGGACTAGCTCCTGACCCCACTCCCAGAATTTCTCCTAGGAGTTCTTTCCACGGCCACCGGAGCCTGGAAAGCAGCTGGAGCCAACTGCAGAACCCAAAGGGCCCAGACAAGCTGGGGAGGCTGGGACCCTCAGCACCCCACGTGCTCCCCTCTCCTCTCCCTCCCTCCTTTCCACAGGATCCTCTGAGCTGGGAGCCCCCAGAGCCCATCGAGTCCAACAGCTCCCCAGCACTGCCGAGGCCACCACTGCCCTGTGTCCCCATGTCCCCAGGTGCCACATCCCCATGGCTGCTCAACCCCTCCAGGTTCAGCCCCATGGCTGGTGGATCCATCCCTGCCTCACCCAGGCAGAAGCTCCCCTCAGCTTCCCATGGGACACTGCCCATTTTCCCCACGGAGTGCTGGTCCATCAGCACCCCTGAGCACAGCGTGCTCGAGGAGGGCCCTTGCAGAGCCTTCAGACAACTCCTCTGCTGTTTCCAGGCTCTGCTGCTCCTTCCCCAGCTGCCTCCATGACAGGGGCTGTAACTCCAGCTGCCCCTGGAGTGACTCACCTGGAATGACTCTAACAGGAGTGAGAAAAGCCTGGAGCCACTGCTGTCATAATCGTACCCCCTGGATTTATTTATCCTCACAGGGAATTCCCACACTGGGAATAAACAAGAAGTTAAACTTCACACCTCCAACAGCCAGAATCCCATCAAACCCTCTCACTAAACTCTTTCTTCCCTCAGTTAACAGGCTGGTAATTCCCACTTTGGATGGACACGGTGGCAGCCACAGGAGATGCTCCCAAGCCCACCAAACCCAGGGCACATGGATAATCTGTCTGGGAGCCCAGCTCAGCAAAGAGCAAAATTATTAATGGGCTGTGAGCACCAATGACTACAAGAAGCTGTTTCTATGCCTGAAACTCCTCATGGCACATTCAGGACTTCTACAATGCCAGAGGATTTCCCTCCCAGAAAGCACTTCCTGAACCCCCACTGAAACCCAAACCAACCTCCACTTGATCCACACCAGAGCCCCAACACTCAGCTCACAGCCATGGATCCACATGGAACATTCCAACCTCCACTCGATCTACACCAAAACCCCAACACTCAGCTCACAGCCACGGATCCACATGGAACATTCCAACCTCCACTCAATCCACACCAAAACCCCAACACTCAGCTCACAGCCACGGATCCACATGGAACATTCCAACCTCCACTCAATCCACACCACAGCCCCAACACTCAGCTCACAGCCTTGGACCCACATGGAACATTCTCCCAGGGCTCTGCTCCAGACACCAGTAATGCAGAGAAACTCCAGCCATGAAGCTGGGACAAGGCCAATCCCACACTGGGTACAGCCCCTGTGCCTGAGGAAACCCCAGCTAGTCTGCAATCAGCCTTCACACAGCTCCCAGCACACAGCTGGCTGAAGGAGACTCAAATTCTGGGATTTAGGTCAACTTGCACCGAGCTCCCCAGCGCTGTGCAGGCTCGGAGCTGCTCCGCCACGTCCGGCCCCGTTTCCCAGGAACAGCCAGCAGGAAAGGGAGAACGAGGCTGCTGGGGAGCTGAGGGACAAACCTGAGCCCCCAGGGCCCGCCAGACCCAAACCTGAGCCCCACGTCCTGCCAGAGATCCCTGCCAGGGATTGGAACTGTGGGGATCTCACTCAGGTTCGAGGGTCGCCAGCGCCAAACCTGAACCCTCACAGAGTAACCCAGGCACCCAAACTCAGTTTTAGGCTTTGCCTTCTCATCCCCACAATGCAATCTATCCCACAGATACAATTTCAGAAAGCTTCACCCAACACAGAGTAACAGCACACCACTTCAGGAGGCTTCAGGCATCTGCCCATCCAGAGCAACACCACACCACTTCAGGAGGCTGCAAGTGTCTGCCCTTGCTGTTCTTAGCCCACCCTTTTATGCCCTCCTGTTCATGCAGTGCACCTGTGTGCCCTCTGCTCCCTGGGTGGTTGCTCAGCACACCTGGGCACCCCATGGCTGTCAGTGCTGCTCACCTGGGCACCCCATGGCTGTCAGTGCTGCTCACCTGGGCACCCCATGGCTGTCAGTGCTGTCAGTGCTGTCAGTGCTGCTCAGCTGGGCACCCCATGGCTGTCAGTGCTGTCAGTGCTGCTCACCTGGGCACCCCATGGCTGTCAGTGCTGTCAGTGCTGCTCACCTGGGCACCCCTTGGCTGTCAGTGCTGCTCACCTGGGCACCCCATGGCTGTCAGTGCTGTCAGTGCTGTCAGTGCTGCTCACCTGGGCACCCCATGGCTGTCAGTGCTGTCAGTGCTGCTCACCTGGGCACCCCATGGCTGTCAGTGCTGCTCACCTGGGCACTCCATGGCTGTCAGTGCTGCTCACCTGGGCACTCCATGGCTGTCAGTGCTGTCAGTGCTGCTCACCTGCTTCTCCCAGCTGTGCCACTGGGGATGGGCTGGGGCAGCCCCACTCCCAATCACCTCAAACTTTGTGCCTACAAGTGCCCAAGGCCAGGCTGGACACTGGGGCTGGAGCACCTGGGACAGTGGGAGGTGGCCCTGCCATGGCAGGAGTGGCACTGGAGGGGCTCTGAGGTCCCTTCCCACCCCAAACCATTCCAGGATTCTGTGATTGCAACCCCAGAAAGGCAGAAACCAGCAGGAACCCCACATCCTGAGAGCTCGCCCAGCAGAGGCAAAGGTGACAGAACTGAGCAGGGCTGGGCGCTCTGGAAGGGGCACAGCCTGCCCAGGCGTGTCAGCAAACAGCCCCTGGCAGGTGGCACTGCAGGGACAGGGCTTGGCACAGAGGAGGATCCAAGCAAACATCCCTTGGGGGGTTAATCCCAGTGCCTCCATCCAGACCAGGGCACGGGGACACCTGAGGGACAAACAGCAAGTGCCCAGCCAGTGCCACCAGTGCCACCAAGCTGGGAAAGGTCCCAGTGGAGCATCCCAGCCCTGCCAGGCTATGCCAGGGAGCCCCTGCTGTGCAGGGTGGCCTCGGTGCCCCTGCCAGGGCTGGGATAACTCAGCAGCTCCGAGGAGAGGAAGGTGCTGGACAGAACCAGGCTGGGCCTGGGACACTGGGAATAACTGGGATTCCTTCTGGGAGCAGCACACAAAGCTCAGAGAGGAGCAGGGGGAATAACCCAACAAAGGGGGAGAAGCAGGAGTGCTGCTGTGTTAATAACAACATTGTTACTGCTGATTTTTTTATTATTATTACTACTGCTATTATTACTACTACCATTCTATCAGAAACAGCCAGAGACTCTGGAGCAGAGAGCCCGGGATTCCCAGCTACTTGGGAATACAAATTAGTCCCCAAAAGCCCAAACTCTCCTGGGGATGGGGCGGCCTGACCTGGGGACACCCCTTTACCCAGCAGCAATCCTGGGGGTCTCACCCAGGCGGCCCCCGGCCCTACAGGGTCACCCCAGATTTGGGGGGGGGTCCTGGGACAGGGGTTCTGGGGTCCCACCCAGGTTCAGGAGAGGCTGGGACAGGACCAATCCCTGAAATGGAACCTCCCTCCTCCAGCTGCCCCTGCCCAGGGGGAAATGGGGGCAGCAGCAGTAGATCCCCCAGACCCAGCAATGGACATTCCCTTGGGAACTTCCATGGGAACTGCAATGTGCTGCAGCACTGCACGGAATTCAGGGGGAAAATGGGGAAAATGGGAGTTTGTGGGAACAAGGAGTGCCAGGGTTGGTCAGAGGGCAGGAAGGGGCCAGAGCTGGGACACCCAGAGCAGGGAGGGGCAGGACACAGTCCCGCCCCGGCCCCAGGGCAGGGAATCTTGTCCCGCTGCTGGGGAGGGCTTGGGGAGAGGGGGGAGCACAGAAGGGACACTGCCCAGCTCCGGGAAGGGGAAACACCCACCCCCTGAGGGAGGGGGACAAAGCGGCTCCAGCAGGACCAGATGAGGCCACAAAACACCGACAAACACCCCAAACCCGGGGGGAGCTGTGTCCTGAGGGCTCTGGGGACTGAAGGAGCCCTTGGCTCCATCCCCTCACGGATACCGGCAGCTCTCTCACCCCGGCCGGCAGGAGAAGCCCAAATTTCCCTCCAGGAGCCAATTCCTCCTTCCTAATTCCCTCACGATGGTGCCAAACGTTTCAGCCCCTTTTCCTTGTGTTAATCACGGAACCAGGGAATGGTTTGGGTGGGAAAGGACCGCAAACCACCTTCAGTGCCACCCCTGCCATGGCAGGGACACCTCCCACTGTCCCAGGCTGCTCCAGCCCCAGTGTCCAGCCTGGCCTTGGACATTCCAGGGATGCAGGGGCAGCCCCAGCTGCTCTGGCAATTCCAGCCCAGCCAGGAATTCCTCATTCTCAAGATCCCATCCATGCCTGCCCTCTGGCAGTGGAAGCTATTCCCGTGTCCTGTCCCTCCAGGCCTTGTTCAAAGTCTCTCTCCAGAGCGCTCCCAGGGATGGGGCAGCCACAGAGCAGCGGCAGCGGCGGTGTAGAGGCTCCCCGAGGCCGCCGAGGGGCCGCCGTTCCCTGCCCCGCCCCACCCCGGATGCGGCCCGAGGCCTCCCCGCGAGCCCGGGCCCGGTACCCGCCGCCCGCGGCTCTCACCGAGCGCTGCAGTTCGCCCAGCCAGCAGCTCGCCCGCTCCTTGCCGCTGGGGTCGGGGTCGTGGTAGAGCGCCTGCACGGCCTGCTGGACGAGCTGCAGGCTGGGCCGGCCCGGCCCGTGCTCCATGGCCGGTCCCTCAGCGCCGCCCGCCCGCCGCCATCGCCGCTCCGCCGCACCGGGCCGGCCCCCGGAAACGCGCCCGTGCGCCTTCCGTTCCGCGTCCTCCCGTTCCGCCGGCCTCCCTCGCCGCTGCCCGCTCCGCCCCGTTCCGCCTCTCCCATCTCATCGCATCCCCTCCCATCCCGACCCGTCCCGTTCATCCTATCCCATTCCATTCCATCGCATCCCGTCCCGTCCTCTCCCATCCCGCCACGGTTTGTCCCACCGCCCCCCCCCCCCCCACCTCCACGCCCTGCCCGGAACGGGTTTCCGGCGGTGCGGCGGCCAAATGTGTCCGGGCGCACGCGGCGCGGCGGGAAGGGTCTGGGACCCGCCCCTCCGACCGGAGCGTGGGGCCCCGGTACCCCGGGAGCCTCCAGAGACCCCCTCAGACCGGAGCGTGGGGTTCCCGTACCCCCGGCCTGTCCCGGGACTCCTGACGCCCCCTCAGACCGGGGCGTGGGGTCCCGGTACCTCCGGGGGCTCCAGAGACCCCCCTTCAAACCGGAGTGTGGGGTCCCGGTACCCCCGGGGCTCCACAGACCCCCCCTCAAATCGGAGTTTGGGGTCCCGGTACCCCCGGGGGCTCCAGAGACCCCCTCAAACCGGAGCGTGGGGTCACGTTGTGAAAAACGCCAATCACTTGTTTTTAAAATTTTAAAAGTTTAATAGTAATGAAATGGTTATAAAAATAATAATACAATTAGAGTTATAATGATTTGGGACAATTTGAATTAGGACAATATGAGACAATAGAAACAAAGTGTTACATACAGTCCGGGTACCTTTTTCTGGGCAAAATAAGCCTGAAAAGGACCCACCTTAACGGAGGATTGACCCTTAAAAACAATAACCTGTTGCATATTCATACACCTCATCCATGATGCATAAATTCCATTCAAAAACAGGATTCTGTCTGGTCAGTGGCAGCTTCTTCCTCTTAATCTTAACATCGCCTTCGGGACTGGAAGAAGTTAATTTCTCCTGATAATGGGGCAATAAATTCTTTTTCTCTGAAAGATTCAGGTATCCTGTGGCTGCTCAGTGTGAGTGCCTCATTCTTTTCTTAAAAAAAAAATCTCACATAGTTCGTATTTTAACTACAAAAGTTACCTTTTAACTACAAGACTACATTTAAGTGTTAATACAGCACTGCTAATCAATACATCAAAATACACATAGCAAATATCTGTGTAGAGCCATATTATATGCACTTTTCACACCCCTGGCCTGTCCCGGGGTCCCACTGTCCCAGCCCCCCCGGGCCATCCCACGGGGGTCCTGCTGCCCCCGAGGGCTCCCCCCTGTGAAAAATGCGTATTTTATCATTGGCTTTTCGCAAATATTAAAGTGAATATTGTATGTGTTAGAAAGTAATGCTGTATCAATTCTCTTAAGTAGTGTGGTAAATAGAGTTTTAGGTTATAACAAAATGTTAAAATAGAAACTATGCTATGTAGGATACTTTTTTCCTAAAGAAAGGACTCGCACTGAGATAGCAGCCACAGGACACCTGAATCTTTCAGAGAAAGAGAATTTATTGCCCTCTTATCAGGAGAAATGAACTTCTGCCTGCCTCGCTCAGCCCTGGAGATGCTGTCAGCATTCAGAGGAAGCAGCTGCCACTGCCCAGACAGAATCCTGTGTTTGAATGGAATTTATGCATCACAGATGAGGTGTATGAATGTGCAACAGGCTGTTGCTTTTAAGGGTCAATCCTCTGTTAACGTGGGTCCTTTTCAGGCTTATTTTGCCCAGAAAAGGTACCCGGACTGTCTGTAACACTTTGTTCTTATTGCCTCGTATTGTCCTAATTCAAATTGTCCAAATCATTATTACTCTAATTGTATTACTATTTTTATAACCATTTCATTACTATTAAACTTTTAAAATTTTAAAAACAAGTGATTGGCGTTTTTCACAGGTCTGTACCCACGGGAGCCTCAGGAGGGACAGGGTGACATTGGCCAAGGGACAGGGTGACATTGGCCAAGGGACTGCTCCCCCTGAGCTGCACAGGGACAGGGAATTGTCCCCAAACCCTGCCCTGTGCCAGCCCCAGCTGGCGGTGATGGGCCCATCCCAGGACAGGGAATTGTGCCCAAACACTGTGCCAGCTCTGGCCAGCAGTGATGGGCACATCCCGGGACAGGGATTTGTCCCCAAACCCTGCCCTGTGCCAGCCCCAGCTGGCAGTGATGGGCACATCCTGGGCGGCTCCAACACGGCTGCAGGAGGGGTGGGCACACGTGAGAGGGGCTCTGGCTGGCCCCCAATGTCCAATGAGAAAACTCCAGCTGCAGCTGTGGTGGGATTTTGTGATGGGGGGGTTTCCCTGAAGCCCTGATCCCACCTTGTTCCTCACCTCAATGTAATTTTGGGATGGGGGGTTTCCCTGAAGCTCTGATCCCACCTTGTTCCTCACCTCAATCAATGTAATTTTGGGATGGGGCGTTTCCCTGGAGTTATGACTCCACCTTGTTCCTCATCTCAGTGCTGGTTTGGTGATGAGCCTGGAGTCAAACCCATTGTGTCGGCAGGCAGGGAAACTGGATTGAAAAGGACTTTGGGGAAAAACTCCTTTAATTTCCTTTCCCTCACAATCACTGTTGAGTAATGATGAGGTGGCTTCTGAGGCCAGTGGTGCTCGCTCCCTCTGCCCAGGCTGGGACAGCCCCCCTGTCACCTCGTGGTGGTGCCCATGGCAGGTGCTGGGACAAGGCCATCTCTTGCTCTTTCCCAACTCAGACCAGCCTGAGATTCCATGATTCCATGGCCAGTCCATCTGCAATTGCGATTTCCCTGGTGGGTCACAGGTCAGGCCACCACTGTGGGATACTGAGTTTGGGTGCTCAGCAGTGCAATGGTGCTGGTGTCACCCCGAGCTGGGGCAATCTCTGCTCAGCTCCCGGTGATGGAGCTTGGAGCATTCAGGTGCCCCAGGGCACGGGTTCAGCCAGGCAGGAAGGAGCCGTGGTAATTAACACCCAGCCTCGTCATCACACCCAGCTCACACAGCACAAACAAATAATTAACCACCAATCAGAAATGGAAATTATATTTTTGATAGCCTGGAGATCTGGCCCATGATGCTGGGTGTCAGTGACAGGAAAGGCCAAAGATGCAGGAGTGGAACTGATCTTTACCTTGAGCAGCTCCCAGGAGGGTGGTCGGGGCACATCGTCCAGGCAGTGCCAGCCTCCCCTCTGGGTGAGGCCAATTAAGCCATTAACGAGGTTTGGTTGCTCTACCAGCCCACAGCATGCACGTGGGCAGACCACCATGGCTACATGCAAAGCTGGTGGCCCAGCCTCTCCCAGGGCAGGTGACACTGCCTGGGTGGCACCGAGGGCCCAGGATCCCGAGCTGTGGTGGGCAGGGCCACGCCGTGTCCTGGGCTCTCTGTGCCAGCCTGAGCCCTGAGCCCTCAGTTCCTAAAGGTGACGAGCACAGAGACTCTGCTGGCCTGGACATGTTTGTGACCTGATCAATGTGTCATGGTCAGCGTGTCCTGGTCAGCGTGTCCTGACCACTGTGTCCTGGTCAGCCTCTCCTGGTCAGTGTGTCCTGGTCAGAGTGTCCTGGTCAGAGTGTCCTGGTCAGTGTGTTCTTACCAATGCCACCTGCTGGTTTCCCACTACTGAGCCGGAGCAGATGAGGGCTGCGTCTGTGCCCGGTCTGTGCCCGGGTCTGTGCTGTGTCTGTGCTGTGTCTGTGCCCGGTCTGTGCCCGGTCTGTGCTGTGTCTGTGCCCGGTCTGTGCTGGGTTTGTGCCGGGTCTGTGCCGGGTCTGTGCTGTGTCTGTGCCCGGTCTGTGCTGTATCTGTGCCCGGGTCTGTGCCGGGTCTGTGCTGGGTCTGTGCCGGGTCTGTGCTGTGTCTGTGCCTGGTCTGTGCCGGGTCTGTGCTGGGTCTGTGCCCAGGTCTGTGCCCGGTCTGTGCCCGGTCTGTGCCGGGTCTGTGCTGGGTCTGTGCCGGGTCTGTGCTGTGTCTGTGCCGGGTCTGTGCCGGGTCTGTGCCCAGTCTGTGCTGGGTCTGTGCTGTGTCTGTGCCGGGTCTGTGCTGGGTCTGTGCCCGGGTCTGTGCCCAGTCTGTGCCCGGGTCTATGCCCGGTCTGTGCTGTGTCTGTGCCCGGTCTGTGCTGGGTCTGTGCCCGGGTCTGTGCCCGGGTCTGTGCCGGGTCTGTGCTGTGTCTGTGCCCGGTCTGTGCTGTGTCTGTGCTGTGTCTGTGCCCGGGTCTGGGCTGTGTCTGTGCCCGGTCTGTGCCCGGTCTGTGCTGTGTCTGTGCCCAGTCTGTGCTGGGTCTGTGCCCGGTCTGTGCTGTGTCTGTGCCCGGTCTATGCCCGGTCTGTGCTGTGTCTGTGCCCGGTCTGTGCTGGGTCTGTGCTGTGTCTGTGCCGGGTCTGTGCCCGGTCTGTGCTGTGTCTGTGCCGGGTCTGTGCCCGGGTCTGTGCCCGGGTCTGGGCTGTGTCTGTGCCCGGTCTGTGCTGTGTCTGTGCCGGGTCTGTGCCCGGTCTGTGCCGGGTCTGTTCCCGGGTCTGTGCTGTGTCTGTGCCGGGTCTGTGCTGGGTCTGTGCTGTGTCTGTGCCCGGTCTGTGCCCGGTCTGTGCTGTGTCTGTGCTGGGTCTGTGCCCGGTCTGTGCTGGGTCTGTGCTGGGTCTGTGCCCGGTCTGTGCCCGGGTCTGTGCTGGGTCTGTGCCCAGTCTGTGCCCGGTCTGTGCCGGGTCTGTGCCGGGTCTGTGCTGTGTCTGTGCCCGGTCTGTGCTGGGTCTGTGCTGTGTCTGTGCCCGGTCTGTGCCCGGTCTGTGCTGTGTCTGTGCTGGGTCTGTGCCCGGTCTGTGCTGGGTCTGTGCTGGGTCTGTGCCCGGTCTGTGCCCGGTCTGTGCTGGGCCTGTGCCGAGTCTGTGCCCAGTCTGTGCTGGGTCTGTGCTGGCTTTGTGTCCGGTCTGTGCCCAGTCTGTGCTGGGTCTGTGCCGGGTCTGTGCTGGGTCTGTGCCCAGTCTGTGCCCGGGTCTGTGCCCAGTCTGTGCCCGGGTCTGTGCTGGGTCTGTGCCCAGTCTGTGCTGGGTCTGTGCCGGGTCTGTGCCGGGTCTGTGTCCAGTCTGTGCCCGGGTCTGTGCCGGGTCTGTGCCGGGTCTGTGCTGGGTCTGTGCCCGGTCTTTGCCCGTCTCAGGCCGAGTGCAGGAGCTGCCCCTGGGCGATCCCGGCAGTTCCAGCCCGGGACAGGGATGGGGGAACAGCCCTGGGACGGGGCCTCAGCACCCAGACCCTGCTCCAGGTGGGATTGCTCCCAGCAGGAACAGCTGCTCCAGCACCGGGGCCAGCCATCCCCCCGGTGCCCGAGGAGCCGGCGCCAACACCGGAACCAGAACCGGAACCGGATCCGGACAGGCTCCTGCTGATCTCGGTGCCGTACCAGAGCCTGGTGCAGTTCTGCAACCTGCTGAGGGATTTCCTGCAGTTCCTGAGGAACCAGCTGGGCTGAGCGCAGCCGGAGCGGACGCGGTTCTGGCTGCAGAACGCGGCCCCGGCCCGCTCCGTTCGGGCTCGGTCGCCGCCGCGGGGCCCGAGGCGGCCGCAGCCCCGGGGCCGCTCCGTCCCCCCGCCCCTCCCGTGCCGCCCCCCGTGCCGCAGCCCCGTTCGTGTTGAAATAACGCTGTTCGTGCTCCACACACACACACAGAGCTGGCTCACTCACCTGTGCACACACACCTGTGTCACACACACCTCTGTCACACACACAGGTGTCACACACACACAGGTGTCACACACACAGGTGTCTCACACACAGGTGTCTCACACACCTGCACACACACACAGGTGTCTCACACACAGGTGTCTCACACACCTGCACACACACACAGGTGTCTCACACACCTGCACACACACTCTCACCTCATTTTCACACCCGCACTCCCCCCCTTGGTGGCCCCCGTGTCACTTCCCCCTCCCCCAGCTCATCCTCTTTGTCCCCAAATCGGATTATGGCGCTGGCTCAGCGGGGACACGCCAGAGTGCCAGGAGGGGCCACACCCCCGGCCAGCCTCAGGGCCTCAGGTGTGCAAGGGGTGTCACACGCTGTCCCAGGTGTGCACAGGGGTGTCACACCCCTCCCTGGGCCCACACCTGCGCAGGCAGCACGGGCAGGTCATGCACAGCCCAGCGGGGCAGGCAGGGCAGGTACTGTGGGCAGGGGATGGCCCAGGTGGGCAGGGGACAGCCCAGGTGGGCAGGGAAAGCCCCAGGCACAGGCAGGTGGCAGAAATGGTGCAGGCAGGTGACAGGGGATGCTCCCAGGCAGCACAGACAGGTGACATCTCCTGAATCAGGCAGTGCAGGCAGGGATGGGGCACGCAGGTGATCCCCAGGCACGGCAGGTGGGGCAGGTGGGGCTCGGGGCAGCGAGGGCTGAGGGCAGGACAGGAGATGCCCAGGCAGGTGCCAGCAGGTGATACCCAGGTGTTGGAACCCTGGCTGCTGAGAATTCTGAACTTTCTGAGCTGACGGGCACTGACCCCCACAAGAACACAGCATTGACCTGAGACTCGACCCTGGCACAAGAGAAGCAAGGAGGGAGGTGATGCCCAGGCAGGGCAGGTGATGCAGGTGCTGCCCAGGTGGTGCCCGGCCGGGCCAGGTAATGCCCAGGGGATGCAGGTGATGCCCAGGCGATACAGGTGCTGCCCAGGTGGTGCCCAGGTGGTGCGCAGGCTGGGCAGGTGGTGCAGGTGATGCTCAGGCAGGAGAGCTAATGCCCAGGTGATGCCCAGGTGGTGCCCAGGTGATGCCCAGGTGGTGCAGATCCCTCCCGGGCGGTGCACAGGCGGTGCCCAGGCAGGACAGGTGGTGCCCAGGTGATGCCCAGGTGGTGGCCAGGTGCTACCCAGGTGATACAGGTGGTGCCCAGGCGCTGCAGACCCCGCCCGGGCGGTGCCCAGGTGGTGCCCAGGCTGAGCAGGGGGTGGAGGTGATGCTCAGGAAGGACAGGTGATGCCCAGGCGGTGCAGGTGATGCCCGGGTGCTGCCCGGGTGATGCCCAGGCGGTGCAGGTGATGCCTGGGTGCTGCCCAAGTGATGCCCAGGCAGTGGAGGTGATGCCCCAGTGCTGCCCAAGTGATGCCCAGGCAGTGGAGGTGATGCCCGGGTGCTGCCCAGGTGATGCCCAGGCGGTGCAGGTGATGCCCGGGTGCTGCCCAGGTGATGCCCGGGCGGTGCAGGTGATGCCCGGGTGCTGCCCAAGTGATGCCCAGGCGGTGCAGGTGATGCCCGGGTGCTGCCCAGGTGATGCCCAGGCGGTGCAGGTGATGCCCGGGTGCTGCCCAGGTGATGCCCGGGCGGTGCAGGTGATGCCCGGGTGCTGCCCAGGTGATGCCCGGGCGGTGCAGATCCCGCCGGGGCGAGCCCAGGCCGGGCAGGACTCGCTGCCAGGCCGCAGTCCCGGGTCAGCCCCGCAGTCCCGGGTCAGCCCCGCCCCCGGCGCGGCCCCGCCCGGTCCCGCCCCCGCCCCCCCCGTGCCGCCGGGCCGGGGCAGCAGCGCCGGGGGCGGCGGCGCCGGGCAGGTACGGGGGGGCGGGGGCCGGGGGCTGCGGGGGGAGGGACTGGGGGGGGCCGTGGTCCCCGGGAGGGGGTCCCGGGCTGGGGGGGGTCCCGGACACCGGGGGCCCTGCCAGGGGGGGCACACGGGCGGGCGGCACCCGGGGAGCGCAGGGTGGGAACGGGAGCCCCCCCCGACCCCTCCTGTGCCCCCCTCCAGCAGGGAGAGGGTCCCGGGGAGCAGCACAGGGGACCCCGCACCGCGGGGCCGGGGGTGGCAGACGGGGAGCGCCCCCCCTTCCCCCGCCCTAATTAATTACCTGCCGCTAATTGGAGGGGGGGCGCCATATGGCTGCCATTGCCGAGCGCGGGCAGCGCCGGGGGTCCCCCTGCAGACCCCCGGGCTGGGGACCCGCACAGTGCGCGGGGAGGGGGCGACACGAGTGGGGTCGGTCAAGGGGACCCGGGGACAACTCCCGGGGGACACGGGGGGGGACACGGGGCGAGGTGCCGGCCTGGCACCTGCCGGTGAGACCCTCGGGTGGGGACAGGGACACCCTGGGGACACGCACCGGGGACAGGGACAGCGCCCCGGGGTCCTGGGGAAGGGGACGGCGGCCCGGGTGCGTGACACGGGCAGAGACAGCCGAGCACGGGAGTGCCAGGGGAACGGGAGCCCGGAGCGGTGACAGCGCCGGGGACCCCAGGAGGGGGCAGCTGGCAGGGGGACAGGGATGAGGACACGGGCACAGGGACCCAGGAAAGGGGACCCCGGGGTGGTGCCAGCGCTCTCACCGGGGCTGCCCGGCCGCGGGGACACTGCGGAGGGGGCTGGGGACAGGGCGGCGGGGCCGGGGGTGGCAGCCCCGCTCCTCCCTCCCCCGCCGCAGGCGCCCCCCGAGGTCCCCGTGTCCCCATGGCGGCCGCGTCCTGCCCGGCGCTCCTGGCCGCCTGCCTGGCGCTGCACCTGGCCTCAGGTGAGCACCTGGGGACACCTGGGGGGGACACCGGGGCTGGGAGGGACCCGGTGGGGACCCTGGGAGGGGACCCTGGGAGTGGCAACCGTGAGAGGTGGGACCCAGGGCACGGGGACACGGGGGACCTTGGGGGGCACCCAAAGATGTCGCCCGAGTGCAGGACACTGGGGTTGATGGCCCACTGGTGTCCTAGGGACCGGGACTCGGGGACGAGGACCCTGGGGGCACGCGAGCGACCATGCTGGGGGTGCAGGGAGTGGGATTTGGCTGCTGGGGACACGGGGGGACCGAGGGGGGCAGCGGCAATGCTGGGGACACGAGGGACCCGGGGGGGTTCAGCAGGGACCGGGCAGGGCAGGAGCTGGAGAGGGGGCCAGGAGTGGGACATGGGGACCCGCGGGGCCACCCCGCCACGGACACCCGTGTGCCACCCCCGGCAGCCCGGGGCGACGGCTGCAGCGGCTTCGGGAACCTGTTCACGGAGATCGCGGAGAACAGCGCGCACGGCAGCCTGGTGGCGCGGCTGCCCCCGCCGGGGGACGCGGGGGGCGCGGGGGGCGGCGCCGGCCTCCAGCTCTGCCTGGTGGGCGCCGACGCCGCCTGGTTCTACCTGGACGGGCGCAGCGTCCGCCTCAACGTGTCGGCAGGGCGGGCGCTGGACCGCGAGGTGACACCGCGGGGACACCCCCGGCCCCTGTCCCGCTGCAGCCGTCCTGTGTCCGTCGGGTGTCTGTCCGTGTCCATCCTGCATCCGTCCTGCGTCTGCTGTCTGTCCTGAATCCACCCCTGTCCACCCTGCGTCCATCCTCCACCCACCTGTGTCCATCTACCTCCACCATCCATCCCTCCATCCTGCATCCTTCCGTGTCCATCCTCCATTCATCCTGTGTCCATCCCGTGTCCATCTGTCCATCCTGCATCCTTCTGTGTCCATCCTCCATTCATCCTGTGCACATCCCTCCATCCCTCAGTGCCCATCCTTGTCTGTCATCCATACTCCATCTATCCTGGGTCTACCATCATCTGTCCACGTTCCATTCATCCTCCTTCTTCTGACCATCCTGTATCCATCCTCCATCCATCCCGTGTCCATCCCGTACTCCTCCCATGTCCATCCTGTGTCCATCCTGTACCCCTGTGTCTATCCCCATGTCCATCCCCTACTCCTCCTGTGTCCTTCCCCATGTCCATCCCATGTCCATTCCATCCTCCTGTGCCCATCCCGTGCCCATCCCGTGCCCATCCCGTGCCCATCCATCCCACAGCCCCTCCCTCCCAGATCATCCTGCCCCACCCCATGGGACACTCCCGTTTGGCTGGGGACCCCAGCATGTCCCCGTGGGGCAGCCCCCCTGTCCGCCCTGTCCCCCCATGTCCCGCTGTCCCCTGTCCCCGCAGGAGCTGGAGTCCCCGGTGCTGATGGTGGCCCTGACGTGTGCCGAGGACGGCTCCTCCCCGGTAGGGCCGCACGCAGTGGGGACCCCGGGGGGCTCTGGGGGCCCAGTGCCACCCTGGTCACTGCCTGTGTCCCTCCCCACGGCCCTGGCAGGTCGAGTTCCGGATCATCGTCCAGGTCCTCAACGAGAACGACAACCGGCCCCACTTCCAGGGGGCCACTGTGCTCACCCACAACGTCAGCGAGGTGACAGGGGGGTGACATGTCCTGCACGGGGTCACGGTGATGGGGATGGGCACTGGGACAGGGATGGCTGTGTGCATGGACTGGGGACTGGCACGGGGACAGGGAGGTCGGGATCATGGGCACAGTGATGGGCATGGGCACAGGGACAGCTTGTGCCAGGTGGATGCCCAGGAGGGATGGGGACACCCAAAAGCAGGAATGGGGATATTGGGAGTGTTCGTGGGTGCTGGGGGTGTTGGGGGACCCCTGGTGACCCCCACGAGGCAGCTCAGGGGTGTTTGGGGATGCAGGGTGTGTTTGGGGACCATAGTGGGTGTTTAGGGGTGTGGGCTCTGTACGGGGTGTGGACTCTGTACGGGGTGTGGGCTCTATGGGGTGTGGACCCTGTACGGGGTGTGGGCTCTATGGGGTGTGGGCTCTGTATGGGGTATGGGCACTATGGGGTGTGGGCTCTATGGGGTGTGGGCTCTATGGGGTGTGGGCTCTGTATGGGGTATGGGCTCTATGGGGTGTGGGCTCTGTATGGGGTGTGGGCTCTGTACGGGGTGTGGGCTCTGTACGGGGTGTGGGCTCTATGGGGTGTGGGCCCTGTACGGGGTGTGGGCTCTATGGGGTGTGGGCTCTGTATGGGGTGTGGGCTCTGTATGGGGTGTGGGCCCTGTACGGGGTGTGGGCTCTATGGGCTATGGGCTCTGTATGGGGTGTGGGCTCTGTATGGGGTGTGGGCTCTGTACGGGGTGTGGGCTCTGTATGGGGTGTGGGCTCTGTATGGGGTGTGGGCTCTGCACGGGGTGTGGGCTCTATGGGATGTGGGCTCTATGGGATGTGGGCTCTGCACAGGGTGTGGGCTCTATGGGGTGTGGGCTCTGTATGGGGTGTGGGCTCTGTATGGGGTATGGGCTCTATGGGGTGTGGGCTCTGCACGGGGTGTGGGCTCTATGGGGTGTGGGCTCTATGGGGTGTGGGCTCTGCACGGGGTGTGGGCTCTATGGGGTGTGGGCTCTATGGGGTGTGGGCTCTGTACGGGGTGTGGGCTCTGTATGGGGTATGGGCTCTGTATGGGGTGTGGGCTCTGCACGGGGTGTGGGCTCTGTACGGGGTGTGGGCCCTGGACGGGGTGTGGGCTCTGCACGGGGTGTGGGCTCTGCACGGGGTGTGGGCTCTATGGGGTGTGGGCTCTGTACGGGGTGTGGGCTCTGTATGGGGTATGGGCTCTGTATGGGGTGTGGGCTCTGTACGGGGTGTGGGCCCTGGACGGGGTGTGGGCCCTGTACGGGGTGTGGGCTCTATGGGATGTGGGCTCTATGGGGTGTGGGCTCTGTACGGGGTGTGGGCTCTGTATGGGGTATGGGCTCTGTATGGGGTATGGGCTCTATGGGGTGTGGGCTCTATGGGGTGTGGGCTCTATGGGGTGTGGGCTCTATGGGATGTGGGCTCTGCACGGGGTGTGGGCTCTGTATGGGGTGTGGGCTCTGTACGGGGTGTGGGCTCTATGGGATGTGGGCTCTGTATGGGGTGTGGGCTCTATGGGGTGTGGGCTCTGCACGGGGTGTGGGCTCTGTATGGGGTATGGGCTCTGCACGGGGTGTGGGCTCTATGGGATGTGGGCTCTGTATGGGGTGTGGGCTCTATGGGGTGTGGGCTCTGCACGGGGTGTGGGCCCTGGACGGGGTGTGGGCTCTGCACGGGGTGTGGGCTCTGTATGGGGTGTGGGCTCTGCACGGGGTCTCGGCGGCCCCGGGGGGCACTGGCGGCCCCGGGGGTGTCCCGGCTCCCCGGTGACCGCCGCGGGCAGCTGGCGCCGGTGCACTCGGTGGTGTTCAGCGCCCAGGCCGAGGACGCGGACGGGGACACGCTCATGTACGTCATCGAGCCGGCCTCGGTGAGCCGGGGCGGGGGCGGGGGGCGCGGGGGGGCCGGGGCCATCTGCCGGCCTGACCGACCCCCCCCAGCCCGACGCCCGCTTCTTCCGCATCGACCTCCCGAACAGCGGCCGCGTGGTGCTGGCGCGGGCCCTCGACTTCGAGAGCCGGCGGCACCTCGAGGTGGTCGTGACCGCCGTGGTGAGACCCCCGCCCGCCCCGGGACCCCCCCGCGTCTCCCGTCCCTCCCCATGGCCGTGGGACCCTCACCCGAGGCGCTCGGACGTGGGGCCCCCTCTGTGAGCCCCCCACTTGGGGGACCCCGGTGCAGAACCCTACGAGACCCCTGCCCGCCCTCAGGACCCCAGCCCCGCAGAGCCCCCGCAGAGCCCCCGCAGAGCCCCCGTCCGCGGGTCTGGGGTCCCCGTGCCCCCCGCACCTCTCGGGGTCACGGCCGTGCCGCGGGTGGGTCGCACAGGTGGGGTCCCCCCCGCCCTCCCACGCCCGCTGCCCGTCCCCGCCGGCCCCGCTAATTGGGGGTGACGTGATCCCGTCACCTGCCCTCAATCCCCCTCATTTCCTTAATGGGCCACCTGCGCCCGCTCCCCCCTCCAGCGCCCCGCCCCTCGCCCCCGCCCCGGCCCCCCCCGGCACCCACGGCCCCCCAGGGACCCCCACTCCCACCTGGGGCTGGGGGCTCCTGTCCCTCCAGGTCTCCTTTACACGAGGGGCCCTGTCCCGTGGGGGTCCCTGTGCCTGTGGGGTCCCCATGCAGTGGGGTCCCCGTCCTTTGAGGTGCCCTTTATATGAGGGGCCCTGTCCCGTGGGGGTCCCTGCTGTGTCCCCATGCCCTGAGGGTCCCTGTGCATGTGTGGTCCTGTGCCATGGGGTCCCCGTGCAGTAGGGTCCCCATGCAGTGGGGTCCCCGTTCCCTGGGGGTTCCCGAGCCCCCCGGGGTGTCCCCGTGCCGTGGGGGTCCCTGTGGCTCTGTGTGCCCCCCCAGCAGGTTTTGGGGGGCCCGTGCCCCGTTTTTCCCGCAGGAGATGAACACCCGGGAGCGGTTCAACGCCTCGGCGCGGGTGCGGGTCAATGTGCTGGACGGGGATGACCAGTACCCCCAGTTCCTGCCCTGCACCCCCCGCGCCCCCCACAGCCCCCCGGTCTGCACCAGCCCCGTCTACACCGCCAACGTCACCGAGGGACAGCTCCAGGTGCGACACGGGGCCCTGGGGACACCGCGGGGTCAGGGTCAGGGTGGGGGGGCCTGCAGGGCTCAGCCGGACACCTCCTGTCCCCTCCTTGTCCCCAGGGCGGTCCCCTGAGCTTCAGCCCTGGCGCCGTCTATGCCGAGGACGGGGACAGGGGGCTGCGGGCGGCCATCACCTACTCCCTGCTGGCAGGTAGGGGACACGGGGGGACACGGGGGACACGGGGGGACACGGGGGACACGGGGGAACGCGGCGGTCGGGGACGCGAGAGGCAGCGACACGCAGACACAGCGGGACAGGGAGGTGGGGACACAGGGACACAGGTGGGCACAGACGCGTGGGCAGGAACACGGGGGCGGGACACCACAACAAGGACACGCGTGGGGACAGGGATGTGGGGGGGGTGGGGACATGGGGGGTCAGAGGGGGCCATGGTGCCCGCGGTGGGTCCCAGGGCCGCCCTGTGCCCGCCAGTCCCTGGCACTGCCGGGGTCCCTGTACGGTGGGGGGGGGTCCCTACACTGGGGGTGTCCCTGCCTGGGGCCCCTGTGTGGGGGGCTCAGCACAATCCAATTGCCAGATCCACCGGGGCAAATTGAATAAAGGGATTGAGCTGGGGGGGCCCTAATCCCCCCTCCGGCGTGGGGGGGTGGGGTCAGCCCCTGGGGCACCCAAGGGTGCTCCAGCACCAGAGGGGTTAAACCACCTCCATACTGGGGTTCAAAGGGTTAATAACGCCCTCCCCCCCTTCAAAATAAGGGGGGTCCCCCTCGCCATGGGGGTCCAGGAATGGATAGGGGGGGACATCAGGGACCTCGCTCAGGGCTGCCCCAGGGGGAGTTTCCCACAGTGCCCCGGGGCAGGAGGCGGGGGAGGGGGGGGGTCTCGGGGGTCCCCATCTCTGCGCCCCCCCAGGCCAGGAGAGCAGCAGGTTCCACATCGACAACGTCACCGGGGCCATCACGCTGCTGCGGGCGGTGGAGAGCAGCCGCCAGACCCCCGAGATCTGCCTCAGCGTCATGGTGGGTGGGGGGCACGGGGGAGATGGGGGGCTGGGATGGGGGGTACCGGGGGAGATGGGGAGATGGGGGGGCTAGGATGGGGGTCCCGGGGAGATGGGGGGGCTGGGATGGGGGTCCCCAGGGAGATGGGGAGGCCCGGGCTGGGGGTCCCCAGGGGGATGGGGCTCCCTGGGATGGTGGGAGCTGCCCGGGGTGCTCCGGGAAGCCCCCGTGGGTGCAGGGAGCGGGTGGCAGTGGGTAACACCTGGGTGTCCCGTGTGTCCCTCCCCACCCCGTGCCCCCCGTGCCCCCCAGGCCTCGCAGGTGAACGACCCCTCCAAGTACGCGGTGGCGCGGGCCCTGGTGCGGGTGCTGGCCCCGAACCGGCACCCGCCGCGCTTCCCCCGCGCCCGGTACCGCGCGTTCGTGCCCGCGGCCCCGCGCCGCGCCGCGCTGCTGCTCACCTTCGGCGGGCAGGTGCTCGCCCTCCGCGCACACGACCCCGACTTCCCCGAGGTGAGCGGGACAGGGGGCGCGGGCAGGTGGGGCTGCAGACAAGGTGTGAGCAGGGAGTGCAGGTAGGGGCGGGCGGGGCGCAGGGAGTGGTGCAGGTAGGGATGAAGGCAGGGATGGATGCAGGTGAATTGAAGGTAGGGAGGCAGAGAGGATGCAGGTAGGAATCACAGGTAGGGATCAGAGGTGGGGATGCAGGGGAGGATCACAGGTAGAGATGCAGGTAGGGATCGCGGGGATCACAGGTAGGGATCACAGATAGGGATCACAGGTGGGGATCACAGGTGGAGATCACAGGGAGGGGTCACAGGTAGGGATCACAGGTAGGGATCACAGGGAGGGATGCTGTAGGGATGCAGGTGGGGATCACAGGTAGAGGAGTGGGCAGCCATCAGGTACCTGCCCGGGGGATGTGGGCAGGAGCTGACCCCCCTGGCCCGCAGGGGGTGAATCCCCGGGTGCGCTACACCCTGAGCCACGGCGCCAACCAGAGCCAGCAGCTGTTCCAGGTGATGCCCAACGGGCTCCTGGTGGCCCAGGCGGATCAGCTGCATCCCGGGCAGAGCTACAGCCTGCAGGTGAGGGGGGCAGGGGGAGCCAGGGAGGGTTGGGGGGCACTGGGTGGGCACGGTGGGGCTGGAGGCTGTGGGTGCCAGAGGGACACCAAGGGCTGGGTGGCACCAGAGAGGGGACACGGGGCGGTTCAGAGGGGACACAGGGGCTTGAGGGCACCTCCATGTGCCCTTGTGTGCCCCCCCCGGGGCCACAGCCATGTCCCTGCGTGCCCCCCGTCCTCACCACGTCCCCCTGTCCCCTCCATGCCCCTTTCCCCCTCAGGTGCTGGCACGGGACGAGGAATCAGGCGAGACCTCGAACACAACAGTGGAGCTGGAGGTGCTGTGGCCGGGGCAGGCAGGTGCGGAGGAGGGGGACCCCCCCAGAAACCCCCCCCCAGGGACCCCTCTGTGACCATCCCCATCCCCACAGCACTGGGACACCCCCAGGGACCCTTCACAGGGAGGGACCCCCTGCCCCACGGCACTGGGACACCCCCAGGGACCCCCTGCCCCCAGGGATGGGGTCACCCCAGAGCCCCTCCCAGTGAAGAGGGGCACCCCAGCACCGTGTCCCCCCGGTTATGGGGTGTCCCCCAGAGCCCTGCCCGGTGAATAGGAGCCCCCCAGCATTGTGTCCCCCCAGGGATGGATTTTCCCCAAGTTCCCCACAGTGACAGAATCTCCAGGCCGCCCCCGTGGGGACCCCAGGGATGGGATCCCCTCCCGCCCCCCGGGATGTGATGTGTCCCCCTCTCCCCGCGCCCCCCGGGATCCCTCGGAGCCCCCCGGGCCGTGCCGGGGTTTGTCCCCGGCTTTGTCCCCCCCGTTTCTGACGTGTCCCCCGTGTCGCAGCCCCGCGGGACCCGTCGGAGCCGGCGGCCGGGCGGGGGGTGCCGGCGGGGGCGGTGGCGGGGGGCGCGGGGGCGCTGCTCCTGCTCGGGGCGCTGCTCCTGCTGGCGCTCCTGGCGCTGCGGGCGAGGCGGCGGCGGCGGCGGCAGCAGCGCACGGCGGACCGGGCGGCGCTCGCCATCGAGAAGCACCCCAACGTGGTAGGGGCCCCCCAGCCCCCGGGCACCCCACCTGCTCCTCCCGAGACCCCCGACACCCTCCTGCACCCCTAGAGCCCCCAGAGCCCCCCGAGACCCTCCTGCACGCACCAGAGCCCCCCGAGTCCCCACAGCCCCCCGACCTACCCCCAGAGCCCCCCGACACCCTCCTGCATCCCCCGAGCTGCCCCCAGAGCCCCCCGAGACCCTCCTGCACCCCCGACCTGCCCCTCACGCCCCCAGAGCCCCCCCAACCCCTCCCCGAACCTCCAAAGCTCCCCCAGTCGTCCCCGCACCCCCAAACCGCCCCAGACCCCCGAACCTCCCGCACCCTCATCCCACCCCCGGGTCTGGGGTCAGGGGAGGGGTCCCGGGTCAAGGGGGGCGCTGCGGGACCGGGGACCCTCCGGGGGGGAAAGGGGTCCCCTTTTTGAGGGGCTGGCAAGGAAGGGGGGCTCCTGGGTCTGGGGGGCTGTGGGATGGGGGCGCTGCTGGTTTGGGGGGG
The DNA here is from genome assembly GCF_012460135.2 of Molothrus ater. NCBI lineage: Eukaryota > Metazoa > Chordata > Aves > Passeriformes > Icteridae > Molothrus > Molothrus ater. The sequence goes on from NC_050482.2 coordinate 264,195, forward strand.
CCATAGGAAGGCGGTTCCCAGGCCTGGGGGGCTGGAAGGGGCTGCGGGAAGGAGGGAGCCCCCCCCCCCCGTGCCTCAGTTTCCCAGCTGACCCCCCCGTTCCCCCCCACAGAGCCTGAGGTGGTTCCAGCCGGTGAGTGGGGGGCGAGGGAGGGGACCCCCAAAACCTGCTGGAGGGGGGGAGGGTCACCCTGCTCTGAGCCCCCCCAAAAGGGGGATGCGGGGTCCCCTGTGCCAGGAGGGTCCCATGGCGGGGGGGGGGGGGATCAGGGTGCTGGGGGGTCCCATGGGGGGGGTCCCGTGCTGGTCCTGCTGGGGGGAGTCGGGGTGATGGGAGTTCCCGGGGGGTCCCGGGTGCTGGGGAGACATTGGGGTGCTGGTGGGGTGCGGGGGGGTGAGGGTGCCTGTGCTGGGGGGGCCATGGGGGGGTCTCTGTGCTGGGGTGTTCGAGGTGCCCGGGGGGGTCCCTCGGGGGCTCCCCAGTCTGGGCAGGGTTTGGAGCACTGGGGGTCCCCATGGGAGGGTCCTCGTGCAGGAGGGACCCCATGGGGCGCTGGGGGTGCAGGGGGGCTCCATGGAGGGTCCCCGCGCGGGGGGGGGTCCGTGGGGGTGTCGGGTGTGGGGGTGCCCCCCTGACCCCCCTGACCCCTCCGTGTCCCCCCCGCAGGTGCAGGCCGGCAAGTCCCCCCCGAGCCCCCCCCGCCTGTACTACCCCAACGAGGGCTACAGCGAGGTGGGCGAGGTGCCCCCCCCGCCGCCGCCCCCGCCGCCCCCGCCGCCCCCGGCGCCCCCGGCGCCCCCCAAAGCCCAGGCCAACTCCGTGGGGGCGGGGGCCCCGGCGGGGTCACCCCCGGCCCCCCGCGGCAGCCCCGGCTCCCCCCGCGCCCCCAGCCCCGGGGAGGTCCCGGGGGGACCCGCGGAGGGCGGGGGCAGCCCCGGGGCCGGGGGCGGGCGGCGGGGGGCGCTGCCCGCGCTGGAGGAGCTGAGCGAGGAGAGCCTGGAGGAGGCGGCGGGGGGCGACCCCCGAGCGGCCCCCCCGCTGCTGCAGCTGCTCGAGGACTCCATCGAGTGCTGAGGGGGCGCGATGGGCGGCAATAAACACCTGGAACACTCTGCCGGGAACTGGGATGGACTGGGAGGGACTGGGAGTGACTGGGAGGGACTGGGTGTGACTGGGAGGGACTGGGTGTGACCGGGATGGACTGGGATGCACTGCCGGGAACTGGGATGGACTGGGAGCTGGGCAGCACTGGGATGGATTGGGCAGCACTGGGATGGACTGGTTGGAACTGGGAGACACTGGGGGGGTCACTGGGCTCACTGGGATGGCTGGGATTGACTCTGGGGGTTACTGGGGTGCTCCGGGTGTCCCTGGGGGTCACTGGTTCGCACTGGGGGTGACACTGGGGCACACTGGTGGGTCCCTGGGGGGGTCACTGGGGTGCTCTGGGTGTTACTGGGATGCATTGGTTGGGACTGGGAGGCTCTGGGGGGTTACTGGGGGTCACTGGGGTGCTCCGGGTGTCCCTGGCGGTCCCTGGTTCGCACTGGGGGTGTCACTGCGCTATCCCGGCCGGTTCTCACGCTGCCCCGGTCCCCGTGGCATTTGGGCGATTCCCGCGTTCCCGTGACCCCGCCCCTGCGGGCGGTGTCTCCCTGACCACGCCCCTTAAAGGCGCCGCGTCCCTTAAGCGGCGCTGCCCCATGAGGGGCCGTGGGTGCCCCTGCCCCGCGTGGGGAGGGTCCCGGGCCGGGGGGGTCGGAGCGTCCCCTGGGCGTCCCCCGGGGTGCCACGAGGGTGCCGTGGGGTCTCTGTGACCCCCGGGGGTTTCGGAGCCCCGGGGGGCCCTGGGGTGCCCCGGGGGTCCCCGAGGGTCCCCTGGGTGCCGTGGGGGTCCACCCGGGGTGCCCTTCCCCCACGCGTGACCCCGTGGCCGTGGGCGGCCCCCGCTAAGAGGCTTGAGCGGGCGTTTGTCGCTAATCCCCGGGGTCACCGGCACCGGCGGGTCACCTCCGGAGGGTGGCACCGCGCGGCCGCACCGCCACCGGCAGCGCCGGGGCTGCGGGGACAGCGGGGCGCGCTGGGGGCACTGGGAGCACTGGGAACACTGGGAGCACTGGGAACACTGGCAGCGCGGTGCGCTGGTTTGTGCTGGGAGCGCTGGGCGCACCGGGCTGCACTGGGAGCGCGGCGAACTGGTGTGTACTGGGACATACTGGGAAGTACTGGGCCGTGCCGGGAGAACTGGGTGCTCTGAGAGCACGGAGCTACTGGGATGTACTGGGAGCACTGTGCGCAGTGCGCTGTACTGGGACACACGGGGCAGCTGGGTTACACTGGGTTATACTGGTTCATACTGGGAGCGCTGGGCGGAGCAGCACCGCCCCCCCATTACCTTCCTGCCCCTCCCCCGCCCCGAGCCCCCCCCAAATCCCCCCTAATCCCGGCCGCGTTAATCCCCGGCAGCTGCCGCGGCTGCAAATGGCCCGGGGGGGGCGGGGGGGGCACAGGCTGCGACCCCCGAGCCCCCCTCGACCCCCGCGTGTCGCGCGCCCACGCGCGTCCCCCTGCGCCGCTCGGGGGGGCTGCGAGTGCGACCCCCACCCCGTGGGGCGGGGGAGGGCGGAGGGGGGGCACGGGGGAGGGACCCCCCTGTGTGACCCCCCCTGTGTGACCTCCCCGCGAGCGTGGGGCGGACCCCGCGCCGCCCGCCCCGTGCCTCAGTTTCCCCCGTGTCGCGACCGAACCCCCGCGGGGTGGGCGGGGCCGAGGGGGCGGCACCGCCCCCCCGTCCCCCCCCCTTCCACGGCACCGGGTCCCGCCGGCAGCGGCACCCACGGACCCCCCCGGCACCCACGGGACCCCCGGGACCCCCCCCGCCATGGAAGCGCCCCCAGAGCCCCCGGAGGGCGAGGTGACCCCCGCGGGACAGGGGGAGGGCAGGTAAGGGGGGGCACGGGGGGACTGGGGGGCTGTGGGTGCCGTGAGAGGGGGGGGCAGTGCCGGGATGGAGCGGGGGGCAGTGCCGGGATGGGGGGGGCAGTGCCGCGGGGTCCCGGGGGTCGGAGCCGGGGGAAAGGTCCGTGACGGGGGGGTCAGTGTGGGGGAGTCAGTGTGGGGGTCATTGTGGGTCAGTGGGGGGGGTCAGTGGGGGTCGTTGTGGGTCAGTGGGGGGGGTCAATGGGGGGTCGTGTGGGTCAATATGGGCGAGGTCAGTGGGGGGGTTCAGTGTGGGTCAGTGTTAGGGGGGTCAGTGGGGGGGGTCAGTATGGGGTCATTGTGGGGGGGGTCATTGTGGGGGCTCATTCTGGGGGGGTCCGTGCCGTGTCCGTGCCTCGGGTGGGCTCTGTTCGCCCCCCTGTGGGTCCCTGCGCTGGGGGGGTCACCCGTGGACATGGGGGGGTCACCTTGGAGGGGGCGGGGAGCGCTGCCCTGGCCGGGGGGGGCGCAGTGCCCCCCCTGCCCTGCCATGCCCGGCCCTGCCTGCGGGGGGCGCAGTGCAGGCCCCGCACCCAGTTCGGGGGGCACCGAGCCCCGGGCAAGGGGGGCGAGCGCGGAGGGGAGCGGGCAGGTGCGGCCAGGGGATCCCAGGTGAGGGCAGGGCACTCAGATGGGCACACAGGGGAGCACAGGAGCTCACCCTGGTGCCGACAGGGCACACAGAGCTGCTCCATCACAGGTGCTCACCCGGGTGCTCACAGGAGCTCACAGGTGCTCGCAGGTGCGGCTGCTTTGCCGCCCCGTCCCCCGGGGCTCGTTACGGGCTGTCCCCAGAGTCACCCGGGGCAGGGGGACCCCGAGGGACGCCCAAAGCGGAGCAGTGTCCCCCCAAAGGGGCGGAACCCCGAAATCAGGGGGGGCACCCAAAAACGGGGAGCACCCAGAACACGGTGGGCGCCCTGAACAGGGGATTGCTCCCCAAAAAAGGCAGCGTACCCAAAAGAGGGGGTACCGGAAACAGAGGGGCGCACCCCAAAAAGGGGGGGACCCAAATGAGGGGGGCGCACCCGCACCACAGACATGCACCCCCCCAAAAGCGAGAGCCCCCAAAGTAAAGGATTTCCCCCCAAAGCGGGGTGTACCCTCAGAGAGAGAGGGGTGTACCCTCAGAGAGAGAGGGGGGGTGTACCCTCAGAGAGAGGGGGATGTACCCTCAGAGAGAGAGGGGGTACCCTCAGAGAGAGAGAGAGGGGGTGTACCCTCAGAGAGAGGGGGATGTACCCTCAGAGAGAGAGAGAGGGGTGTACCCTCAGAGAGAGAGGGGTGTACCCTCAGAGAGAGAGGGGGTGTACCCTCAGAGAGAGGGGGATGTACCCTCAGAGAGAGAGAGAGGGGTGTACCCTCAGAGAGAGAGGGGTGTACCCTCAAAGAGAGAGAGGGTGTACCCTCAGAGAGAGAGAGGGGGTACCCTCAGAGAGAGAGAGGGGGTACCCTCAGAGAGAGAGAGGGGGTACCCTCAGAGAGAGAGGGGTGTACCCTCAGAGAGAGAGGGGGTGTACCCTCAGAGAGGGGGTGTACCCTCAGAGAGAGGGGGGGGTGTACCCTCAGAGAGAGAGGGGTGTACCCTCAGAGAGAGAGGGGTGTACCCTCAGAGAGAGAGAGAGGGGTGTACCCTCAGAGAGAGAGGGGGTGTACCCTCAGAGAGAGAGGGGTGTACCCTCAGAGAGAGAGAGAGGGGTGTACCCTCAGAGAGAGAGGGGGGTGTACCCTCAGAGAGAGAGAGGGGTGTACCCTCAGAGAGAGAGAGAGGGGTGTACCCTCAGAGAGAGGGGTGTACCCTCAGAGAGAGAGGGGGTGTACCCTCAGAGAGAGAGGGGGGTGTACCCTCAGAGAGAGAGAGGGGTGTACCCTCAGAGAGAGAGAGAGGGGTGTACCCTCAGAGAGAGAGGGGTGTACCCTCAGAGAGAGAGGGGTGTACCCTCAGAGAGAGGGGGTGTACCCTCAGAGAGAGAGGGGGGTGTACCCTCAGAGAGAGGGGTGTACCCTCAGAGAGAGAGGGGGTGTACCCTCAGAGAGAGAGGGGTGTACCCTCAGAGAGAGAGAGGGGTGTACCCTCAGAGAGAGAGGGGTTTACCCTCAGAGAGAGAGAGGGGTGTACCCTCAGAGAGAGAGAGGGGGTGTACCCTCAGAGAGAGAGAGGGGTGTACCCTCAGAGAGAGAGAGGGGGTGTACCCTCAGAGAGAGAGGGGTGTACCCTCAGAGAGAGAGGGGGGTGTACCCTCAGAGAGAGAGGGGTTTACCCTCAGAGAGAGAGAGGGGTGTACCCTCAGAGAGAGAGAGGGGGTGTACCCTCAGAGAGAGGGGGGTGTACCCTCAGAGAGAGAGGGGGGTGTACCCTCAGAGAGAGAGGGGTGTACCCTCAGAGAGAGAGGGGTGTACCCTCAGAGAGAGAGGGGTGTACCCTCAGAGAGAGAGAGGGGGATGTACCCTCAGAGAGGGGCGCTCAGCGCTGCCCCCAGGGTTGCCCCGACCCCCAGAGCGGGGGTGCCCCAATCCCCAGAGCGGGGGTGTCCCAATCCCGGGGCTCGGGGGTGTCCCCGGAGATCAGGGGGCGGGGCCGGGCGGGGCGGGGCCGATGGGCGTGGTCGCGGGGCGTGGTCGCGTGGCCCCGCCCCCGGCGGCGCTCAGCGCCATGGGCGAGGGGGAGCCCAGGTACTGGGGTTACTGGGGGTTACTGGGAGCACTGGGAGCCACCGGGGCGCTGCGGGGGCGCGCCGGGGGCACCCCGGGACCGGGGCAGCGGCACCGGGGGACACGGGGGGCACAGGGGGAGGGCAGGGCTGTACTGGGGGCACTGGGAGGGACTGGGGCGTTACTGGGGCGGGAGGGAGCAGCGGCGAGGGGACACTGGGGGTGTTACCGGGGGATGTGGGGCAGCAGTGGCGGGGTGGGAGCGGGGGGGGTACTGGGAGCTACCGGGGCATGCGGGAGGGGCTACTGGGAGCGCTGGGGGCTGGGGGGGGTCCCCGGGCTGCGGGAGGAGTCACTGGGAGCGCTGGGAGGAACCCTGGTGCCCGGTGGGGTCACTGGGAGCGCTGGGGGGTCCCTGGTGCCCGGTGGGGTTACTGGGAGCGCTGGGGGAGTCACTGGGAGCGCTGGGGGAGTCACTGGGAGCGCTGGGGCCGCTCCCGGCGCGCTGGAGGCGCTGGGCAGGCTGGGAGGGTGGGGGGGGCTGCGGCGGCCAGTCCCGGCCCTGGCCACGCCCCCGACCACACCCATGGCCACGCCCTGCGCCGGGGCCGCTGCGGGAGCGCAACGCGCGGGACCCGTACGGGAACGGGACAGCCCCACGGGACCCCCGGGACGCACACGGGAACGGGACCCCCCACGGGATCGGGACAGCCCCACGGGACCCCACGGGAACCTCCCGAGGACCCCCGGGACCCCCACTCTGGGACCCCCTCTAAAGAGTGACCCCTCCGTGCCCCCCTCAGGAATTCCCCCCATGCATCCCCCGTGATGCCCCCGAGACCGGGACCCCCCTCAGCCCGGCCCGGCCAGCCCCAGTGCGGTTCGGGGGTCCCGGCCCGGGGTGGGGACGGTCGTGGTGTGGGTGGGGGTCCCAGTCATGGTGGGGGTTCCTGTCCCGGTGTGGGGGGGCGGATCCGAGGGGAGTCCCAGTCCTGGTGAGGGGGGAAATCTGTCCCAGTCCCGGGAGGCTCCTGGTGTGGTCGGGGGTCCCGGAGAGACCCCGGGGCCGTTCCCGATGGCAGCGTCCCCCCGCATGGCCCTGGGCGGGGCGGGGTCGCGGTGTGCGGGTCCCGGTGTGCGGGTCCCGGTGCCGGTGCCGGTCCCGGTGTGCGGGTCCCGGTGTGCGGGTCCCGGTGCCGGTGCCGGTCCCGGTGTGCGGGTCCCGGTGCCGGTGCCAGCCTCCGCCCGTCCCCAGCATGGCACAGCAGCTGATCAGCGGTGCCGGCTACGTGCCCGAGGATGGGCTCACGGCCCAGCAGCTCTTTGCCTGCGCCGATGGCCTCACCTACAAGTGCGGGTACCCCCGACCCCAAAACCCCCTGACCCCCCTCGGCACCACCTGACCCCCACAGGCGCCTCCAGACCTCCCCAAGCTCACCCCGGCACCCCAGAGCCCCCCAGGGAAACCCCAACTCTCCCCCCACATGGCAGCCCCAGAGAATCCCCACAAAGATCCCCAGGAACCCCCCAGGGACTCCCCAGGGACTCCCAGGCCCCACCCCAGGAACCCCCCGACCCCCCCTGCACCCCCACTGCCAACCCCCAGGCACCCCAGTAACGTCTCCAGACCCCCCCAGGAACCCCTGACCCCCCCAGCTCGCACATCCCCCCTCCCTCAGTGCCTCCCCAGACCTCAGGTGCCCCCTTGGTGGGTCTGGGTCAGTTTTGGGGGGGGCCAGTGAGGTCCCAGCCCTGTGTCCCTCCACAGTGACTTCCTTATCCTCCCTGGCTACATTGACTTCACGGCCGACGAGGTGGTGAGTGACCCCCCAGGATCCCCCTGGGACCCCCCTGTGCCCCCCAGGATCCCCCTGGGACCCCCCCGTGCTCTCCCCACCGGGGTGGCTCCCCCTGGCTCAGGATCCCCTCAGTGACACCCCTGTGCCCCCATCCCCTCCTGGGCCCCCCCAGTGGGGTTGGGGGATGCCCGTGGGGTCCCTGCGGGGTTTGGGGTGTGGGGGCTCATGGAACCCCAGCCCTCAGAGGGGGGGCAGGGTCCCTGTGCTTTTGGGGGCGCTGGGAGGGCAGGGAGGGTCAGGTCGAGTCGGGGTCCCCCCATTCTCAGGGAGGGTTCAGGATTTTAGGGGTGCTCCCCTTCCCCAGGACCTGACATCAGCGCTGACCAGAACCATCACCCTGAAAACACCGCTGGTGTCATCCCCCATGGACACGGTCACCGAGGGGGACATGGCCATCGCCATGGCTGTGAGCAGGGGGGACGCTGGGGACACTGGGGGGACATGGCCATCGCCATGGCTGTGAGCAGGGGGGACGCTGGGGACACTGGGGGGACATGGCCATCGCCATGGCTGTGAGCAGGGGGGACGCTGGGGACACTGAGGGGACATGGCCATCGCCATGGCTGTGAACAGGGGGGACACTGGGGGGACAAGGGGGACACTGTCACTGAGGGGACATGGCCATCGCCATGGCTGTGAGCAGGGGGGACACTGGGGGGACATGGTCACCGAGGGGGACACGGCTGTCCCCAGGGGTGTGGGTGCACCCACACGGGTGGGGGCATCTTGGGGGGCATCTCGGGGGCACAGAGGGGCATCCAGGGTTTGTGGAGGGGCCCGGGGGGTCAGGGCTGGGGGGGCTCTGTCACGCTGGGGGGAGCTGGGAGGGGGGCACAGTCCCCGAGGGGTGCGAGGGCAGAGGGGGACACGGCTGCAGGGGCTGCCCAGGAACCCACGGCCCCCGTGCCCCCCGTGCCCCCCGTGCCCCCCGTGCCCCCCGTGCCCCCCGTGCCCCCCAGCTGAACGGCGGCATCGGCATCATCCACCACAACTGCACCCCCGAGTTCCAGGCCAGCGAGGTGCGCAAGGTCAAGGTGAGCCGGGGACACTGTGGTGGCCCTGGTGTCCCCTGGGACGGGCTGGCCACCTGCTGGGCTGGAGCACCCCTCCACGGGGGGAGTCCCCTCCCTGTGTCCCTGTGCCCTGTCCTTGTGCCCCCTCGTGTCCCTGAGCCACCTGTGACCCCGGTGACACTGTCCCCTCATGTCCTTGAGCCCCCTGGGTGACACTGTCCCTGTCCCCATGCCCCTGGGTGACTCTGTCCCGTGTCCCTGGGTGACACTGTCCCTGTCCCTGTGCCCTTGGGTGACACTGTCCCTTATCCCCATGGACCTGGGTGACTCTGTCCCGTGTCCCCATGTCCCTGGGTGACACTGTCCCTGTCCCTGGGTGACTCTGTCCCATGTCCCCATGTCCCTGGGTGACACTGTCCCTTGTCCCCATGCCCCTGGGTGACTCTGTCCCATGTCTCTGTGCCCCTGGGTGACACTGTCCCTTGTCCCCGTGTCCCTGGGTGACTCTGTCCCTGTCCCCATGCCCCAGGTGACTCTGTCCCTGTCCCTGGGTGACTCCGTCCCTGTCCCCATGCCCCAGGTGACTCTGTCCCTGTCCCTGGGTGACTCTGTCCCTGTCCCTGTGCCCGCAGCGGTTCGAGCAGGGTTTCATCCTGGAGCCGCTGGTGATGAGCCCGGCGCACACCGTGGGGGACGTGTGGGACGCCAAGGCCCGGCTCGGCTTCTCGGGGGTCCCCGTCACCCACTCGGGGCGCCTGGGGGGGCGGCTCGAGGGCATCGTCACCTCCCGCGACATCGACTTCCTGCGCGAGGGGGACAGGGCCACCCCCCTGGCCCAGGTGCGCTGGGGACAGCGGGACAGGGGCGGGGTGGGACCCGTGGGGTGGGGTGGGGTGGGATGTGGGGCAGGGATGAAGGGATGGATGTGGGGCAGGGATGGATGCGGGGCAGAGTTGGAAGATGTGTAATGTGGGGCAGGATGGGATGTGGGGTAGGGATGGGTGGGTTGGAGGATGTGCAGTGTGGGGCAGGGATGGATGTGGGGCAGGGATGGAGGATGTGCAGTGTGGGGCAGGGATGGAGGATGTGCAGTGTGGGGCAGGGATGGATGTGGGGCAGGGATGGAGGATGTGCAGTGTGGGGCAGGGATGGATGTGGGGCAGGGATGGAGGATGTGCAGTGTGGGGCAGGATGGGATGTGGGGCAGGGATGGAGGATGTGCAGTGTGGGGCAGGGATGGAAGTGGGGCAGGGATGGATGTGGGGCAGGGATCCGTGGATCCGTGGCAGGGCGGGGGCTGCCCGCAGTGGCCCTGGGTCCCCCAGTGCAGGTGACAGTGAAGGTGACGGTGACACACAGTACAGGTGACAGTGACAGTAGCCGTGCCTGGCTGGTGCCTGTGACAGTGCCAGTGCATGTGACAGTGACAGACAGTGATGGTGACAGTGCTGGTGGCAGTGGAGGTGACAGTGCCAGTGCTGGTGACAGTGCTGCTGCCAGGATCGGTGCCAGCTCTGGTGACAGTGACGGTGGCAGTGCCAGACAGTGCTGGTGCCAGCACCTGTGCTGATGGCAGTGACACGTGGGTCCCTGTGTCCCCAGGTGATGACCAAGCGCAGGGACCTGGTGGTGGCCCCAGCCGGCGTCACCCTCAAAGAGGCCAACGAGATCCTGCAGCGCAGCAAGAAAGGTGCAGGGGGCACCTGTCACCCCCCGAGTCCCCTGCCCCCCCCGAGTCCCCTGTCACACCCCCTGAGTCCCCTGTCACACCCCCTGAGTCACCTGTCACCCCCCAAGTCCCCTGTCACCCCACAGGGACCCCCACAGCACCTCCCAGGTGTCACCTCCAGTCGAGGTCACCTCTGTGCCACCCTGGGCAGCCCATGGGGGATGTCCCCTGTCCCTGTTCCCCTCACATTGTCCCCCACTGTGTCCCCAGGGCTGCTGATGGTGACCAGCACTGGTGACCTGGTGGCTGTCACTGCCCCATCCTTCAGGTCCCCTCCTCGTCTCTGGGGTCAGCCTGTCCCTGTCCCTGGGCTCACCTCCATGTCCCCGTGTCCCTGCAGCCCCCCCAGTGCCCTCCACCCCCTGGTGACCCCACATTCCCCCCCGTGTCCCCAGGGAAGCTGCTGGCAGTGACCAGCAGTGTCGAGCTTGTGGCCACCACGGCCCCGTGCTTGGGGTCCCTCCCGCGCTCCCTGTCCCCGCAGTGTCCTGGGTTCGGGGTGACCGTCCCCGCGCTGTCCCCACTCTGTCCCCGCGCTGTCCCTGCACTGTCCCCGCACTGTCCCCGTGCTGTCCCCATGCTGTCCCCACTCTGTCCCCACGCTGTCCCCGCGCTGTCCCCGCGCTGTCCCCACTCTGTCCCCGCGCTGTCCCCGCACTGTCCCCGCGCTGTCCCCGCGCTGTCCCCGGCTCGGGGTGACCGTCCCCGCGCTGTCCCCGCAGGGAAGCTGCCGATCGTCAACAGCCGTGACGAGCTGGTGGCGCTGATGGCGCGCACGGACCTGAAGAAGAACCGCGAGCACCCGGCGGCCTCCAAGGACGGGCGGAAGCAGCTGCGGGTCGGGGCGGCCATCGGCACCCGCGAGGACGACAAATACCGGCTGGACCTGCTCGTGCAGGCGGGCGCCGACCTCGTGGTGCTGGTGCGGGACCCCAAAACCCGGGGCACCCCAAAACCCGGGGCACCCCAAAACCGCGGGCACCCCAAAACCCGGGACTCTGAGCACGGGGGATGAGGGGGAGGAAGGGCACGGGGCTCGGGCTGCCGGTGGGTGTGGAGGGGTCCCCGAAAATGGGGGGCTGAAGGCACCCCAAAAAATGTGAGAGCCCAAAATGGGGGGGATGAAAAAGGGGGAGCATGCCAAAAACGGGGGATGAGGATGGAGGAATGGGGGAGGATGGAGCTGCTGGTGCGGGGGCGGGGGTGACGTCAGGGGGCTGCTGTGGGGGACCCCGAGAATGGGAAACCCCAAAAACGGGGATCCCCAGAAATGGGGGACCCCAAAAAGCGTGCAGGGATAGAAGGGAGGAGAAAGAGATGGAGGGATGGAGCTGCTGGTGTGGGGGGTGACCCTAAAAATCGGAGGGTAGGGACATGGGGACACCCCAAAAGCTGTGGGACCCCAAAAGGGAGGGGATGGGGTCTGGGGATAGGGGTGGAGCTGCTTGTGCCGGGTGGGAGGTGCCCCAAAAAAGGAGGGGCCTGGGGGGTACCCCCTACTCATTGAACCCCAACTCTCTGCTCCCACCCACACCCGAAAACCTGCCCCTGTGGCACCCAAAAACCTGCCCTGCACACCCCAAAACCTGCCCCATCGCACCCCAAAACCTGCCCCCCAATCCCCAGGACTCGTCGCAGGGGAACTCCCGGTACCAGCTGAGCATGATCCGCTACATCAAGGCCAAGTACCCCGAGCTGCAGGTGGTAGGGGGCAACGGTGAGACCCCAAACGGGGCAGGGGGGGCAACGGTGAGACCCCAAATGGGGCAGGGGGGCACGGGAACGGTGAGACCCCAAATGGGGCAGGGGGGGCACAGGAACGGTGAGACCCCAAATGGGGCAGGGGGGGCACAAGAATGGTGAGACCCCAAATGGGGCAGGGGTGGCACAGGAATGGTGAGACCCCAAACGGGGCAGGGGGGCACAGGAATGGTGAGACCCCAAATGGGGCAGGGGGGGCACAGGAATGGTGAGACCCCAAACGGGGCAGGGGGGCACGGGAATGGCCCAGGCTGCAGCCAGGGGGGTCACTGAGGAGCAGGGGTGACCCCAAAAGAGAGCAGAGGGGAAATGGGGGGCAGATTTGGGGTGTCCCCTGCAGCGGTGAGGTGGGATTTGGGTGCCATTTTGGGGGCTATTTTTGAGGTGCCCCCCATCATAATGGGACAGGATTTGGGGAGGGTTGGGGATGGATTTGCAGTGCCACTTTTGGGCTGCTGTTTTGGGGTACTGTGTTTGGGGTGCACCCCTGCAGTGCTGCGGTGGGCTTCAGGGTGCCCTGGGCAGGGTTGGGGTGCCATTTTGGGGTGTCCCCGCAGTGGTGACGGCGGCCCAAGCCAAGAACCTGATCGATGCCGGGGTGGACGCGCTGCGGGTGGGGATGGGCAGCGGCTCCATCTGCATCACCCAGGAAGGTGGGTGACACCTGAGCCCACCCTGCAGTGTCCCAGTGTGCCCTTTGGGGTGGCCCTGTGCCCACTGTCCCCCTGTCCCTGTGACAGTGTCCCTGTCCCCAGCAGTGCTGGTCTGTAGCCGTGCCCAGGCCACAGCTGTGTTCCTCACAGTGTCCCTGTCCCCATGGCAGTGTGGCCGTGCCCACAGCCATGTCCCTGACATGTCCCTGTCCCTGTCCCCAGCAGTGCTGGCGTGTGGCCGTGCCCAGGCCCTGTCCCTCACAGTGTCCCTGTCCCCAGCAGTGCTGGCGTGTGGCCGTGCCCAGGCCCTGTCCCTGTCCCTGTCCCTCACAGTGTCCCTGTCCCCAGCAGTGCTGGCGTGTGGCCGTGCCCAGGCCCTGTCCCTGTTCCTGTCCCTCACGGTGTCCCTGTCCCCAGCAGTGCTGGCGTGTGCCCAGGCCCTGTCCCTGTCCCTCACGGTGTCCCTGTCCCCAGCAGTGCTGGTGTGTGGCCGTGCCCTGTCCCTGTCCCTCACGGTGTCCCTGTCCCCAGCAGTGCTGGCGTGTGGCCGTGCCCTGTCCCTGTCCCTCACGGTGTCCCTGTCCCCAGCAGTGCTGGTGTGTGGCCGTGCCCCATCCCTGTCCCTCACGGTGTCCCTGTCCCCAGCAGTGCTGGTGTGTGGCCGTGCCCTGTCCCTGTCCCTCACGGTGTCCCTGTCCCCAGCAGTGCTGGCGTGTGGCCGTGCCCTGTCCCTGTCCCTCACGGTGTCCCTGTCCCCAGCAGTGCTGGCGTGTGGCCGTGCCCAGGCCACGGCCGTGTACCGCGTGGCCGAGTACGCGCGGCGCTTTGGTGTCCCCGTCATCGCCGATGGTGGCATCCGCAGCCCCGGGCACGCCGTGAAGGCGCTGGCGCTGGGAGCCTCCACGGGTGAGCAGGGCCATGGGGGGCACGGGGGGCATGAGACGGGGCACCCAGAGGGGGTCTCATGGCCCCCAGCCCAGCCTGGTGCCCCCGAGGGGATCCCCCATTCCGGCCCAGCCTGGCGATGGCCCCGCAGCCCCCGGCCCATCCTGGGGGGGTCTCAGCCCCCACCCCGCCGGGAGGGGGGTCCCTGACGGGGTGTCCCCCCCCCCCCCCAGTGATGATGGGGTCACTGCTGGCGGCCACCACGGAGGCGCCGGGCGAGTTCTTCTACTCGGAGGGCGTGCGGCTGAAGCAGTACCGGGGCATGGGCTCGCTGGACGCCATGGAGCAGGGCCCGGGCAGCCAGAAACGCTACTTCAGGTACCCGGGGGGCCGGGGGGGGCATGGAGCCGCCCCCGGCCGCCCCCCAGCCCCTGTGTGTGTGTGTGTGTGTCCCGCAGCGAGGGGGACGCGGTGAAGGTGGCGCAGGGCGTGTCGGGCTCGGTGCAGGACAAGGGCTCCATCCACAAGTTCGTGCCGTACCTGCTGGCCGGGCTGCAGCACGGCTGCCAGGACCTGGGCGCCCGCAGCCTCTCGGCGCTCCGGTCAGTGCGGGATGGGGGGTTTGGGGGCGCTGGGGGGGTCCCGGCCGCCCACCGAGCCCCCCGTGCCCCCCAGGTCCATGATGTTCGCGGGGGAGCTCAAGTTCGAGCGCAGGACGGTGGCGGCGCAGGTCGAGGGGGGCGTGCACGGGCTGCACTCGTGAGTGGGGACGGGGCTGGGGGGGTTTGGGGGGCTGGGGAGGGTTTGGGGGGGGGCTGGAGGGGCTTGGGAGAACTGGGGGATTTGGGGCAGATTTTGGGTGGCTGAACGTGGTTGGAGGGAGATTGGGGGGCTGAGGGGGTTTGGGGAGGGTTTTGGGGGCTTTGGGGGCTGTGAGGGGTACAGGAGATGGGGGGATCTTGGGGGTTAGGGGAGGTTTTGGGGAGCTGAGGGGGTTTGGAGAGGGTTTTGGGGGCTTTGGGGGCTGTGAGGGGTACAGGAGATGGGGGGATTTTGGGGGACAGGGGAGTTTTTGGGGAGCTGAGGAGGTTTGGAGGGAGTTTTGTGGGGCTTTGGGGGCTGTGAGGGGTACAGGAGATGGGGGGATCTTGGGGGGCAGGGGAGGTTCTGGGGGGCTGAGGAAGGCACCACTTCAGATCCCACCTGTAGGGCCCCAGTTGCCCCAGCAGTGGCTCTGGGACACCCCCAGTTACCCCAGTGTCGGGGAGGGGTTTGGGGTGTGGGGGTCCCTGTGCCCCCCTAACCCCCCTGACCTTCCCCTCCCCTGCAGCTTCACGGTTCTGCCCTGTAAGTACCGGCTCCTCCCGGGATGGGGGGCACTGGGGGTCCCCTTTACCCCCCCTTTGTCCCCTCCCTGATGGGCAGGGGGAGGGGGCGCCCCCAGTCTCCCAGCCAGGATCTGGGGTTTGGGGGTTCCCTTCCCCCCTGTGATCCCCCCCTCGTCCCCCCAGTGCCCAGAGGAGGCTGCCCTGAGGAGGGGTCCCCCCGGGCCGGCGCCCCCCGCCCGGAGCCTGCGGGGACCCCCCCGGCCCCCCGACACCGGCGCTGCTGACGGGAACCCCCCAATGGGGCACCCCCCAATGGGGCACCCCCAAACCCCCGACACCGGCGCTGCTGACGGGCTCCCCCAAATGGGGCACCCCCCAATGGGGCACCCCCAAACCCCCGACACCGGCGCTGCTGACGGGCTCCCCCAAATGGGGCACCCCACAATGGGGCACCCCCAAACCCCCCCCGAGCAAAGGGGCTGCGGGGACCTCGGAAACCTCCTGGAACTGGGGGTGCAGGGAGCCCCCAAATCCCCCCGGGGCACCTCAGGGGAGGGGGATCCCCAGGGCCCACAGAAATGGGGGTGTAGGGGCCCCCCAAAGGTCCCGGGGCACCACGAGGCTGCGGGGACCTCCCCGGCCTCCCCAGAGAGGGGGAATGCAGGGACCCAAAGCCCCCCCAATGGTGTGGGGGCCCCCAAACCCTCCCTGGCACTGAGGAGCTTGCAGGGCCGGGTCCCCCTGTGCCCCCGAGTGGGGATGGGGGGACCCCCAGCACTGCAGGGAGTCCCCAGTGTCCCGGGGGACCCCACAGTGCCACAGGGATCCCACAGTGTCCCGGGGGACCCCACAGTGTCACGGGGACCCCACGGGCCAGGGGTCCTGTGTCCAGGGGTGAATAAAGTCTTGGAGCATCGCAGCCTGGCTTGTCCCTGTCCCTGTCCCTGTCCCTGCTCCCGTCCCCGGTCCTGTCCCTATCCCTGGGCTGGCCCTGTCCCTGTCCATGGTCCTGTCCCCTGTCCCTGCTTTGTCCCTGGACCGGCCCTGTCCCCGTCCTTGGCCCTGTCCATGGTCCTGTCCCCCGGCTGGCCCCTGGCGTGTCGCTGTCCCTGCCGGTGCCACGGGGACCGGGGGACACACGTGGCACCAGGAGGGCACATGCTGTGACACAGGGTGGCGGCACACATGGCACGGGTGGCACATGCTGTGACACAGGGTGGTGGCACACACATGGCACGGGCATGGGTGGCACACATGGCATGGGTGGCACACACATGGCACGGGTGACACACACATGGCACGGGTGGCAAAGGTCGGGACACACCTGGGACCCCCCACAAGTAGCGCCACGCAAACAGGGCACCCCAAATGTGGCACCTTCCCAGAAGGGAGACCCCCCCTCAATTGTGGGACACCCCCCTCCAAATTTGGGACGAACCCCAAACGCAGGATATTCCCCTCAACAAATGTGGGACCCCCTCCCCTACGGGGGGACACCCCAAATGTAGGAGTACCCCCCAAAAGTGGGACCCCCTTCAGATGTGGGACATGCCCCCAGTGTGGGACCCCCAAGTGTGGGACCCCCCCAGTGTGGGACCGCTTCAAAATGTGAGACCCCCCCCAAATGTGTGAACCCCACCATGACGGCCCCCCCAGTGTGGGACCCCCTGCAGGACGGGGACCCCTCAAACCTCCCCCCCCCGGCTGTGGGACCCCCCCAATGTCCCCCCCCCGCTCCAGCCGGGCCGCGCGGCCCCGCCGGGTCCCGGAGCCCGCGGGGGGGGCGGGGGCTGGGGCGGGGGGAGCCCGGGGGGCGCGGGGGGTGGGAGGAGGAGGAGGAGGAGGAGGAGGAGGAGGAGTGGGGGGGGGGCTCGGCCCGCCCCTCCCGCCGCTGCCGCCGCCGGGGCCGGGCCGGGGCTGGAGCCGCCGCCGAGGCCGGTGGGTGCGGGGGGGCGGGGGTGGCTTTGGGGGTGCGCGGGGCTTTGGGGTGCGGGTTTGGGGGCGCGCGGGTGCGGGGCAGCGGGGG
The DNA here is from genome assembly GCF_012460135.2 of Molothrus ater. Classification (NCBI taxonomy): domain Eukaryota; kingdom Metazoa; phylum Chordata; class Aves; order Passeriformes; family Icteridae; genus Molothrus; species Molothrus ater. Next base: position 281,081 of record NC_050482.2, read on the forward strand.
GGGCCGGCCGGGCGCTGCTGAGCGGGGCTGGGGGTGCGGCTGGGGGAGCTCGGGGGAGCGGTGCGGGTTTGGGGTGCGGGGCGTGCCCGGGGTTGGGGTCCCCGGGGGGGGGGGGGGCGCGGATCGCGAGGTGCCGGCTGCCGGGGGGGGAGGGGGTGAGCCGGGTTTGGGGGTGCCGGGGTTCGGGGGGCCCCGGGTTTGCAGGGAGGGGGGGGCCGGGTGCGGGGGCGCCCCGGGGCTGCGGGGGTGGCGAGCGGGGTTCGGGGGGGTTCGGGGGGGGGTCGGGGGGGGTTCGGGGTTCCTCCCCCCCCCCCCCTCCAAAGCGGTGCCGAGCCCCGCGCCCCCCCCGCGCCGCCCCCGCGCGCGCTGTCCCACGCACACGCGCTGGCACGCGCCGTCACGCGCGCGCACACGTGCGCACACGCACCCACGCGCGGGAAAAGGGGGGGGGGGCTGCGGGGGGGCGCGGCCGGGGGGGGGCTCGGGGGGGTGAGCGGGGCGGGGGGGGCGCGTGGGAGCGGGGGAGGGGGGGGCGGCACAGGTGGGGGGGCACAGGTGGGGGGGCACAGGTGGGGGGGCACAGGTGGGGGTGCGAGCGGGGGTGCGGGGGGGGCGCAGGGGGTGCCCACCCCGGGCTGTTCCCGTGTACCCCCCCCGGCAATGTCCCTGTCACACGCGTGGGCACAGCGGGAGGGGGCGGGCGGGGGGGGCAGGCGTGCGGGGAGCGCGGTTGTGACCCACGGGTGACACCGGCGTGGGGGGGGGCGTGGGGACCCCCTTCTTGCCGTGGGGCTCGGGGGCAGGCAGGGCTGCAGGGCGACAGTGCCGGGGGGTGGCGGGTGCGCGGGTGTCCCGCGTGGGGGTGGCAGTGCCGGGGGTGGCAGTGCCGGGGGTGTCCCGCGTGGAGGTGGCAGTGCCGGGGGTGGCAGTGCCGGGGGTGTCCCTTGCGGGGGTGGCAGTTCCGGGGGCGCGGTGCGCGCTGTCCTGTGCGGGGGCCGCGGCTCCCCGCGTGTCCTGCGTGTCACTTCGCATCCGTCGTGCCCGCGCCGCCGCCGCCCTGACGGGCGCGGTGCCAGCCCGCGGCGACAGCCCCTGTCACCCCGATTAGGGACCTGGCGCGGGCGCGGGGGCTCCGGGGGAGGGGACACCGCCGCGCGCCCCCGCGTGCCCCCCGTCCCCGAGTGCCACCACCGCCGCACCCGGGCCGCTCCCGCCCCTTCCCTGGGGGGGCTCTGTGTCCCCACAGGTGCTCCTGTCCCAAACTCGGGGTGCCCCTGCTCCCCCTCGGGCTGCTCCTGTCCTCCCCCCAGGAGCTCCTGTCCCCAGGTGCCCCGGTGTCCCCCCCGGATGCTCCTGTCTCCTCCCTTGGAGCGTTCCCGTGTGTCCACCCTTGAGTGCACATGGCCCGTCACATCCTCTCCCTGTCCCCAGGTGCTCCTGTCCCCCCCAGGTGCCCCTGTCCCCTCTCAAATGCTCCCTGGGTACCGGGGGGTGCCATGGGGGGGCTCTGGGATGCCATGGGGGGGGCTTTGGGGTGTCATGGGGGGCTCTGGGGTGCCATGGGGGGAAGGGTTCTGGGCTGTCATGGGGGTCTCTGTGATGCCGGGAGGTGACGCCCCCGTCCCCCTGTCCGCAGCCGCTCCGATGTCGCCGCTGTGCCCCGCGGGGGGGGCGGCCGCCCCCCGGCTGCTGCTGGCGCTGCTGTGCCTGGCCCGGGCCGCCGCCCGCCCGCCGCCCAGCGCCCCCCCCGGGACGCCCCCCGCGCCCCACAGCGACTCCCCCGTGCTGTCCCTCAACCTCGGCCTCAACTTCAAGATCAAGGTGCGGAGCCAGGGGGGGCCGCGCCCCCCCGCGCCCCCCACGCCCCCGGGCGCCCCCAGGAGCCCGGGCCCCCCCCCCCGCAGCGCCGCGCCCCCCACGCTGCCGGAGCCCGGCGAGGAGCCCGGCTCCGCGGGACCCCCGGAGGAGGCGCCGGGCCGGGGGGGCGCCCCCGCCCGCGGGGCCACGACCCCCGGCCCGGGGCGGCCCCGGGACAAGCAGCTGGAGCTGGACATCGCCATCGACCTGACGGCGGGGCTGGACCCCCCCCCGGGGGGCGCGGGGGCGGCCGTGCCCCCCACCAGCCTCCTGCGGGGCCCCCCCGGCCGCCCCCGGCTCCTGCCGGGCCTCTCGGAGCTGGCCGGGAGACTGAGCGCCGCCGGTGAGTGCCGGGCCGCGCCGGGCCCCCCAAAGCCGAGGAGCCCCCCAACAGCGACACCAACAGCTCGGTGCCCCCCAGGGTTCCTGTTCCCCACGGGGCCCCCCAGGATCGGCGCCGAGGGGGGAAACGCGTCCCTGGAGCTGGACGAGGCGGGGAGCGGCGCCGAGCCAGGTGGGGGCGGGATTTGAGGGACTGGGATTTGGGGGGGGCTGGGATCTAGGGGGCTGGGATTTGGGGGGGCCGGGATATGGGGGGCTGGGATTTCGGGGGCTGGGATTTGGGGGGCGGGATCTGGGGGGCGGGATTTGGGGGGCGGGATTTGGGGGCTGGGATTTGGGGGCTGGGATTTGGGGGGTTGGGATTTGGGGGCTGGGATTTGGGGGGGTGGGATTTGGGGGGGCCGGGATTTGGGAGGCCGGGGTTTGGGGGCTGGGATTTGTGGGGGGGGCATTTGAGGGGGCCGGGATTTGGGGTTGGGATTTGGGGGGGCCGAGATTTAGGGGGGCGGGATTTGGGGGGGCCGGGGTTGGAGGAGCGGAATTTGAGGGGATCGAGATTTGGGGCGCGGGATTAGGGGAGGCCGGGATTTGGGGGGCGGGATTCGGGAGGCGGGGCTTGGGGGGGGCAGGATTTGGGGGGGCGGGGCTTTGGGGGGGCGGGATTTGGGGGTGCAGGATTTGAGGGGGTCGGGATTTGAGGGGCGGGATTTGGGGGGACCGAGATTTGGGGGGCGGGATTTGGGGGGGCGGGATTTGGGGGGGGCGGGATTTGGGGGGCGGGATTTGGGGGGGGCGGGATTTGGGGGCGGCCTGGGGGTTTGGGAGGAGGGGGAGTCTGGGAGCTGGGGGGTCCTGGGGGGTGGGAGGGTCCTGGGCTTTGGGGGTGTCTGGGAGGAATGGGGGGGGGGATGCAGGGTCTGGGGGGGGAGGCTGTGGACTGGGGGGGGCTGGCGGGTTTGGAGGCAATGGGGGCGGGTTCTGGTTTGGGGGTCCCGGGGAAAAGGGGAGATCTGGGAGTGTGTGGGTGCTTGGGGGTGGGCTGCCTCGCTCCGGATCCGTGGGGAGATGCGGGATGTGGGGGGGGGTCGGGATGTGGGACCCCCGTTTCCCCGCGCTGAGCCCCGCGTCTCCCGCAGCGCTGTCCCCCGGCCGCCAGCCCTCCCGGGGGGCCGCGCCGCCCCCCGCCGCCGCCTCCGCCTGCACGCCCGGCTCCGCCTGCGGCTCGGGGGGGCCGGACCCCGGCGGGGCCTCCCCCGCGCCCCCCTTCTCGTGGCCGCCCCACTTCCTGCCGCTGGGCACCCCCTGGCCCGAGGCGGCGGCGCTGTGGGGCGCGGCCTGGGCCGGGCACGTCTATGGGGCGGGGGCGGCCTTCGCGCTGCTGGGGGCGCTGGGGGCGCTGCTGCTGCTGGGGGGGCGCCGCCCGGGGCTGGCCCGGCTGCTGGGGGCGCTGCTGGCCCTGTCCGCCTTCGCCCGCGCCTTCCCGCTCTTCTTCGACCCCTACGAGCTGGGGGGGCGCCTGCCGCCCCCCGCCGCCCGGGCGCTGTTCGAGCTGCCCTTCCCGTGCCTGGGCTGGGGGCTGGCGCTGGCGCCCCCCGCCGCCGGCCCCGCTCCGCTGCTGCTGGCGCTGGGGGTGCTGCACCTGGGGGGGGTCCTGGGCGCCGTGGGGGCGCTGGCGGCGCTGGGGGGGCCCCCGGCGCTGCTGCTGCTGCTGCCCCGCGCTCTGTTCGCGGCGCTGGCGGCCGCGCTGGCGCTGCGGGGGCTGCGGCGCTGCGGGGCGGGCGGGGGGCGCGCCAAGCGCGGCGGGGCGGGGGGGGGCGCGGGCGGGGGTCCCGCGGGGGCTGGGGGCGGCGGCGGCGGCGCTGAGCGCGGGGCTGCAGCTCTTCGGGGCGCTGCAGTTCTGGGGCTGGGCCGCGACCCCCGCGCCCGGGCCCTGGGCCTGGTGGGGGCTGCAGCTGGGGGCGCGCCTGGCCGAGCTGGCCATGGGGGGGGGCGCTGGCCGCGCTCGCCTTCGCCGCCCCCCCGAGCGGCCGCGCCCCCCCCGGCGGCCCCGCCGAGCCCCCCGAGGGCGGCGGCGGGCGGGGAACGGGCGAGGAGGCGGGGGCGCCCCCCGAGTCCCCTCTGGATGCGGACGGGGACCCCACGGCCGGGTACCGGCCCCCGTCCCCCATCGACCTGCGCCGCTCCATCGACGAGGCCCTGGGAGCGCCGGGAATGTTCCGGGCCGGGAACGGCGGCATCGGGGGCGCCGCGGGCGCCAGGATCGGCCTCATCGGCAACGCCGGGAACACCGGCGTCGGTGTCACGGGTAGCGCCGGGAACGGTGGGAAAACCAAGAGCAACGGGGTCAGCGTGCTCGGGAGCACCGGGAGCACCGAGATCAGCGTCATCAGCGCCGCCGGCAGCGCCCGCAGCGCCGCGAGCACCGCGAGCACCGGCACCAGCAGCACCGCCCTACCGGGGGGCGGCAGCTCCGGGAGCACCGCGGGCACCGGCACCTCCGCCCTACCGGGGGCCGGCAGCGCCGCCATGCCCGGGCTGGGCACCGGGAGCGCCATCGGCACAGCCGGGGCTGCGGCAGCGGGCGGCACCGGCACCGCGGGGGCGAGCGCGGATGGCACGGCCGGCACGGCCGGCAAAGCTGGCACAGCTGGAGCACCTGACACAAGCGGAAAACCTGGCACAGCTGGAACAGCTGGCAAACCTGGAACAGCTGGAGTAGCTGGAGCACCTGGAACAGGCGGCACAGCTGGCACAGCCTAGCACACCTAGCACAGCTGGCACGGCTAGCAAACCCGGCACAGCTGGAGCACCTGGATCAGCCGGCACAGCTGGCACACCTGGCACAGCTGGCACACCTAGCACAGCTGGCACGGCTAGCAAACCCGGCACAGCTGGAGCACCTGGATCAGGCCGCACAGCCGGCTCACCTGGCACAGCTGGCACACCTAGCACAGCTGGCACGGCTAGCAAACCCGGCACAGCTGGAGCACCTGGAACAGCTGGCAAACCTGGCACAGCCACCACACCTGGCACAGCTGGAGCGCCTGGAACGGCTGACACAGCTGGCAAACCTGGCACAGCCACCACACCTGGCACAACTGCAGCAACCAGCAAACCTGGCACAGCCGGCAAAGCCGGCCCAGCCAACACACCCAGCATACCTGGCACAGCCAGCACACCTGGCACAGCTGGCACAGCCGGCGGGACAGAGCGCGGCACCCCCGGCACAGCCAGGGACAGCAAAACCGCGGCCCCGGGAATTGGCACCGCCGGCACCTCAGGGACGGGGACACCGGGCACCGCCAGCACCAGCAGCGCCACCGGCGCCACCAGCGGCACACCTGGAACCTCTGGCACAGCTGGCACAACTGGAACCTCTGGAACGCAGGGCCCTGCAGCGCCTGGCACAGCTGGCCCGTCAGAGCCCAGCTCCTCTGGCACAGCTGGGACACGGGGGCCTGGCACAGCTGACACCCCCGGTGCCCCCGGTGCCCCCGGTGCCCCCGGTGCCGGCAGCTCCGCCCCCCGCGGCCCCCCCACCGCCCCCCGCCCCTCCGGGCTGTCCCGCGCCGCCTCCTGCGGGGGGGGCCCGGCCCGGGGGGGGGATCCCGGCGCTGCCCCCCCGGCCCGGGGGGCGCCGACCCCCGGGACCCCCGCGCAGGGCCCCCCCCGGGCGGCGCCGCCGCCGCTGCGGCCGTCGCAGAGCTGGGCTGAGGGGAGCCCCCGGCCCGGCCCGGCGCCCCCCGAGACCCCCGCGGGCGGCGGCGGCCCCAGCCCCGGCAGCGACACCATTGACTTGTAGGGAGCGGCGGGGAGAGCCCGGCCAGAGACCCCCAGGACCCCCTGAGCCCCCCGAGACCCCCAAACGAGGGTGACAGCCTCGGGACCCCCAAACTCCTGAGCCCCCCAAACGAGGGTGACAACCTCGGGACCCCCAAACTCCTGAGCCCCCCAAGTGCTGGTGACAATCTGGGGACTCCCCAGGCCCCTGAGACCCCCCTCGATACGGGGGACAATCCGGGGATATCCCCCCCCCCCTCATGTCCTCCAGAGCCCCCCAAGTGTTGATGAGAACCTGGGGACTCCCGAGATGCTCCCCAGGTCCCCGAGACCCCCAAATACGGGTAACAAACTGCCCTCCCCCATGTCCCTGAGACCCCTCCAAGTGCTGGTGACAATCTGGGGACCCCTTCCCAAGTTCCCGAGTCCCCCCGAAGAGGGTGACAAACTGCCCGCCCCAAATGAGCCCCCCAGGTGCTGATGAGGACTTGGGGACCCCCAAGCCGCCCCCCAAGTCCTTGAGACCCCCAAATACGGGTAACGAAGTGCCCCACCCAGAGCCTCGAGCCCTCCAATCGCTGGTGCCAATCTGGGGATCCCCCCCCCCAGCTGCCCCCCAAGTCCTCGAGACCCCTAAGTGCTGGTGCCAATCTGGGGACCCCCCAATTCCATGAGACCGCCCCCAAATACGGGTAAGAAATGCCCCCCCCCCAATATCTTTGAGCCTCCCAAGTGCTGGTGCCAGTCTGGGGACCCCCCAGACGCCCCTCAGGTCCCTGTGACCCCCCTAATACGGGTAACAAAGCGCCCCCAATCCCCCGAGACCCCCAAATGTTGGTGACGACCTGGGGCCCCACAAACTCCCCCATGGCCCCCCCAGTCCCCCCCCCCACGTGTACCCAATAAAGTGCCACGTGCGAAGGATGTGTGTGACACCCCCGGGCGGACCCTGAGCACCCCCAGACCCGGGGCGGGACCCTCTGACCCCCAGCTCCGACACGGGACCCCCGAACGGGCCCCCATCCCCGGAACGGTACCCCAAGGGCTTCCCCACCCCCTTCCCGCGGGGTGGGACCCCCTGAGCCTCCCCAGGACCCCTCTGGGCTGTGCTGCGGGGTCCCGGAGCCCGCCCCGCCCCCGGGTGCCCCCGGTCCTCCGCGCCGCCAGGGGGCGCCCCGAGCCCGCCCCGCCCCCGGGCGCCGCTTCGCCCCGCTCCCGGCACGCCCCGCGGCCCAAGATGGCGGCGCCCGAGGCGCGCACGGTGCTGGTGCGGGGCCTCCCCGCCGGAGCCAGCGCCGCGCTCCTGGAGCGGCTCTTCGGGCACCTGGGGCCGATCCGCCGCTGCTTCGTGGTCACTGAGAAGGGTCCGCGCTTGGGGGGGGGGCAGGGGGGAGCGGGGTTTGGCGGGGTCTGAGGCGCTCTGGGAGCGGGCTCTGGGGCTGGGAGCGGGGATTGGGGGACTGCAGGGGCTGGGAGCGGGGATTGGGGGGGCTGCAGGGGCTGGGAGCGGGGTCTGGGGGGGCTGCAGGGGCTGGGAGCTGAGTCTGGGGGGACTGCAGGGGCTGGGAGCGGGGACTGGGGGGGCTGCAGGGGCTGGGAGCTGAGTCTGGAGGGACTGCAGGGGCTGGGAGCGGGGTCTGGGGGGGCTGCAGGGGCTGGGAGCTGAGTCTGGGGGGGCTGCAGGGGCTGGGAGCGGGGACTGGGGGGGCTGCAGGGGCTGGGAGCGGGGTCTGGGGGGGCTGCAGGGGCTGGGAGCTGAGTCTGGAGGGGCTGCAGGGGCTGGGAGCGAGGATTGGGGGCTGGGCAGGACCCTGGGGCTTTGGGGGCTGGAGGTTGGGAGCTGAGGGGCCCGAGGGGCTGGGCCCGCGTCTGGGGGCACGGAGGGATTTGGGGCTGGGGGCTGGGGGAGTCCGAGGCCGGAATTTGGGGGGCTGAGGGGAATGGGGGGGCTTGGATTGCGATTTGGGGCTGGGGTCTGGAGGGATGGGAGCAGGGTCTTGGAAGGGAGGTGACATTTGGGATTGGGGTCTGAGCTGGGGGCTGGGACTGGGATTTGGGGCTGAGGGGAGCAGGAGGGGCTGGGGCTGGGGGGCTCGGGGAGCAGGAATCTGGGGAGCAGGAATCTGGGGAGCAGGAATTTGGGAGGTCAGGAATTGGGGGGCAGTATGGGGTGACTCAGCTGCCTCCACAGCAGGGCTCTGGGGCATGGCTGGTTTGGGGGTCCCAGTCGGGTCTGGGGGGGCCGTGCCGGGGTGTCGGGTCCCTGACGCCCCCCCGGCCCCCCAGGCTCCCCGAAATGCCGCGGGTTCGGGTACGTGACGTTCTCTCTGGGCGAGGACGCGGCGCGGGCGCTGCGGGAGCCCCCCGAGCTGGGCGGGCGGCGCCTGCCCGTGAGCCCCGCCCGGCCGCGGTCCCGGCCGCCCGCGAGGGGCACGGACACCCCCGGGGCGCGGGGGGAGCGGGGAGAGCGGGGAGAGACCCCCCCGGAACCCCCCCGGGCCAAGAGACCGCGGGGCCCTTCCCGCAAGGCACGGCTGATCCTGCGCAACCTCAGCTTCCAGGTGAGGGGGGACCCCCAGCACCTCCTGGGACCCCCCGAGTGCCCCCTGGGTGCCCCCAGCCCCGCAGAGACCCCTGGGTACCCCCTGGGTGCCCCCAGTCCCCCCAGGGACCCCCCAGTGCCCCTCAGGCTCCCCAGGCACCGCTCTCCTCCCAAGGGACCCCCATTCCCTGGGGACCCCCATCCCTCCATGGACCCCCCCAGGGACCCTCCCAGCACTCCCCCATCCCCAGGACCCCCCCCAGTTTCCTCTAGACCCCCCCAGTGACCCCATTCCTCCCAGAGCACCTCCCCAGCAGCCCCTGAAGCCCCCAGGACCCCCAAACCCCTGATGGCCCTCATGTCCAGAGCCCCCCAGTGCTGCCCTCTCCCCAGGGCCCCACAAACCCCATGGTGACCCTGCAATGACCCTGCAGTGCTCCTACAACCCCCCCTGACCCCACAGTGACCCCCCAACCCCTGCAGTGACCCCCCTATCTCCCCTGTCCCCACAAACCCCCCTGACCTGCAGTGACCCCCCTGTCCCCCTGACCCCACAGTGACCCCCCTGTCCCCACAGTGACCCCCCTGTCCCCCTGACCCCACAGTGACCCCCCTGTCCCCACAGTAACCTCCCTGTCCCCCTGACCCCACATTGATCCCCCTGTCCCCACAGTGACCCCCCTGTCCCCACATTGATCCCCCTGTCCCCCTGACCCCACATTGATCCCCCTGTCCCCACAGTGACCCCCCTGTCCCCACATTGATCCCCCTGACCCCACAGTGATCCCCCTGTCCCCACAGTGACCTCCCTGTCCCCACAGTGACCCCCCTGTCCCCACATTGATCCCCCTGTCCCCCTGTCCCCACATTGATCCCCCTGTCCCCACAGTGACCCCCCTGTCCCCACAGTGACCTCCCTGTCCCCCTGTCCCCGCAGTGCTCCGAGGAGGAGCTCCAGGCTCTCTTCACCCCCTTTGGCCCCGTGGTGGAGCTGAACCTGCCCCGCAAGCCTGGTGAGCCCCCAGTGCCCCTGAGCCCCCCGGGGTGCCCCCCAGGCCTGGGCCCACTCTGGGGCTCACTCTGGGGGGCTCTTGCAGACGGGACCCCGAGGGGCTTTGCCTTCGTCCAGCTCCGGAACCTGCGTGAGGCGGCTGCGGCCCTGAGGGGGCTCAACGGGGCCCAGATCAGAGGTTTGGGGGTCCTGGGGGGCTGGGGGGGCTCAATGGGGCCCAGCGCAGAGGTCTGGGGGGTCCTGAGGGTCCTAGGGGGCTGGGGAGGCTCAATGGGGGTTCAATGGGGCCCAGCTCAGAGGTTTGGGGGTCCTGAGGGGCTGGGGGGGCTCAGCGGGGCCCAGATCAGAGGTTTGGGGGTCCTGAGGGGCTGGGGGGGCTCAGCGGGGCCCAGATCAGAGGTTTGGGGGTCCTATGGGGCTCAACGGGGCCCAGCTCAGAGGTCCGGGGGGGCTGGGGGCTCCTGGGGTTCAGCAGGGGGTTCCTGGGAGGTTGGGGGTGCTGGGGGTCTCCATGCAGGGGAGATCAGAGGTTTGGGGGGTCCTGGGGGGCTCAGTGGGTGTCAGGTCTGAGTGTGGGGGGTCCTGGGGTTCAGCAGGGGTCTCTGGGAGTTGGGGGTGCTGGGGGTCTCCATGCAGGGGAGATCAGAGGTTTGGGGGAAATGGGGGAAATGGGGGGCGAGGGGAGGGAGCTGGGGGAGCCTGGGGGTGTCGGGGGTCTCTGGGGAGGGGCTCACAGAGGGGGGGTCTGTGGGGCACAGCGGGCCCTCAGGAATTTGGGGCTCTGACCCCCCCGTGCCCCCCAGGGCGGCCCCTGGCTGTGGACTGGGCCGTGGCCAAGGACAAGTACCAGGGGACACAGGGACCCCCAAAACCGCCTGGTGAGACCCCAAAACTGCCCCCAAACCCCCCTGAGACCCCAATCCTCCCCCCAGTGAGTCCCCAGATCCCCCCAGACCCCGTGTGAGGGGCTGGGGGGCAGAGGGGGGCGAGGGGTGACTGTGACCCCCCCCCCACACCCCCTGTTCCTACAGAGGGAGAGGAGAAAGGGGAGAAAAAAAAGGAAAAAGAGGAAGAAGAGGATGATGAAGGAAAGGATGAGGAGGAGGAAGAGGAGGAGGAGGAAGAGGAGGAGGAGGAGGAAGAGGAGGAGGAGGAGGAGGAGGAAGAGGAGGAGGAAGAGGAGGAGGAAGAGGAGGAGGAAGAGGAAGAGGAAGAGGCTGTCGCGGCGCCCCGGCAGACCCCAAAAAGGGGATCAGGGCTCAGAGCTGGGCTGGGGGCCAGGAAAAAAAAGAAGATAGAGGGAGATGAGGAGGAAGATGAAGAAGAGGAAGAGCAGGAGGAAGATGAGGAAAAAGAAGAGGATGAGGAGGATGAGGACGAGGAGGATGAAGAGGATGAAGATGAGGAAGGTTTGTTGGGTACTGGCATGGCTGGGGCTGGGGGCTTCTGGGACGGGAGAGTTCTGGGGGGTCTGGGGGGGTCCTGGGGGGGTTTGGGGTGGGCTGGAGGGGTCCTGGGGGGGGTTGGGATGGGCTGGGGGGGTCCTGGGGGGGTTTGGGATGGGCTGGAGGGGTCCTGGGGGGGGTTTAGAATGGGCTGGGGGACTCCTGGGGTTTTTTTGGGGGGTTTGTGGAGAGGTTAAGAGGTCTGGGGAGATTTGAGGGAGGGGCTTAGGGCAATCTGAGGGGTCTTGCAGGGGATGGGGACATTTCTGGGTGTCCGGGGGTGCCCTGGGGGGCTCCCAGGTGCCCTGACCCACCCCGTTGCAGAGGAGCCCCCCCGCAGGCGCGGGCAGCGCCCGTCGGACGTGGGCGAGGGCAGGACCGTGTTCATCCGGTGAGTGAGGGGGGCTGGGAACGGGGGACCCCCACCCTGGGCACCCCCTGAGCCCCGGGGTCCCCCCAGGAACCTCTCGTTCGACACCGAGGAGGAGGAGCTGCAGGAGAGCCTGGAGCAGTTCGGGGGGCTCTGCTACGTGCGGCTGGTGCTGCACCCCCACACCGGCACCCCAAAAGGTGGCACAGGGCTGGGGGACCCCCAGAGCCGGCACTGGGGCTGGGGGGGCACAGGCTACTGCTCCCCCACACCGACACCCCCAGAGAGGGGGGATCTGGGTGGGGGCTGCACCCCAGAGGTGGGGGGGGAGTCCTGGGGGGATCTTTGGGAGGGGTCCCAGAGGGTCCTGGGGTATCTGGGGGGGTCTGTCCCACGTTTGGGGTGTCTGTCCCACATTTGGGGTGTCTGTCCCCCACTTGGGGATGTCTGTCCCACACTTGGGGGTGTCTGTCCCACACTTGGGGGTGTCTGTCCCACATTTGGGGTGTCTGTCCCACGTTTGGGGTGTCTGTCCCCCACTTGAGGGTGTCTGTCCCACATTTGGGGTGTCTGTCCCACATTTTGGGGTGTCTGTCCCACATTTTGGGGTGTCTGTCCCACACTTGGGGGTGTCTGTCCCACGTTTGGGGTGTCTGTCCCACATTTGGGGTGTCTGTCCCCCACTTGGGGGTGTCTGTCCCACATTTGAGGGAGGGTCTCCACAATGGGCAGTGCCCACCATGGGGGGGTTATCCCATGTTTGGGGTGCCCCCACATTGGGGGTGTCCCACGTTTGGCCTTGGCTCCCACCCTGGGGGCTCCCCGTCCGTCGGGGGCTCCCCCTGACCCCCCCTGCCCTCCCAGGCTCTGCCTTTGCCAAGTTTGAGACCCCCGAGGGGGCCCAGAAATGCATCCAGGCTGCTCAGGAGGGGCCCGAGGTGAGGGGGGCCTGGGGGGCAGAGGGGACCCCGCAGTGACAGAGACCCCCGGGATGGGGGGCAGGGGGGGCAGGGCAGCGCCTGGAGGGGCTTGGAGAGGGGTCTGGGGGTTTGGGGCAGGGTTTTGGTGGGGTTGGGGGCGTTTGGGGGATCCTGAGGGGGTTTGGGAGGGGTTTGGGGGAGGGTCTAGCAGGGTTTGCGGGCAGTTTGGGGTTTTGGTGGGATGGGAGTTTTTGGGAGAGTTTGAGGGATTTTGGGGGGGTCTCAGGAGGTTCTGGGGGACGCTGTGGGTTTTGGGGGGTTCAGGGGAGGTTCTGGGGGATGCTGTGGGTTTTGGGGGGTTTCGGGAGGTTCTGGGGCATGCTGTGGGTTTTGGGGGGTTTTGGGGAGGCTTTGGGGGACGCTGTGGGTTTTGGGGGGTTTCGGGGGGTTCTGGGGGACGCTGTGGATTTAGGGGGGTTCAGGGGAGGTTCTGGGGCATGCTGTGGGTTTTGGGGGGTTTCGGGGGGTTCAGGGGAGGTTCTGGGGCACGCTGTGGGTTTTGGGGGGTTCTGGGGAGGTTCTGGGGGACGCTGTGGATTTAGGGGGGTTCAGGGGAGGTTCTGGGGCATGCTGTGGGTTTTGGGGGGTTTCGGGGGGTTTCGGGGGGTTCTGGGGGACGCTGTGGGTTTCGGGGGGTTCAGGGAAGGTTCTGGGGGACGCTGTGGGTTTCGGGGGGTTCAGGGGAGGTTCTGGGGGACGCTGTGGGTTTCGGGGGGTTTCGGGGGGTTCAGGGAAGGTTCTGGGGGACGCTGTGGGTTTCGGGGGGTTCTGGGGAGGTTCTGGGGGACGCTGTGGGTTTCGGGGGGTTTCGGGGGGTTCTGGGGAGGTTCTGGGGGACGCTGTGGGTTTCGGGGGGTTCAGGGGAGGTTCTGGGGGACGCTGTGGGTTTCGGGGGGTTCAGGGGAGGTTCTGGGGGACGCTGTGGGTTTCGGGGGGTTTCGGGGGGTTCTGGGGAGGTTCTGGGGGACGCTGTGGGTTTCGGGGGGTTTCGGGGGGTTCTGGGGAGGTTCTGGGGGACGCTGTGGGTTTTGAGGGTTTCTGGGGGTTCTGGGGGATGCTGTGGGTTTTGGGGGGTTTTGGGGGGTTCAGGGGAGGTTCTGGGGCACGCTGTGGGTTTCGGGGGGGTCAGGAAGGTTCAGGAGTGTCTGATGCCCCTGTCCCAGGGCGGGGGGCTGCGCCTGGGGGGGCGGCTGCTGCGCGTGGACCCCGCCCTGAGCCAGGAGCAGGCCCGGGGGCTCCCGGCGGGGACAGCCCGGCCCCGAGGAGGCACCAGGAACCTGTACCTGGCCCGGGAGGGGGGTGAGTCAGGGGCCCACCGTGCCCCCCAGCCCCCCCTGACCCCCCTTTCAACCTCCCCGTTCTCCTGGGGACCCCCAACCCCCCTTGCTCCCCAAATCCCCCACCCCCCGTTCCCTCTGCACCCCCAGTGCTTCTCAAACCCTTCCCAAACCCCCCTGAGCCCCCTCTCTTCCCCACCACATTTCTCTGACCCCCCCAGAACACACTAATTCCCTGCCCCAAACATCTGCCCAGGCTCTCCCATTACCCCCTGACCCCACAAAATCCCAAAATTGTCCCATTTTCCCATTCCCAGCCACCCACCCAGGCTCCCCCATTCCCCCTGAGCACCCCAAAGCCCCCCAAACCCTGAGCTCCCCCATTTCCCACCCCAGCCATCTGTCTGGGCTCCTCCATTCCCCCAAATGCCCTGTGACCCCGGTTCCCATCCCATTCCCACCCCAGCCATCCGTCTGGGCTCCCCCATTCCCCCAGATCCCCTGTGACCCCAATTCCCGTCCCAGCCATCTGCCTGAGTTCCCCATTCCCCTGAGCCCCCCAAACCCCTGTGACCCCAATCCCCTGACCCTGTTTCCCATCCCATCCATCCGCCCAGGCTCCTCCCTTCCCCCTGAGCTCCCCCAGTTCCTACTCCATTTCCCACCCCAGTTCCCATCCCAGCCGTCCTCCCAAGCTCCCCCATTGCCCTGAGCTCCCCCATTCCCCATTCCCAGCCATCCGGCCGGGCTCGCGCGCTGCCGAGGGCGTCAGTGACTCGGACATGGCCAAGCGAGCGCGGGTGAGTGCGGCTCTGCGGCCTCGGGGGGCTTTGGGCGTCGTTGGGGGTGTTTGGGGGTGTCCCCCCTGGTGCCCAGCCCCTGACCCCCCGTGTCCCCCCAGTTTGAGGAGCTGAAGCGGCGGCGGCTGCAGGACCCCAACGTGGCCGTGTCGCGGACGCGGCTGTGCCTGCACAACCTGCCCAAGGCGCTGGACTCGGCGCGGCTGCGCGCCCTGCTGCGAGCCACCCTGCGTGGCACCAACGGTGCTGCTCCCTGCATCAAGGAGGTGCTGGCCCCGATCACCCTGGGTCACTCTGGGTCACCCCGGGTCCCTCTGGGTCACCCCGGGTCCCTCTGTGTCCCTCTGTGTCCCCCTGGCTTCCCCTGGGTCACCCTGGCCCCAAGGCGCTGGCCTCGGCGCAGCTGCGCGCCCTGCTGTGTGCCACCCTGTGCAGCAACAATGGCGCCACTCCCTGCATCAAGGAGGTGCTGGCCCCGATCACTCTGGGTCACCCTGGGTCATTCTGTGTCACCCTGGGTCATCCTGCATCCCTCTGCATCAACCTTGGTCACCCCAGGTTACCCTGGGTTACCTCTGGGTCCCTCTGTGTGTCCCCATGTCCCCCTATATGTCCTTGTGTCCCCCTTGTGTCCTTCTGTGTCCCTTTGTGTCCTTGTGTCCACCTTGTGTCCTTTCATGTCCCTCTGTGCTCCTCTGTCCCCATCGGTCCCTCTGTGTCCTTCTGGGTCCCTCTGTGTCGCTCTGTGCCCCCCTGGGTTCCCCTGTGTCTCACTTGGTCCCTCTGTGTCCCCCTGGGTCCCCTTATGTCCCCCTGTGTGCCCCTGGGTCCCTTTATGTCCCTCTGTGTCCCCCCTGTGTCCCCCCCCATGTCCCCCTTTGTGCCTGCCTTGTGTCCCCCTTGTGTCCCCTTGTGTCCCCCTTGTGTACCTCTGTGTTCCTTCGTGCCCCTCTGGGGGTGCCCTGGGTGGGTTTTGGGGTGACCCAGGGGGTGGTTTTGGGGTGACCCCATCCCATCCCCAGTGCCAGGTGATGGCAGGAGCTCTGGGTGGGTTTTGGGGTGACGGAGGGTGAATTTTGGGGTGACCCCATGCTTTCCCCAGTGCCGGGTGATGCGGGAGCTGCGGGGCCAGGGCAAATCTTTGGGGTTTGCCTTTGTGGAGTTTGGGGAGCACGAGGAGGCCCTGGGGGCCCTGCGGCGCCTCAACAACAACCCTGAGCTCTTCGGGGCCCACAAGGTCAGTGGGGGCACCCCAAATCCAGGGGACCCCGTTTCCACACCCCAGAGCTGCCCCTGGGATTTCCTGGGGTTCCCCTGGGTGGTTTTGGGTGCCCCTTGGTTTTTGGGACATTCTGGGTTACCCTGTGATGTTTTTAGGGAGGTTTCTGGGTCCCCCCCTGGATTTCGGGGTGCCCTCGTTGTGCTGGGGTGTCATGGGGTTTCCGTGACATTGCTCAGGACCTCCCCATTGCTCAGGGGGTTCCATGGTGCCCCCTGCAAGTTTGGGGTGTTGGGGTGTCCCCCC
This sequence comes from Molothrus ater, assembly GCF_012460135.2. Lineage (NCBI taxonomy): Eukaryota > Metazoa > Chordata > Aves > Passeriformes > Icteridae > Molothrus > Molothrus ater. Next base: position 297,011 of record NC_050482.2, read on the forward strand.
CAGAGTTTTGGGAGCTTTAGAAGTGTCCTCTTGGTTTTGGGGTGTCCCCCTGGGTACTTGAGGGGATTTCAGGGTGCTCTGCAGTGTCTGGGGCGTTTTGGGATGCACCCCTGCTGTTTGGGGTACTTGGCAGGTGTCCCCCCCCAGTGTTTGGTGTATTTGTGGGTGTCCCCCCTGTTTCTGGGGCGTTTTGGGGTGCCCACCGTGGTGTTTGGGGTATTTCTGGGGTGCCCACCGTGGTGTTTGGGTATCTGGGGTATTTTTGGGGTGCCCACCGTGCCCCCCCAGCGCCCAATCGTGGAGTTTGCGCTCGAGGACCGATGGAAGCTGCGGCTGCGGGAGCAGAGGATCCAGCGGGGGCTGGTAGGGACACCCTGACCCTGTGCCCCCTGTGCCCCCTGACCCTGTGCCCCCTGTGCCCCCTGTGCCCCCTGACCCCTGTGCCCCCTGACCCTGTGCCCCCTGACCCTGTGCCCCCTGTGCCCCCTGACCCTGTGCCCCCTGACCCTGTGCCCCCTGACCCCTGTGCCCCCTGACCCCTGTGCCCCCTGACCTTGTGCCCCCTGTGCCCCCTGACCCTGTGCCCCCTGTGCCTGTGCCCCCTGTGCCCCCTGACCCTGTGCCCCCTGACCCTGTGCCCCCTGTGCCCTCTGACCCCTGTGCCCCCTGACCCCTGTGCCCCCTGTGCCCCCTGACCCTGTGCCCCCTGCGCCCTCTGACCACTGTGCCCCCCGGAGCTTTCAGTGCTGACCCCACACTGACCCCACACTGACCCCACACTGACCCCACACTGACCCCACACTGACGCCCTTTCCCCACAGCTCAAGGCCAAGGCCAAGGCAGCTGCAGGACCCGCAGAGGGTCCCGAGGGAGCCCCGGACCCCCCCAAGTCACAGCCAGCGCCCCCCAAGGCACAGCCAGCGCCCCCCAAGTCACAGCCAGCGCCCCCCAAGGCGCAGCCAGCGCCCCCCAAGGCGCAGCCAGCGCCCCCCGCAGGCTCAGGGGGCCCCCAGCCCCCCCCGGGGCCGCCCCCCGGGGCCCCCTGGGCCGGGTTCCGCACGCAGGGCCCGGGGCTCAGGGGGGCTCCCGGCGCCCCCCGCACCAAGGTGCTGGCCCTGCCCTCGCACCGCGGCCCCAAGATCAGGTGAGGGGGCCCTGTGCCCCGGCCTTGTGCTGCTTTGCTCCCTTTCACCCTCAGTGTTCTCCCCGCTTCCCTTTCCTTTTTCCCCGCTTTTTGTCCCCTTTGTCCACCCTTCCCTTTTCCTCTCCTTCCCCCCTTCCTCCTCTTTTCCTACCTCCCATTCTTTCATTTCTCCCCCTTTTCCTCCCCCCTCCTTTTCTCTCTCATTTCCCTTTCCTTTCCTTCTCCTTTCCCAACCTTTTTCCCCTTTTCTCCCCCGTTTTCCCTCCCTTCTCCATCCCTTTTCCCACCCCATTCCCTCCCTTTTCCCACTCTTTTCTCCCCTCTTTCCCCCAGACCTTTCTCCTTTCGCTCCCCATTTCCTTTCCCCCTCCCCGTGGGTCTCTGCCCCTTGGGGCACCCTGGGGTCTCCCCCGCAGTTCCCCCTTTTCCCAATTCCCCTTTTTTTCCCCAGGAAACGGGACAAGGGGAAGAAGGCTCAGCCGCCCCCCAAGCCCCCCAAAGCCCCCAAGGCCTCTCGGCGGCGGGAGAAGCTCCGGGTGCCCCCTCCCCAGGTAGGCATTTGGGGTCTCCCGTGGGAATTGCCCCCCCAGCCCGGGGTTTTGGGGTCCCCCTGACCCCGCTGTGTCCCCCAGGGCCAGCGGCGGCGCCGGGGGGGCCCCGGGGGGGCCGAGGCGCGCTTCCAGGAGCTGGTGGAGAGGTACAAGAGGAAGATCTTGGGGAGCACCCCCGCCACGGCCCGGGGGGGAAAGTGGTTCGAGAGCTGAGGCTGCCCCAGCAGCCCCCTGGCACCCCAAAACCCCCCTGGGGGTGCCGGGGGTCCCAAACCTTACAGGGGGTCTTGGGGTGCTGCCCCCATGCACTCTGGGGGGGGCTGGGGGTGGGACCCTGCCCTGGGTCCCTCCTGGCTCCCCCCAGGATTTGGGGGTGCTCCCCCCCCATGGCTCTGTGTCTTCCTGGGTTTTAATAAAAATGGGTTTTTTGAGGAAAACTTGGCTTCTCGGTGACCCCAAAACATCTCCCCGGGGCTGGGGGGCAGGGGGGGCTCTGGGCAGGGACCAGGAGGGGCCAGGCCAGCGCTGCAGGGGACACAGAGTGACACCACCAGTGACACCCATGTGTGTCCCTGTTCCCCCATCCCTGTCCCCTTTGTCCCCGCTGTTCCTCTCTCCCTGTCTCCCGTCCCTTTTCCCCTTTCCTGGGGGTCCCGGCCCCCCCCGTGTCCCCAGCCGGGCTGGAAGTGTCAGGGTCACACCAGGCCCGGGGTGGCAAAGCCACCAGCGAGTCATCAGCTGCCACTGAGTCACGGGGCCGTGTCCCCGTGTCACCCCTGCCCTGGGGGCCACGAGATCCCAGGGCCCCACTGTCCCTTGTCCCCCGGTGCCCCCGTGTCCCGGGGGGTCCCTTGTCCCCGTGTGGCCTCTGTCCCAAACGTCCCTTGTCCCCAAGGGTCCCATGTCCCTGGGATGTCCCTTGTCCCCAGGTGCCCCCATGACACTGCAGATGCCGTTTCTCAGGGGAGTCCCTTGTCCCCATGGGGGTGCTGTCCCCAGGGGTGTCCCTTGTCCCCAGGGGTGTCCCTTGTCCCATGGGTGTCCCTTGTCCCCAGGGGTGTCCCTTGTCCCTGTGTGGCCGCTGTCCCCAGGGGTGTCCCATGTCCCAGGGGTCCCGTGTCCCCAGCGTTGTCCCTTGTCCCCAGAGTCATCAGAGACACGCCTGAGGCTGCTGGAAAAGGGGCTTTAAATTAAATAAATTAACAGTGACAGTAATAACAATAACAGTAGCAGTAATGTTGTAGAAAAAGGTGCTGGCAGCAGCTGGAGTCGCTCCGGTGCCCGCGGCCACTCGC